>NC_089294.1:372262-744524 GCF_008629635.2 Kwoniella shandongensis
GATTGACCGCTTTCAAAGTCATCCGAAGGTGGACTGAACGAGTGGAGGAGCAGTTGAGTGGCAACAAAGGCAAAGGTGGGAAAAGTGCCACATTGATAGATTCTCCCAATTCACCGAACATCATCCTGCTTTAGCAGCTCGCATCATTTCAATTATGACCATGACCACTGACACTGACTTCTGTCTTTTCTTCGATTTATTCTCGGTCTACATAACACACATTCACCAAACTACCTTCCACACTACACCAAAACAATCAGTCACGATGGCCGCACCTCAATATCTCGGTCCTGCCGGATCTCAACCCTCAAACCCCCTCGTTGCTATTTGGAAAGACCAAATAATCAACCCTGCTCATCGGGAAGGTAACTTGAAGTGAGTGATCGTCATCAATATCGATATCCGAAGTCCAAGCTGTGTGGTAGGACAGAAATGGGACGGGTGGAAGGAATACACAGCTACGGCCGAGCCGAGGGTGAATGGAAGATGCTGGAGATATGGAATAGCCAAGTGTTACGAACGAAGAGAACAATCGAAGTGGAGGGAGAAGAGCATGGAAGACCAAGGGAGGTAGCACGGGAGTACAGCGGCATCCTTGAGAGAGCACGTGTACCCAGTGCTCTTGAGGGAAAACGCTGGACAGCGGGACGGGGTGCCTCTTGTGAAGGGCTGCTGTCACGCGGTGGATATTGCTGTGGAGAGTCGCCGTGGACATGCCGACATAGAGTACAAAAGCCCGTCGATCAACGCTGATGCTTGTCTCAATCGTCCTCAGCATTCTTCGAGCAACTACCATCTTCATCATCGGTGTCGCTTTCGTTCGATCAGGACTGAGCAGTGCTCTTGTCCCTGTGTTCTAGGTGCGGACAGACGGAGAGGAGAGAGTGAAGATGGAGAACCGTAATAGAGAAGGTCAGTGGTTATCTCCTCTATTGACGATGGATCGATGATTCGGTCAAGGACTTGTGCTTACTGTTTTCGCTCGTATCGCAGCCTGACGTAGGGGAGAGCTTGCGAAGTACTCAAGTAGTGAAGTTGACTGTATAATCATCTGTATAACATGCACTGCATCACGACTCCGTGAATGTGATCGGAGCATTGTCACGAGGGAAGGAAACAGCAAGTTGGGGGAGGTCGTGTAGACCCATCCTTCTTGACTTCTGCTGGTTCGGGCGCTACTAAACAACTGTTCGGAGCCAAGAAAGCACTGTTGTCTCGTACCAGTAAACATATCCGTGTGTATATATTCCCAACCAAGATTATACATTCTTCCACTTTCCATTATTGTTTATAAGTTACTCTACGCTACTTGCCTATCACCCCCAACAGTCTGCGTCACGTCTAGTTCTGCTCTATGATCCCCACCAGAGCCTTCTCGTACTTGCCCGTCGTCTCGCCCTCTACCGCTCTTCTCAAGCTCTTCTTATACTGAGCTTGGTATTGGTTCTTGATCGCTGCGAAACGAGGTCTGTTCCAGTGATTCCTCACAATGCGATAGATCCTATTCATTGACGAATGTATGATCAGTTTCCTCATTGACTCCTCGATTATTGTGCAGGACCGAACTCACATTCGTTCGTCTTTTGTGCCTACGCCTCTCATTGCAGCTTCGAGCAATTCAGCATCTCGCACTACACCGCGACCATCGCCCTCTGCGCCTCGAGCGATGTGATACAGTCCATCTCGCATGTGACCCGAGAACTCGCTTTGGATCCTGCAAATAGCGATAGGGGCTGTCAGCTTATCTCGTCCGCGAATCTAGTAGAGGCACGTCAACGTCAACGTACATCTGAGAGAGGGAAACTCGATGTCTTTGAGGGAAAGCTTGAGCGATAGCTTGAAGGTGCGCTTCGGATCTGGATAAAAGGATACCACAGATAGCAATCTCGTCCTGCAATACGACAGTACCTGATCAGCTACAGCTCCTTTGTCCAGTCGAGGACACAACTCACCGTGCCGACCTTTCCTGGGCCCGCTCGGTAAAGCGTCTCGACATCTTGTTGGACAAGCTGTTGATTGACGAAAGTCGACTCGTCTCGTTGACCCGACAAAGCCATGTTGAACATCCTACCGAGTCACCGACCTGATCAGTTCTCTGCTACTCCGCATACACCGTACAACCAGCAGGATGAGGCTTACCTTTCGGTCTTCATACTAAGTTCACCCTTGATGGTCGCCTGTAGATCCTGATTATAGACCCGCTTGTACCCATCCTTCAAGTAAAAGATCTCCTCGTTTGTTCGGCCTAATAAGACCTCATTGAGAAGATCCTCATGTGTTCCGACACCTCGACAAGCCCTGTGGAGGAGGTGAAGATCTCCTCCTAGGGGACCAAGAGCAAGGAGGACGAGCGTGTATTCGAGCCTGAACGATAACTTGTGAGCAAATGTCCTGAGCTCCAAAAATCTGAAATCGCAGACAGGAGGCACTGTGCGCTTCGACTCACCAACTGGACAGCTCTTTCTCCAAAGTCTTCTGGAGTGATCTTCCAACCGTCTGCTCATAAGTCCTTGAGAGAACTTCCATCTGGAACGGATCAAGGGGAGATAGGGTATCGATGATTGCTCGTTCATCTGTGCCGAAGCCCTATCACGTTGCCAAGACAATCAGCGTCTCGTACTGATCTGTATCTGGCTTGGGGGACAGCTCTCTGAGGGAAAGAGCATTTCTTACTCACCTTTGTAGCCTTCCTAATTCGTTCCGCATCGAATTGGGGATTGTAGCCCGACAATTGACTGATGGGTATAGCTGGTGGAGGAGCAGGGATCGCTACTCCCAAGAACGCAGCCGCACCGCCCGGAGCAGGGGCACCGTAGCCTGGCTGCTGAGGAGGAGGTGCACCGTACTGCTGTTGTGGGGGCGCACCGCCATACGGTGGTTGAGTTGGAGGGGGTGCACCATATTGTTGTTGGTGGGGTGGAGGTGCACCATAAGGAGGTTGAGGTGAATGACCGCCGTAAGGTGCTTGTGCTTGATGGGGAGGAGGAGCGCCGTACGGCTGTTGGACTCCACCGCCATAGGGAGCTTGTTGTGGAGGTGCATTCCATTGTTGTTGTCCAGGTGGGGGAGGGGCGCCGTAGCCCTGTTGTTGCTGAGGGGGTACACCTTGATATCCACCTTGATAAGATTGGGGAGGAGGTTGACCCCATCCTCCCTGTTGTTGTTGAGGTGGTGGTGGGGCACCGTACCCGTTCGAGTATTGTTGGTTGTACATCTGACTGACTAGTGATGTGCTTGCTGTTAGACGAAAAGCGAAGTGTGATATGAGTTGAAGATCAACAGTTAAAGGTGAGGGGTGTTTACACGATATATATAGATGGATATATACAGTGCGGTGCAAGTTGGGTGGCAATGGTGTAAAGTATCAAGTCAAAGGAGATGAGAGATGAGGGATGTGATGCAATCCCATCTCCTCGGCGGTGCCAAGAATGCGGTGCCGGTATGTGTGATGGCGGAGCAGTCCGGGTTGAGTGATATTGCATCGTGTGTGTGTGTGCCTGAACGGACCCGGACATTACAACACATGAGCTTTCGGCGACGAGCGGAGATCATGCACATCTCCGATCGACTTCAAGCTGTTCGAGGAAAGATCAACGTCCACTTTAAACAGCTGAGAGAATGCTGGACATGAGAGCATAATAACGACCACAAATACGTCACATTAGAAATGTCTCAACAGCCTCCTGTTTCCTCGTCCGGCTCGACGCCGAGTGCAAACTCCTCCGCATCCGCGTCGTCAGCTCTATCACCCCGTTCATCCACTTCGCGACCTGATCGAAGACCGCTCTTCCCTCCTCCTTCCACTGCTACAACATCTAATACTCAACGTAAAGTAATCACTAGACCTGGTGCTGCACCTATACCGGAGAACGTGAAGAGTAGATCACTGTTCCAATCATATCTCTGTATGTCAAACGTGCCCCCTTATCCCGGCTCTCTGTCCGGTCTCACGAATTCATGCTGATTCCGCACGTAGCTCTATCCGGCAATACGCGGATCGCTTTTGGAGTGATATTAGGCGTCGTCGGTATCGCAGGTCTGTTCATAGACAGAAGAGTGTTACAAGACGAGAAAGGAGTGGATGAGAAGCCTCTGATAGGTGTAACGATGGTGGATAGACCGAAGCAGTGAGGTAATCGAAGGTGTTATCGAGGAAGGAAGGAGATACCCGGCATGCTACGATATACCCTGTTTGGTCGACGTATCGGCCTTACCCCGGATGTGTGAGACTCGCAGGTTTTGCGCAGAAATCGTTATGACACTCCAGAGCGATACAAGAATATGAACACGATGTGATAGACAATATGCAAACTCATGCATTGATGTTCTAGAAAATACGCGATACAATACTGACGCCACACTCCGCTCAGAAATCCCTCTCCAACTCCCTCCTGATCTTCTCCCTCACTTCTCTCAATCCACCTTGTCTTCGCACTCTGCCCGGACTTGCCGGACCAGCCAATTCCACCTTCCCTCTTCCCGGGGTCGAGGGGGATACTGGCAATCCCACTCCTAGACCAGGAACTGAGATAGACGAACCGACATTCGATCCTGGGGAAGGGGGAGCCGCGGCTAATGTCGCAGAGGGCATTTCTAACCATTCTTGTCTGGCAACGTTCTTGCATGTCAAGAAGAATGGACATAGTTCCGTCAATAGTTGAAGGGAAGACTGAGCTTCAGCAGTCGAGATGGGAGTTTTGGATGATTTGACGATAACATCGGCTACTTCGGACATTGGAATGGCCTTTCTTCGGCCTCGAGGAGCGGTAGGTAAAGTACTTGGACCAGGTGAAGGTGCAGAGAACATCCTGGAAACAACCCGAGTATCAGTAAATCGACTTCATGTCGCGATTCCGATCGGCACTCACATCCATACACCTTCTGCTACACCTTCCAGTCTGCTGAGCGTACTTCGTCTCTTCAACTCCTCTTGTTGACCCGCTGCAGACAAGTTACCGCCTCGCTTCATGAGACTGCCAGGGGAAGAACCGAGTGTAGCGATCGAACCGTTACCGCCTCCTGCACGTGCTTTGATCTAAAAGAAGAACACGAGTTAGTACACATCTTGACAGCGAAGGCATTGGCTAACTCACTCTGTCCATCATAGCTTGTCTTCTCTCCTCAACCGACCCTGGTCGTACCACTTTCGTCTTGGTAATCTCTCTTTTCCCCTCATTCAATTCGAACGGATCTGACAGACCAGCTGTCTTTGACGAGCTGCTCGAAGGCGTTGAATGTTGTTTTTTGGGTGTGAGTGAGACCGTTGATGAAGATGCGGGCGATGACATTGCCGAGAACAGGTTGGCGGCAGGTAATAGGGTAGATGAAGGGAGATGTGGCAGAGAGAGAATAGGGATTGGGGGAATGGAAGATCGAGAAGAGTTCTCCGAGGTTGTAGGTGTAGGTAGGATTGACTTGGGAGGCGGTTCATATCCTCCGTTAAGCTCAACCCATCTTTCTAGTCTTTCACGGAACGCATCTTCTCTCGTCTCTCCAGCAGTATTCCACCTTCCAATCGCACCCATACCACCTCCTTGTCCCTTGTTACCTATGCCACCTTCAGAACCACCATGCAGAACCTGTCTAGTCTCTCCGACTCTTAGTTCTAGCTCAATCCCAATCCCATGCGTGTACACCCTTCTCCCGGTTGTAGGATCCAGGGTTCGAGTTGGAGTGATCAAATAACTCAAGCCTGAGATTTCACCGGTCCCGATAGCAGGGGTCGTAGGTACCAAGAAAGGATTGTCTTCCTCAAGCATGGCCTGTTTGTTCTTCTCTGAGATCGCCTTGTCATCAGGCAATGACTTGCCATCCCATGACCAGACCCATGCGAGTCGTGCAAGTTCCTGTGTACCGAATCTTCTGCCCGATGTTCGTTCGACGGTCTCCTTGATCGCAAGGTAGTTTGTGAGATTGGGCATCTTAACACTCGTCGCGGAAGGAGGATGAGGTGGAAGGACCGGAGGATGGGTAGCGATGTAAAGAGAAAGGGCGAGGTTGAAGGACCGATGTATGTTGAGTAATGTTTGGAGATGGGGCGGCAGGTTATCGGTGCTCGTGGAAGGACGAGAGGCAGGGGGAGTCGGTAAGTCTTCAGCAGCAAACTCAGGTTCGACAAACTTTGCTTTCCGAGTTCGAGTAGCAGGAGGAGTTGGGAAAGGTGCCAAAGGAGGATTGGGTGTAGGGGGGCTATCGACGTAAATCACTCAATATCAGCTATCGTCCCAGCACAAAGCAGCGGAATATAGCTTACCCAGCTCGGCCTTTCCCCTTCACTGTTCTCGGTGTACCTTCATCGCTGGTTCTCGCCTTTCTCTTTCTCGGTGTGCTCTGCACAGGTGTTGGAGTTGACATGATTTAATTATATTTCTCTTGTTGTAATAGAAATCGGTCCAGCCGAAGGTTGTTTGTTTGTTTGTTTTTCGTTTTCTTTCGCTATTGTGCGACACAAACGACAAGAAGACCTCACACAGCAAGGTAGCAAGAAGCGAATCGGACAAGCAGACGATAGAAGGCAAGAATGTCCTTACAAAGAACAAGAATGGTGATGAGGTATAGAGAGATTGAGAGAAGAAAGAAATCAAGACATGTATGTGTGTATGTAGTTGAGTGAGTGGCTTGTAACAACGCGTTTCCCTGAACGAGAACATTACAAAGGTACGAGCGGGGGACGGAGTTGATTTTGATCTCCGTGGTTCATTCCAGCTTTTGACTTTTGCCGCTTCAGATTTCAGTCTTTCGCGTTTCACTATCACACAATTTTGAACTGCACTCATTATAAGAGCTCTCTTTCAACCTGGTTAGAAATATATCCAACCACACTACATTGACCATGTCCGACCCTACCCCCTCTTCCTCTTCGGCACCTGTTATCGTGTCTGTCGCACCATCAAAGCTCGGTCGTACTCCTGGTAAAGCTCATAAATCCGAGAAGACGGCTTTGAAACGAAGTTATCTCAGTGCGGAGATCAAGACTCCCTTTGAGAAGAGGATGGAGAACGAGAAGAAGAAGGAGGCAGCAAAAGCGGTCGAGAGGGAGCTGAAAGAGGAGGCAGAGACAGAGAGGCAGCGGTGAGTGCGACTTGCATTCAATTTGTCTCCAGATATGTGGGATACGGCTCCTGCTCTTTCGTTTCTTGCGGTATTTGCTCTGGTTGAGCATTTGTCCATGATCAGGAGCTCTACGTCCGAGACATTTGGCGCGGCTTCGAGCCTGAACCAAGTGTATAATCACGAAAGTGGCTGATGATGTTTATCCCCTCTCCCTTGCAGCAAAGTAACCATCATCAAAGATCGACGAGAAAGACAAGCAGAGAGAATAAGGATGGAAGAGATGAAGGCCAAGATGTCCGCCAAGAAGCTACAAAGGATGAAGAAGGTGAGTTTGGTCGGTCCTCGCACAACATGTATCGTTTGTGCTGACAATGTAATTTCAGCGACAAGGCAGATCCAAGAAGATCAGCGGATAAACGCTCTCGTCGACCCGAATCGCCATGTCGAGCGCACACGAATTCATGTAACATACTGTACATTATGCACAAGGATACCCTGCAGCCACATGTTGCTCTGACTTTTGTTACATACTGATAGGTCAGTGAACCAAGCTGATCAAATACTCATCGGTATCAAACGGCCTGACAACACTGCCGATCTAGGCCAAGACGGAACGGGGAAGGCCGGTGCTTTTCGTCTTGGCAAAGACAGCTTGCCCAGCAAGATTCGCGTGGTCCAGCTCGACATGCTGAAATTAGTTAGGGTAAGTGACGAATCACCAGACATCGTTGTCGGGTAGTCCGCCTCGAGCCGTGATCATATCCTGTACACCGCCCCCTCTTAATCTGACTCAGACTCCGACCGATGTCAAGCTTCCGACTCGTGTGTAAAGGTACACTATGTCTAACTAAGTTTCATTTGGTGGTGAGAGACATTCGAATCGTTCGTCAGCCGTTCATCTAGCCAAAAAGGGGGGCTTCACGGTTGAATCTCGGTGCAACTTGCTTATGCGTGATCTGGTTTGTGGTATGGCACTCGGCCGTCCTTCATCGATGTCTTCCTCCTCCTCCGTAGCGTTCCCTGCACCTCGCAATCGGTATCTGTCGGCTGGGTATTATGTGATACTCCGACACAGGTCCGTTCTAGGAGATTCCCCGATATCACGACGGCTGACCGCGGTGTGCCCAGTCGCAAGCTGAGCCTGATACAGAAGGATAGCGACGGCAGGGAGTATCGTCGACCCCTATGCTCGTTCCGAATCACCTCTGTCAGCAGTATATGTCGGGGCGCGGGTGCTAGGCTGTCGTCGGATGCGCCTTGCCAAGTATCGGGTCGGGGAAAGAGCAACATCCCTCGCACACTTCTGCGCATTTTGGAAGTGAACAGAGGGAGGATTGTCGGATAATCGTCCATCTTCGGAGCCTGTACTGTGTACACGTACGATCATTACCCCTCTCTCCCCGAGAAACCAGTCTACTGGACCGATTTCACGTCTGTACAACACATGATTTCAATCGCCGAAGCGGAATCTCAACGGTACTCGACATTCCACAAATTTCAGCGAAGAGCGGAGAGAGTGTCGGATCATCCGACCGGGCCTCGCGGACAGTGGTCTGTCGGACTGTCGGACTATCCAGGACTCGTCGTACACTCTTCGATCATTCATGAGAAGAGGAAAACGGAGTGTCGATCCAAAGTGATCGGACAAACCCCGGACCCGACGACCACACGTCCACGTCTTCGAGACCATCAAACCAACTATCTCGGCCAGAAACGAAAGCCGAAACCAAAAGGCGGTCCACCAGAATCTACATTCGTCGTACGTCTTTCGGAAAGACACAATCGGACCGTCGATCCAGATGGTATGGTTCCGATTCCGAAAGGGATGACAGACGATGATCTTCGCCCATCCTACAGTCCGTACAGCTACTCGGAGTCAGGTTCGGACCGCTCACAAGCATGATCTCGCTCACAGAACGTCGCTCATAACCATCTCATCCGATCATATCGTATTCGTGTTTATGGTATTGTATCGTCGTACTCCTCGGAAAAATCAAAACACGAGCCTCAACAGACAGCGATCCCATCTTAAACTTACCCGTTGACTACCGTAATCGGAACGTTTGGTCCGGAGCACCGAGCGGAGGTCCACACCAGAGTACTCGGAATGTCAAGGTTGTGAGGGATCGAGAAGTGTCTTCGAGCCGCTTGGGATGTTCGGATGGCCGGTGAATGGTATCGGACGGACGGGGATTGACTTTCGTCTTTCGGGACGAATTATGAACGGAGTGTCTTCGGGAGGACAGATGGACGTTGTCTGTTTACGGTTGTAAGGTGTACGAACGATCAGATGGGACTTGGCCAAACTGTAGCGTCGCGTACACATCGTCGTTGAGAACAAGATTGGTCCGCTCGATGTGTTATGAGGTGTTAGTACCGTGCAGTGCTCTTCGGGGTTTGGTTGGGCAGAATGCATCTCGCTCTCCAGATGTGATCACTCCCGGTCGAGATTACGGCTCCGCTTCGCTGTGCGGGGTTAGTCTGCAGTGCACGCGCTCTGATCACTGAACATTCCTTCCCAGTGATCCCCACCCGCAACGCTCACTCAATCAGACGTCGACTCGTATGACATGGTACGGCCGCAAGGCGATTGGAGCTTGAATCCAGACTTATCAGATTCCAAAGTGGATACCGCAACGACTAGTTCTCGTAAGTGTGCGAGTACCGAGTACGAGCTGTAAGATCTGGAAACAACAGTGAGTTACGGAAGGGATGGGGATGGGAATCTTTGCGTAATTGTGAGTAACATTATTATGTGAGATATCGGAGTAGTGCGTGCCAAGGCAGGGATTGAGCGGAAAGGATGCAGGTACGGCGGTGGGAAGTAGGATCATTCAATAATGGTCCAATAACATACATACATACATACCAACCTCGTGCGGGATCAAACTTGTTACGTTGTGAGGTATATGCTTGACTGCAGTAACTCGTAAAAATGCTCCGAAGATCGGCGTGAGTTTATGGTATGTAAGGATAGCAGATGGCACAAGGAGAACAGAATGGACGGATGGATTGAAAAAGGCAAAAGGCCAAGAATCGCATTGAGCAAGTTCCGATCCGGGTAGAGTTTGACAAGACCCAATTCCTACTTTCCCCGTTGAGCTCTTTCGCTTTTATTACAATTTCAGGTTCTTGGGTCTGTACGGTGGCGTTCCCAACTTCCCTGCAAACCAAAGAAGCAGAGTATAGAGGGAAAAAAGTTCACAAGAGCATCTCCGAATGCAAGGTAGTAAGCAATCTAATGGTTTGTCATATGCATGCATGCATAAAGAGATGATGAGCACAGTGGTATGTATGCCTGTCTGTCTCCTGCTTTGCACGACGACATCCGTACAGTGGGGGGTGGGGGTGATGTTGGAGCGATGCAGATGCGATGAAGATTACATACGCGGCGCGCTGAGTGACTAGTTGGGTGAGATCTGCACTCCCTTGCCGCAGCATCGAGCCTAAGAGATACGTACGAGTACGACATTCATCGGAGGATGCAGGTCGATGCATTCCTTGAGACCCTGATCTGATGCAATGCGATGCGATGCTTGTACAAGTACGAGTGCAACAGTAGTATTGTAGGAGTCGCTGTTGTTCCTGCTCCTATACATTCACATGGATAGAGCGACGACTAATCATCCGAAACACAAGAACCATCGTCACGCTGCGCATCGCACAAGCGAACCCCACCCATCAACCCTTTGTGCCCCGTCGCTTAGAATCGTCTCGTCTCACTCCCATCCAAGACACGAGGGTTTTGCCCCGCAAGACCAGACCGTGAGAAAGGCACAAAACAAAGCACGAGGTGAGTGAGTCGACATCTTACGAGTGCGAGTATTTGTACCTATTCATTGCTGTATAGGCATGTCTGGAAGATCTGCCGAGAAGGAGGACATCCATATTCGGCGACGACCGATACTACACATTCCTTTCGCTGACCCTATTCTATACTACTAGTACTGCTGCGACAGCGACACACACCACAGACTAAAGACAACTAAAACTGCCTTATCTCCTCGTCCGAAACCGGGACACCAGGGTTCGAGTTGTCCCTTCCTTGATTATCGACTTCGGTGAGACAACCCCAGGGGGACATTCGTGGTCGTATCAATCAGTCAATCACTCATCGGGGGCCGTTTCCGCTCCCATCCACACAAGCAAGAGTGAGTGAGCCCATAAGCAAGCAAGCATCTCTTCTGATAGTCGGTACTGCATCCATCCCATACAGCTGCCAGTAGCTTGTTCATACATGCAGGAGAATCAAGGACTTTTGAGTATCAGTAGCAGTATTATTATTATTATTGCGTAATACAGTTCAACCCTTTACCCCGCCGCGGATTTGGTGGCAATAGGAAAAAAGGAAAGGGAGAAAAGGAGATCCATAAAGTTATAGTGTGGGAAAAGTTACCCAGCCAGCAGGCAGCACGCACGAAAAACACGTCTTAACTCCATCTCCTCCCCAAATATTATTTCGATACTCGTGTATACTACTCTACTCTACCGTTCCTTTCTCCCCACATTCTCAACGTATTCCGTCACTTGGCAGGAAAGAAAGAAAGAGAGAAAAGAAGAACCGGTCAAAGAAAAAAGTCGGAAGGGACGGTCGGACAGTAACAAGAAAGGGGATTACGACATCGGACCAAAATCACAAGTCAAAGTCGACCATCTGTACAACCAATACGCTGCGGGTCAGTTTTATCGTATCGTTAGGTCATCTTCCACCTTTTCATACTCTTACTCGATTGTCAGTCACTCGACTACAAAATCAGTACGTTCGATATCGAAGAGCAGCACTGGTGAGGACGCAACTTGGAGGGGACACTTGCGGAATCGATAACGTCGAACTTCGTAGTCATTATTGTCTCACTACCACTCGTTCAGGTACTCTCGTTCACTCGCACGTAAAACCGGATCACCTGGAGAAGAAACGGAAACGCGAGCAACTAGTATCGCACTCGACTGCTCTACTGCTCAACTACTCGAAAAGCGAGCGGTGAACACTCGCAATCAAAAGAAGACGAGGTTTTAGAGAGAGAAAGAACGTAACGGTTCACTTAATCTATCAATCCGACTGTTACAACGTCACGATCACGATCAACTTGCAACTCAATTACCCACTACATTAAACACGACGCACAATTGTCTCGCAAACACTCTCGCCACGTCGCGATTCAAATCCAAAACAGATAACATAGTATCATCTATCTATTCCCGGGACAACTCTGCTCATTCAATAACTTAGAATTCTAGGAGGGAAAAGGAAGGAAAGACTTCCGTCGGTTCTTGGTTCTTGGTTGTTGGTCACGAGGAGTGGGTTGTGATTAGAGGAAAAAGCCACAGCGGAAAAGGAGATCAAGACAACAAGGTGAGTCTTCTAGTCATCCGGATTCCCAGATCATCACGATTAGACTTCCACCTCCCCCCTACTTACTCCCTCCCTCCCCCACATCCCCATTGAACCTTCTTTGTGATTTATGACTTGACTCGAGGATTGGTTCGAAAAAGCTTTGATCGTCTTTCGCTGTACCCTTCAACTCGTCCTTCCACACTTTTTCATCTCTTCATTCCATTCCACGATCGTTACTTTCACTTGGTCGACGTCGTTCTGTCCTGATCACCCCGATTCATATCACCTTTCAACCCTCGCGCACCCTCGAATTGGACCGATTAGCTTGACGCTATCCCGTTCTATTCGCTCCCATACCTTCATTCACCATTCGCCAAGAGATCTCTCCCTTGCTCTTCACCTCTCACCGTTTGGCTACCTTCCGTTTGCTCCATATCCCGACCCTTTCTCGCTCACTTTCTCTCTTGCTTGTCACCCCTTCGCTGTTTTGCGGAACACTCATATCGCACTACCCTCTCCAGCTTGACAACATTTACCACACGTTATCACTCCACACGGCGATCCCTTGACCTTGCCATTCCCTTGCTCTGCTCCGTGAGTTTGGCCCGTACCTCTCTTCAGACTACTGTTTCGATTGTTTCATTTCCTCTCCTTCTACGCTCGGATGCGTCTATCAGTCAGCTCGGTGCCTGTTCCCGAGAAATCTGGCCCTTCCCAGAACGCCCGGGGGTGGTCTGTGCTGTGTGGGTATTGGGTGTGGGTGTGTGTGCATGTGTGTGTATGTTTCGCGTGATTGATGGACTGATGGATGTTGGGGTCTGTGCTGCACGACGTCATATCTTTGTCTTCCTTTTTTTCTCCGTCGCGTCAGCTCCAACAACTTCAGAACGGGGGCATCCGCTGACTCACATATTTCTTTCTTTCTCTCTCGTTTCATCATCTCGACCATCCCGTATATCTCGACCTATAATTTGCGTGACTTGACGACCTGTGACGATAACGATCTTCCCTTCTTGCGGCTTCACCTGTCATCGTTTCGTTTCGCCCTCTAACGCACGCTTGGACATATGCTGTCACAGTCTCGAGGAACACCGCTTCGCGAACTCGACGGTACTTGACTCGTTTCATCGCTTGATAGTACCAACGTGAGTAACACCTCGTCCGTCTTTTCGTGTCGGACTCCTTGGGACATTCGATCCGTCCTTTTTGGCTTGCATCTTTTCGAACAATGGGCTTTCCATCCCAAACATTCCCACGCACAGACATCAAAAGTTTGCATCGGAACCCTCCCAAACATCGTCCTTATCCTCTTTCGCAGATTTAGTCAACTGTCTACGCAGCTTGTCTGCATATTCAGTCAACGCTAGCGATGTCTGAAACTACGCCCCGAATCCCAATTCATGCCCAAATGACGTCCTTCTCATCACACCGTATGCGGGCATGCTTCCTCACCAACCTTTTTGTCCTTCGCCACTGTTTTATCAGATCCTTGACTTTGAATAGTCACCTTATTCTTTTGACACATCCCTTTCTTGACCCCATGACTGAGGTGATCGGCAAAGGCCCCAACTGTGGTCAGCTCCTCTCTCACTCCCTTCAAGGGGCCATCCTTTCTCTTTCTGTCTCCATTGTATCCTTATCTTTCGTTTGCTCCTCTCGGTCAAACTCTATAAATTTGCCTTGCCAAGTGTTTATCTGGTGTCAGCTGGTGATCCCCCTCCTCATCTATGTGTTGAGCTTCTTCGAGGATCACTGCGTCTTCTTTCACACACTCATATCTACTCTCGTTTCTTCTCCGAGATCTTCCGCAGTGAGGCTTTTTCTTCACTCTGTATGAGCTGTTACTCCTTTCTTCTGTCTGACCTTTCAGCTCTGTCATTCACCAGAGCGCTCCTCTATATTGACCTGTTGCTGACGATCATCTCTCTGCTCACAGTACGGAAACGTCGCACTCGCTATGCCGTACGCAGAACCTAGCACCCCTTCTCCTCTCGTCTCTCCCGTCAAGGACTCCCACCATCACCATTACAGCTGGCGAAAAGGCCACTCAACACCGCCCACACATATCGAAGACGTGTATAGTGGCCCCAGTTTAGTCACCGCTCCAATGCCTGGCATTCCCCGTCGAAGCTCTGCTACGCCATCCGGTTCCTCCACACCGCGTCGAACCATGTCCCCAAACATGTCGAGGACGTCTAGCTTTACTCAACAATCATTCCCGATATCAAGACCGATGGAGGGGTTGCCGAGGAGATCACCCAGTTCGAGTGCTAGTGCGCTGGGAGTGTCAGGGCTACCACCGGCTCAAGCCTCTTCAACTCTTGGACTGAAGCTGCACGGTAGCCCTGCTTCCAAAAGTCCTCTCCTTCGCACTAGCAATACCGAGGATCTGAGTTCGACTTCCACTGTAGACAGCCCTCTGCCAGCCACTCCAGACGAGGCTTCAGATCATGACATTGATGTCAGCGGTCCGACGAAGAATGGCGAGCACTCGGTACCTTTCCCGACTTTCGACCCACACTTCAAACCACCCCCTCGTCCAATGCCCACAACCAACCCCCTGTCGCCTCATGCTCGCCCAACGTTGTTTGGCTCTCGTCGAGGGTCTGCTGGGCACATTCGAGGTGGTCAAGGGAAGACTGGCTCTTTACAAATCCCCATTCCAACATCATCTTCTACCTCTGTGCTCAATCAAGAGATCATCGGTGGCAGTGCTCCCTCGCCCAACTTACTACGCCCTACGTCCAGCATGATCCGAAAGAAGTCGGGAGAGGTGGTCAAACCTTCTCTCAAAGCGCGATCCATGTCTACTCCGGATCTGACTCGACAGCCAGATGTCAATTCGCCAACGGATGAAGATCCACACTCTCGAGATTTTGGTACGGAACGATCGAAAAGTGTTCGTTTCGCAGATACCAGTGAGGGCGATGCGAAGGCATTGGAGAGTGTTGTGCTCTTCCTACGGGAGCAAAAGGTTACAGCGGTCGGCAAAGCTGCTGACCCCGATAATGCGCTGCCATCGGAAACCGAGACCGAGAACGACACCGACGCGTCGGACTTTGTGCAGTTTAGAACAAGAAGGAACGCGGCTGCTCGCGCAGCCGACGAAGCTGGGCAAATTCAGATGGAAGTTGGGAGTCGAATCCCAAGGAAGAGGACCGACTTCTCACCAGACGGACGCGGCAGTTTGGATGGCGAGAACGTCATACTAGAAAGGGTCGAACTGCAGAACGGTACTGGACAGCTGACCATGAGAGGTACGGTTATTGTCCGGAACGTTGCGTTCAAAAAATGGGTAGCGGTCAGGTTCACACTGGACCACTGGCAGTAAGTGTTCTTGTACGATAGTTTGTTATATATGGACGCTGACATGGTGCGCAGAACTGTCTCCGAGGTGTCTGGAACGCACGTTTGTCATATTCCTGCTGCTACAAGTGGTGACGAAGGATGGGATCGATTTAGCTTTTCCATCAAGCTCGAGGATTACAAGCGCAAGCTCGAAGAACGTCAAGTGCTTCTTTGTCTCCACTACTCGGTCGATGGCAGCGACTGGTGGGACTCGAATGATGGGATGAACTACAGTTTCACCTTTAAGAAATCTGTGCCTCGTAGAGTCAACCGCATTTCTGGCCCTGCCTCGCTTGGCGGTCACTTTATGCGCCTCAACGAACCCTCAGTTTCGGTACCTCTGCCAGGTCTTCGAAACAGCAGCACGCCTCCGCCATCATCTCAGATTCGATCAGCCTTTGGTGCACCAGAAGCCGCTCGAATCACTGGACCCAAGGATTGGATCTTCCCAAAGCTCGCACAACGAACAGGCGATCAACCGATTTCTCGACCGGATTCTCCAGCTCAGACTCCCCCTCCAAACCGGTTCAAACCGCCAGCTCCTCCTTCGGCCCATACACACTTGTCTCTATCGAAGTACTGTGCTCCATCGTCCCCGCAATCACCTACGAAAGACGAGATCGATGCTGCTCTACTAGTGGCATCATCGCTTGACGCGGCTCACGAATCTTTGCTCGAAACGACTAGGCGGACAAGCATGAATGTGGTCGGTGGCAATTATGCGACCTTGTCACCTCCTCAAGACCAGTCACACGAGAGGCGGAGTAGCTGGAATGGCGATTCCAGCAGTAGGGAATCTTTTGCCCAAGTCATGGACAAGAGTGAGGAAGCCGGGGATGTTTTCGATGGTGAAGCGACTCCTGTTGCACGGGGATCAAGGTCACCTGAGATCTCACCTGATGTTAGCGATGCTTCCACGTCTTCGCCCGCTCGCCGTCCTCTAGTTCTGCAGCGATCGACCGGCGATCTTCGCAAGCTTGTACAAGACGCCGAAGACCACGACAACGGCCTGATGACGCCTCCGCCATCTAACCTTTCATCTCCCCCAACACCTGTCCGTACTAGCTTGCCACCAGTTCCTATGTCTCCCTCGCCATCTGCGTCTACGGGCGAGTCTTCCCCTGTGGACACTATCAGCGCGGATTCTACTCCTGACATGTCGAACTTGGAGATCGACGTTGACCCCGAAGCGCGGGGAAGGAGCGGGTACCCGAACGATAACAAGATGTTAACTAGCGGGAGCTACCAGGAATTCGTAAGTGTACATCCGAATTATACCGCCTTGACTCATACTGACCATCCCATGTAGCTTGACAAGTTCTGCTTCTTCCAATCACCAAGGATGACACCGAACGAGATTGACCCCGTCTACAGTCGACCGTCGTACATCCCCGTCTCGGGCCATACATCTCCCGGAGGGTTCCCATTCTTTACAACAGGTGGTTCGAGTTCGCCTCGAAACACCCCTACGCCTACACGACATTTTGCGTCAGCTCAGGATGCCTTCGGCTTCACCGGACCTTCGCCGGCCAAGAGTGGTGCGAGTGCGATCGCAACGCCAAAGCCGGCTTCAAATCAACCTTCACCCCCCGTCACTTCTCATGCGACCTCGGTGCCTTCCGGTCTCCACGCTAATCCCGCTGATACACGCGCATGGTCTCAGCAGATCCACAGCAACACAGCCTCACCTTCGCTCACCGCAGCGAAGTAAGGGCCCGTCAATTTCTCACCCTCCTTTTCACTCACTTACCCCCTCCCCTTTTATCTTCCCCTTCACAACTTGCGTTGTCCCCCTTTTTAGATGGTTGATACGTTTTCTCCACCCTCCCCTACACCCCCCTATCGCTTTTGTTTCCACCACCGGTCACTTGCTTCATGTTATAGAACACTGCATTGAATCCCCTCATTTCCGATACCCTTTTGTCTGTTCCTTCTGCCTCGATATCGACCATCAAGCTGAGTATATATGTCTCCTTGTTTCTTTTACCCCTTTGTGTATATGTAATATTAGCTATAGATGTGTTTTTAATCTTTGGTTTTCTGCCTGTCAGTCTGTTTGTTTGTTTGACGTTTCGATATGTACGAACTGTGATAGGATGACATGTCATTATTATGCATGCGTATTGACTCAATGATTGAATCAGTTTGCTTGGTGCGCACAGGACATAGTAGTACATTGTTTTACAGTCTGAGATACAGTTAAAAATACGACAACAAGTATATAACACACGACACAAGTGGACAGGTGGAAGGGGAGGTTGACAGATCAAGAAAATTGATCGATGTTGTCAATATTCGCTCCTACTCCGCCTTGGGTTTCCCAGAAGGTGTCCCTGTACCACTACCACTTCCAGTCCAGCCCCACCAACTGGAAGTTCTCTTTTCCATACCTGGTCTCCCACCACCATTGCCACTTCCCATCGGAACATCTTGCACTTCATCTCTTCCGATTTGTTCATACGAACTCATTTCTCCTTGAGACCATCTGGATCCTAGTGATTCTTCACTTCCACTCGAAGCGGGAGGACGTCCCCCACCCCCAGCGGCACTTGAGATCGAGAATCGAGAAGCGGACGTTACGCCGTGACCATGTCCTTGAGCTTGTTGCTGTTGAGCATGGTTATAAGTCCGAGAACGAAGTGTATTTTCGGACCCTGATCCGTCGGTACTTCGTACTCCCGGAGTAGGTACGGGAATGGGCATTGTCATCTGTTCGACAACTTGCTCCGCTACGTTGTACCCTTGTACATTGGACTGAGATCGGGAATGCGATTGCGATAGAGGTCGAGCCGAGTTTGCAGCTGCAGAAAGGGCGGATATAGCTACGGGCATATAACTGCGCACACATCAGAAGTACCAATTCTCAGCATCTGTTCCGCAGCCCTATATCAAGAGAGTGAAAGTGGGACAGGCAACTCACTGTCCCGCATAGTGTGATAGCAGACCGTACATCTGTTGCATTGCTCCTGAGACTGGATCCGCCAGAGTAGGAGGCTGTTGGACACCTTGAACAGGGTATCCTTCAACACCTTGGTCGGGATATCCTTGTTGCGCAGAACTTGCGGGAAGGGCGACCTGCGTCAGACGAAGAAGGATCGTCAGGTCGATGATATCGCACAGGAAGACAGAGGGTGTAGGAGCTAAAGTCACGAGGAAAAAAAAAAGCTGTTCGCACTCACGCTCAATTGCGCCTTCACTTTCTCCCATAACCATCCTATTCCGCCTGCTAGAGCTGAACTTGCTCGCGTGCGTAAGCTGGCAAGGAAATAATCGATATCTCGCTCATGTTCGTTGAAGAACGGTGCGAGGTGCGAACGGTAGATGTATGTGGATCCCTAGTAGACGGTCAGCCAGTCTATCAGTCCTCCAGGGAGTAAAGCAAGGAAGGGAGAGTCGCTCACTTCAGATTGAGGTAGGGAAAAGTAGAGGAAGATCCCAGCCTTGATCAAGCTATAGAATGGCAGCCTATACAAAATAGTCGGTCAGTCATGAGTGAGCTTCAGATTGCACGATCAGACATCGCGAGCGCAAGTCGTCGCGTCTCGTCCACTTACCAAGTGAAAGTCCAGCCTATCACGGCCTCCACCGCGGTCCAGGTGCCGACCACGGCCCAGTACATCAACCATCTTTCGACTTGATACGTTGCCTCAGGGGACGAGTCTGGATGAAGCGAGAGGGCTTTGTACGATGCATAAGCTGGATAGAGGTACGAGCAGACGGAGCTGCGCAAGTGAGGAAATTGCAATGCAAGGCATTAGATCTAATCTCTGAGCGGGGAATAAACCGAGGGATACGGGGGAAACTTACCACGCCCATCTTGAGATCAGACCGACGATCATGCTGTTTGGATATACGAAAAGGTATCCTAGTTGTGCAAGAGATAAGCTGCGATGTACATCCACTTGATGGAGGTGGTAGAAGATCAGATGGGAGGAAAGTGGTTGTGAACTTGAATTTGGATTGATTGTGCCGATACGATGACCACACAGCGCGAAACACAAACACTTTCAAGGAACAGAGTGGCAAATTCACGTGGAAGTGGCAGATTTGGGCCACGTCTCCTCAAGCGTACCAAAGAGGGACAGTAACATGAAGAGATGTTGTGATGTATGAATGTATTTGATGCATCTATGCACAGTGGGTAATGCTTGCACACAATATCTATGGATATGGACTACCAATGAAGCAAATAGGACAGGACAAGAGTATATTGACATGGGAGCTATCCACAAGAAATGGGGAGGAAGTTGGGGAAATGAAACATATAACAAAAAAGCATGCAGAAAGACAAGTAGGAAACAGGATAGTATGCTAGATCAAGGAGAAAGAGGGGAGGTGGGAGTTGGAGGCTCATTGAGGAGGCCTCAGTACTGGCCTCCCAGATCAAAGACTCTGCAGTGCCTTTATTGTGGTCTCCCCATCTGATTCATCACTTGACTCCTCCCGTGTACTCCGGTTCTTCACACACCTGAATTCTCCGGTAGAGTCCTTCAACTTGGAGAGGGAACTTTCCATCTCTGCTGGATTACGGTGAAGGTGTCCATCACCCACACTGTCGATAGGTTCAAAGTAGGACAGGGCATAAGCCGGTTCATTCTGCTTGTCACGCTGGGCAGCCACAAAGTGGCAATTGTCTGTTGCCAATGGCCGGGTCAATTGTGTGTAGAAGCTGGGGTTGTACGCCATCAACATTCTGTCCTCCCATTGCCATCCTTCCCCTTGCAACTTGAGGCTAGTGCTAAAGAAGTATTGACTGCGTCCACCAAGTATCACACCGTCTTCAGGGCCTGGATTGGAAGGACGCCTCATCTGAGTTGATGATTCCAAATTTGACTGATTCTCATCTCCTGTCATTTTCAAAGATTGCTCTTGATCCACAGCAGCATAAGCCATATAGTGTTGATGGAAGCCGGTCAAGATGACAGAGCAAGGCTTTACAACATAATCTCCCCTATGATATCGACCGTTGAAGTTCCCAGGCTGTGATGGCATCACTCTGAAGAAAGCTTGCCCCCGACCATCACTTGTCTGGCTCTCCTCTGCTGGTGACCTTGGTTCCTGAACACTGCTTCCCTCTTCAAGGCTTGCTCTCCATTGTTGTTTCAGGTTGAAAAGACCAGTGACTGGAACATCCACGTATGCAAGCTGGTTCTCTAGGAAGGATGAGAGCTCAGTGAAATCAAGGAAGACTCTCTCCTCATTGATATGCACAGGTTGATCAGTCAGCATCCTGGCATGTCTCAGATGTGCTGTATCTGCCGATGCAGTGACCTGATACTGACCAACCTCTGGCATCAAATCATCATGCTCAGAAATCTGCTGATATGAAATATCTGCAGGTTTCAGATCTGCAGAAACCCACATGCGCAATCGCTTTTGCTCCTGGTGAATCCTTTCGGTGATGCCATCCTCATAGCTTGGGGTAGACATCCTGTGCGGTGGATAAGGTGTGAGGGTGTTGCAATGTCGATACACTTGATATTGGAAAGTGATGTAGTCATGTTGTATCTGTGGGTAAGGGGAAAAGGTGTATGGTGTAGAGACAAGGAGACTGGGGACTATGAGAAGAAGACACCTTTTTGTAGGCTGCTAAGGTGTCCTTTGGTCTCTGTCAATGACAAAGGCTGACATTGAGGCCATGCCTTCTTTAATGCCCAAATGATGTGTAATGACATATGTGTGTCCCATTCATCATCTTAAATTCTGAAACGTGCAAAACAAGGAAAAACATGCTGGAGGAAGGCAGATTAGCAAAGGAATGTCCAGCAGGTTGACATCATTTGAACCATTGACATCATACAATGTCATTGGTTTTGCAAATCTTTCAACATGGAAAGGGATAGATCCAAACATGTTTGGGACCCTATGAGCCTTTATGACGTCTGGAAAGGGTGAAAGGATATAATTCACAGCATGTAACAGCAAGTCATCTA
This sequence comes from Kwoniella shandongensis, assembly GCF_008629635.2. Classification (NCBI taxonomy): domain Eukaryota; kingdom Fungi; phylum Basidiomycota; class Tremellomycetes; order Tremellales; family Cryptococcaceae; genus Kwoniella; species Kwoniella shandongensis. Next base: position 393,932 of record NC_089294.1, read on the forward strand.
TTGACACCAAGTCATCATACAATGTGGAGGGACACAGGAGGTGTTTAATGAAAGGGACAGTGTTTCAGGCTTGTTGTATGACCACCCAGGCATGAGTGTCAATGACGGCAACAGTGATGATAGGGGTAGTGATGATGACAAGGGTTGTTCACTGAGACAAATACTGTGGCTGTATGACTGCCGCTCAAATGGGCATCCATAATATGGAAAAATAACATCTGACTACAGAAGTGGCAGGATATTTATAGCATTTGGAGGTAGTCATTTGCCACCCAGCTTGATCAGAGAGCATTTCTTACAGATGTTTCTTATCTTAAAGATGCTCCCAGAGACATTTGACTGAGGTGTCCTTGTTGATTGCACTTGTGCAAATACACATGCTGTAATCCAAAACAGGGGTGTTTTACTGCATTATCACTGCTCATTCTCCTCTTCTTATCCTTTCAACCTTTCTGTGTAACCGGTTCACAAGTTCATAGCTACAATCGAATCCTCTCATTCTATTATCTGTGCTTGGTGTCCATGATTTTTGCTGAAGACCAATTGCAATGAGAATCACCATGTGACCTACTGACCTGTCCTTCTGCTGCTTGCACCTCCTGCTGCATCTCCAGAAATCTTGTGAAATGACACAGGCCAGGGGAATCGTACGCCTCGCTCATGGTTTGCCCCTTGCACCTCATCAACATTCAGTTGCACTGTCACAAAATGGCAGTCATGTACTGCATCTGGTTGTGTTACTTGCACAGTCAGTGGATCATATTGGACCCATGTTTCCTGCTCACAGCTCCAATCGGTTCCTTCCAGCCTCAGGGTGATAGGGAAGGTATAGCGTGTCCGAGAGAATGAGTGACTGAAGCAGTCCGACATGACTTCACTACCTTCACCTTTCAAGCCTCGCACAACTGGAGGGTACCGCCTAGTGAAGGGACTTGCTCTTACATGATCCAGGGATCGGTCAAGGTACAGGTCTTCAAGTAATGGCATGGGTGTACTTCTTGTGCGCGCAAATGTGATCAGGTGATGATGTCTGCCAGTGATGTGAGCAGTACAGGGGACCGCAACCAATGTTTGATTATGGTGAATCAAAGGACTACTGAGGTCAATCGGATGGGAGCATATCCGGGAGAAAATTGCTTGTGCCTGTAGTCCTTGGGTATCTTCCACACCTCCTGACATCACATATGTGGATGGATCATCATTCTTTTGCAAGCCTTCAAACCAACGGCGCATTATCTGGGTTAAACCTGGAATTTTAACATCAAGAGCAGATATCCTCCTGCCGCGCCATTTTAGATCTTCATTGTAAGCACCTACCCACGTGAGGCGGACTCGATCACCATGTGTATATGTGAGTTGTTGGCTGTCGAGAATACATCTAGTCTCATCGGCTTGAGGGTTCCCAGTTGTGGACAGCCTCCAAAGACGTGATAGAGCAGACCAATCATCCTGATCGTACGGAATCAAATCGACTTCACCCTGTCTCACGTCATTTATGGAGTAAGGATCCAATTGTATGACTTTGTTGTTGGGAATGCGCTCAGTAATCCCCAGAGTATAGCTGTTTGAAGTTGTGGGAGGCTGGGAAGACGACATGACATATAATTATGTGTGCGTGGCCAATAGTGTGAACTAGGGTAGTGAAGAGACTGCAGATCGGTGTGGATGACAAAGATACTTGGAACTATCTTCAAGGTGAGAAATTGGAATGCAAACAACGTAGAGGAGCCTGAGGTTCAAATTGCCACCACACGACAACCGTGCAGCAGCCAAGGACTTCCAAAAGACTGCTCATATCTCTCATATGTTTGATACACATAGAAGACTACCGGTAAACAAGGGGCTCAGAAGCATTGTTGTACTATGATATCATAGCTTGGGACCTGAGATGAGATTGCCATTTGTAGTGAAGAGTAGCCAATAAATGGTCTTGGACATCACCGTTGTACTTCATCAAAGGTGGCAACAGAAGGCATATTCACCATTTCGAAGTTGCTATTAGTGTCATCATCTTATGTCATTTGCATGCTACCAAAATAGTATAGCACCTGGGAGTCAGAGCATAGGTCAATGAATGTCATGACCCAGTACAACTGGTCGAGTGACTTGTGTCGTGACACCTCGACTTGCCTCCGAATATTTTGACTCGTCATCCGTCGGGAACTAGTTCGAAGTCGGCCCGGAGACGACCATCGAAGGAGATGACCAATTCGATTGACTAATCGTTCCCACGGTTCTCGTAGTATCACCAGTACTTATATACATGATCACAGGACTCGCACATAGTTATTGCTGTAACGAATGTATATTTGTCACGACCCAGTACAACTGAGCGAACGACTCATGTCGTGACAGCTCGACTCGGCCGCCGAATAGTTCGACTTGCCAGCCAACGGGAACCAGTTCGACATCGGCCCGGCGAATGCCGTCGTAGGAGATGACCGATTCGACTGACTAATCGTTCCCACGGTTCTTGTGGCATCATTGGTACTTATATACATGAGCACAGGACTCGTACATAGTTATTCCTGTGACGAATGTATATTCCTCTGTCTAGTTCACTACTGTGGAACCCGTACAACGATCTGTCAGTCAACCCCAAGTCTCGTACACTCGGTATTCGACTTGTACAATTCGGTACAGGACTTAGTGCTATTCGTAACCCGTATTCCTCGCTTAGGCCCGTCAACGGACCCGCCTCTGACAATATTCCTCTGTCTAGCTCACTACTATGGCACAAGGGAAGTGTTCTGTTAGTCAACCCCAAGTCTCGTACACTAGGTACTCGACTCGTACAATTCGGTGTAGGACTTCGTCCTATTCATATTCCGTATTTCCCACTAAGGCCCTTCAACGGACCCGCCTCTGACTATGAACCAATAACAGGGGAGGCAACAATGTGATGTCAAGGATACCAGATATAAGGGCAAATCACTCCAAAGGATACTGCCACAGCCTAACAGTGGTCTTGTCAGTACATGTGTCCTATGTAGAGCTTTAGTGGGGCCTTGTGCTACAGAATTTTATTGACTGAATTCAGAGTACTCTGACATTGTATGAAGTGGGCAAGCACATGATCTGTGGTTACAAAGGTTAGGACAACAAGACTAGCTCCAATGGGAAGGGAACACAAGGCAACTGTATTATCCTGCAGGTAGACAGGCTATAGCATCTTTAGCCTTTGAGAGTAATCATCTCACCATGTGCAACCTTGTTTCAAATGATTTCTCAGATCACCAATTATTATTCACATAGACCATCCAGAACTAGCACTATTCCACAAACCCACCCAACCATCTCCGATGACACAATTTCTACATTTCCAGTCACTTCCTTGCTTCTGCCATCTACACCTCATTTGACACCTGCATGGAAGAACAGGTACCTACTTCAACATTCCAACAGCTGATGGAAATCACCATGAGACACCCCAATCCCCTTCCGATTCTGATTTATTATCATCACAGTGACCATTCCAATACAGTGTCACATGTGAAGCACTTCTCAACCCTTCACCCCTATTCATCAGTTTTGGATGGTCATCCAAGAACTAGATGACTACAGGGTTATGCCTTTCCGCTGTTTCTCACCTCAAACCGTTCACCATGGGATCCAATGTCCAAACCTATTTCTTGGGCTTCAGACAATTTGTAGAATGATACTGCCCCCCTGGTGCGGACAGGAGGCCTAGAAGGGTCTGCTGACGGATCATCAACAAGTAGTTGGACACTCACATGGTGACAGCCATGTGTTGCACCTGGTTGCGTCACTTGAACGGTTGCAAGCGGGTCATACCTGGCCTAAGTAACACTAGCAGAACAGCTCCAATCGTCCCTTTCAAGCCTCAATCTGATGGGAAATCTGAGGATTGTATGCGAGAATGAGCGGTTGAGATCAAGTGAGACTTCAGGATCTAGACCGATCACACTGTCCACAATCGGATTGTTACGCCTAGTGAAGATACTTGTTCTTACATGGTCCTGGTCCCGGTCCAGATACAGGTCTTCGATCCACGGTGCTGGAAGACATAGTGCACGTGTAAGGGTGACAATCTGTCTGAGCTTGCCGGTGATGTGAGCAGTACAGGGAACTCTGATGAATTCGCCTGACCCCATCAGAGGGCTATTGAGATCAAGAGGAGTGCTGCCTACTGGTGACCTTTCCCTGAAGAATGCTCGAGCTTTGAAGGTACCGCTGATCTCTTCGTTGGCTGATATATCAAATTGTGAAGGAAGATCAGAGGTTGGCAGGCTCTCAAACCAGCTGCGGATCTTCTCTGTGGTTTCTGGAAGCATGAGGTCTAGGGCGGACAGATGGTTGCCATTCCATGTCAAATCCTGGGTGTCATCAACACCCGGCCACTGGAGGAGGACACGGTCACCATGGGTGTAAGTATGTTGCTCCGCATCAAGGATAGCTTTGGCCTCATCTGTTTGAGTGTTTTCAGTGGCGGACAGGGCCCAAAGACGTGATGGAGCAGACTCATCGTCCTGATCAGTGTATGGTTGTAACAGCAAATCATCCGCCTTCATGTTGATTGTGTATTTCTTGAACCTTCTGATCTCATCATCAGGAATGCGTTCAGTCCACCCCAAGGTATCACTGCTTGAAGCGGTGGGATGCTGAGATGAGGACATGATAAACTTGTTTGTGTATGTGGGTGTGTATATGTGTCTGTGTATGTGCGTTGAGAAGTTGAAGACAGATGAGTTGAGAAACGAGCTGGTGAGCCCCTTTTTATAGAGGATCAGAGGTCCTCTTTGCCACTAACAACTGAATCTCACCCTCTCATGACAAGTAGAGAAGCCTGAGCGATCAAAGGAAAGCTCCTTTGCATATATCTGAAGTGTGTGATTCAGATAAAGGTACAGGCATGATCAAGGGGCAAGAAGGGCAATGTCACGATGATCAACAGAGGCTTCAGTCAATGAGGCCCTATCACACCACGGAGACAAGGTTGAGTGATATTCGCCAAAGGCGTCAACTATAATGACGAGATGGGCGAGATACTCAGCGAGAATGACGAGAACGACGAGAATCCGAAGAGAACAACCTCAGGATGAGCGTTGTGGCCTTGGACTGACTGAAGGCTAAGTGATATCGTCAAGAGCGATAGCAAAGGTTACGGTGTATGACTTTCAATCGGGAAATCACTAAGGAAAAGAGTACAAAAGATGAGAATAGCCATTCTCCTATATATCCATCCATCCATCCGTCCATCTACGTTGAGCGATATTCTACAACTCGGCGAGTTCGTCGAATTAGACCGAATAAGAGATGGGTTCGTTGAATGAAGTTCTACGAGTTCGACGAGAATAGCGAGTAGTGCGGAGAGTGCGTCGGGATCTTGTAGGTCACGTGATGTATGTGGCAGTGACCGTCATGACACTCTGCCCACCCTTACGGTCGAGCTCCGGCGAGACAACAATGAATTCGACGAGAACAATGGCGAAATCGGAGAGGGCGACGAAGACTGCCCGAAGCAGAAGCGAGAACGGAGTCGAAAGGAGGGGGTTCGAGCGCACAATGGCGACATTGACGTCGGTCGGTACTAGAAAAGGCAATTTTCTGACAGCGCAGCAACATATCGTCGAAAGGAGGGGCATGTTGAATGACAGAGAGAAACAAACAAGAGAAATACTCAACTTATCGTTAATCCCCCTTCACTTCTCAAATCGTTTCCAAACACTTCCTCACATTCATTCACTCACAACTCCCCATTACCACCACCATGTCACAACGATTCCACCCTTACAACCGCCCACAAGGGCGTTCTCGTGAGTCTATCGTGCTGCAAAGGAGCAGGACCGTGCTGAAACCGAGTGTAACAGAAATATCGCTGAGAGTAGCGACCGGTATGATCATTATCGGACGAAATGACGGTCGTGAGTAAGATTGGGTTGATCGTAAGAGTGAGATCGGCGAGAATAGCGAGAACGATGAGAGCAACGGAAAGAAAGAAAGCGAGAGTGGCGAAAACCGCGAAGGGATGTGAATGTTGACTGATAAATGTGCGTATGACAGAGCGAACAATTGTAGAGGGTGAAGGACTGGAGTTGGTACTTGATGCCGACAGTGCAGAGGTCGTGGAGGTGAGGGACAACGACAGTGAGTACACACAATGCAAGAACAAGGGAAACGAGAAAACTTAGCGAATGCTTGCTGATAATCAATCAACATAGGGATCAACACGGCCGTTGAGGCTTCCGAAACGATCGACCATACCGCAACCGCGGAATTGATCGATCTCACGGACAATGCAACCATGCCAAGTGTCGAGGCCATGCCTCTGAATGCAGATCTACTGGCGGTAGATGAAGTAAAGCGAGAGTTAGATGTGGAGCTCGAGAGGATTGCACGAGGTACGTTCGAGTCCGACAGTGAAGTGCCATTCGTTGACGAGACCGTAGCGTACGTTCGAGAACCTATGTTCGAACGACCAACGGATGGATCGGAGAGCGTGGCGGAGATCGAGGAATGGGAAGTGGTGGACCGTACTGGTGAGTCCTATGGGACGAGATTGATCAATCAGCGAAAACAGCTAACGAGTGGTATACTTAGGCCCTTTCCAAGGCCCCAATGAGAGGGTCCTAGGACCAGACGTGGAGGTGAGAACGCGTGGAGACCGTCGCGTCGAAGCGTTGGTTGAGCAGGTGAGCGAGGGTGAGCCTGAGCTCGTTGAGGATGAGGGAATGCCGGGTATTACGCGTGAGTGTCTTGAGGCTGCGTTTGACAAGCAACATACTGACACCCAGCAGCATACGTGCCGATGCCGGTTATAGAAGAAGAGTTCGAAGGGAATGAGGAAAGGAGGAGGAGAGAGGTGACTGCGAGTGGTTTGGATGCCGGAGCTATGAGTAAGTGTAGTAAGTTTGAACGATCGTATAGCACGCTAATTGTTAGCACAAAACACAGTTCCGATACCTGAGGTCCTCGACAACCAAGGCGACGCTCATGACGAGATTGTTCAAGGTCAGGCCGAGGCTGAGGCGAATGACAGAGAGAGGACTCTTTCGGCCGATGTGCCCCCCGCACCCCAGACAAGGGGAGAGTCTGGTTCTCCGTCCTTGCCGGTGACGCCGAAGAAGCCTAGGCCGAAGAGCAGTCTTCGTACCCCCGAGGCAATCCGAGTACGTTAAACTATGATTTTTTCCGCACTTATTTTAGCGAATTCGCCGTGCTTGACGAGATGTAAGAGAGTACTTAGCTGATTACGACGATAGTCCTCCCACCCCGATGCCGTTGTTCGAGACCCCCCTTGTGACACTTGCGAGCTTCAAGGACTCGTCTGTCTTGGTCCGAACAGGATAAACTCAAAGTGCTTCACCTGCACGAGTATGTCCTGTTCTCATTATAGACCGAGACGAGCCTTGTCGCCAAAAGTCTCGTCTGGAAGCTTGACTACATTCATGATTTCGATTGAGTCTGCTAGGAGCACCAGCGGCGTCACGAGGGAGTACCACATCCAGGAGGCTCGTCGACTTGGTGGGCTGATGGGGGTGGACCTCGAGTCTTTCACAGGCGAGTTCGTAGGTGAGGGTCTCTCCGGTGGGAGCGGGGGTGGTGAAGCAGGGTCCGAGGTTGGTGCTGTGGAAGAAGGGTCAGCACGGGGTAATAGACGAGGTGGAAGTAGAAGAGGAAGGGGTCGAAGGGGTGTTTCAAGCGGAGCGAGTGGGGATCGTTTGTCGAGTTTGAGACCGAGAAAGTAGACTGTTGTAATAATACATGTACACATGCCCTGCATAACAGAATAATTAGCAAGTATCGTATCCTTGAGACCATATCCAGATAAAAGGAACATCACAGCCAAGCGTTAACACGACCAGTCAGAGAGATAATAAACAGGATTGTGATGTGTGAGACCGAAACAAAAGAGACAGAGTACGTTACGATGAGATATGAGATCAAGCCCGAGGCTTATCAGGATTCGTTCGATGGAACTCCGCTACAAGCTCTTGAGCTCCCAATAAGTTCGCCGCAGGCTCCCAGCTGACGTGTTCGTCGGTACCCTTGTAGCCCAACCATTCTACTTGATATTCTAATCGATTTCGGCGAATACGACAGTCAATGATCCGTTCGACTTCGTAGTTTTCGCCTATTTCGTCGACTTCAACTGGTCCAGGCGGTTCATAAGATTGACCAGGCAGTTGAGGGGTGTGAAATGACGAAGCAGGATGACGTTGAAAACAGGGTGAACTCGCATCGTATCAGGAAGCTCGAGCCGACAAGCTCGGTCGCCGATGACTTCGGATACGGTGTAGGGACCAGACCATTTGATATCCAACTTCTTCATGGGTCGCTTTGTCGTCATGTTCCGAACGTTGAGTAGAACCTGATCCCCGACCTTGTATCCTGGATCCTCTCTCCGCTTCTCATTGTAGTAGCGAGCATAGTCCTCATTGGCGACTTCTATGTTTTGCTTACACAATTCGTGTACTTCCTGTAGAGACTTCACCTTCATAACGACGGATTCGAGATGCGAGGCGCCTTCGATGATCTGATCAACCCATCGAGGATCATAACCATAGTTGGCGAAGAACGGTGACATCTTAATAGCCGAATGCACCGAATTGTTGTACGAGAATGACGCGAGAGAAAGCAATGACGACCAATTGTCTTGCTTGTACGAAGTGAAGATGCGAAGGTATTGTTCGAGGACCTGGTTGACCCTTTCCGTTTGACCGTCGGTCTGAGGGTGCCAAGCGGTGGACAGGGAAGCCTTGATACCGAGAGACTTGCAGACACCATCCCACACTCGACTCGTAAACTTCGAACCGCGATCGGAGACGATACTGGACGGGAGACCGTGCTGGGTGATGATGTTGTCGACAATCAGATCGACGCACCCAAGAGCGGTGAGTTTCGTGGTTGTAGGAATGAAAACCGCCCATTTCGTCAACCTGTCGACGACAACAAGGATCGAGTTGTATCCTTTTGACTTAGGTAGTTCTTCTACGAAATCCATCGAGATTGCTGACCACGGGAGATTCGGGACTTCGAGGGATTGGAGGAGCCCATGTGGTTTCTGTCGAACTGGCTTGTTACGTTGACAGATCGCACACCCCTTGATATAAAGCTCGACATCCCTGCGAAGACCAAGCCAGCAATATTCCCTTTGGATAAGATCGTGAGTCTTACTTACACCAGGATGTCCAGCGAGAATACTATCGTGATGAGCGTTGATGACCTTGGCTCGACAATTTCCATTGTCAGGAATGTAGATTCGTCCATTGATTCGGAGCAATCCTTGAGAGTCGAAAGCGAGAGTTGTGGCGCTGTTGAACCCCATCCGTCGAACGAAACCTCTCAACTTGGAAGGATCGTTGGAGTCCGAAGTACCTGGCGAAGCATCGATGACAGTAGATTCCGTGGATAAGTCATTCCTTACCTGATCAAGATCTGAATCCACCTTCAATCCTTCCACGATTCTCTCCACATCGACCTCCTCGTTGTCTTCAGCTCTTGATGTTATATCGGCCTCTTCGCCATACAAGGAGTGGACCAACGCGCGAAGGGGAAAGACGTAAGGTTGAAAGGATTCAGAAGATTGATCGAGGTTAGGTAGGGCTTGGACGAAGTCTTGCTCCTTATCCTCGCCGTTAGGCAAGTAATCAGGGCGTCGGGAAAGTGCATCAGGGAAGGCTGCCTTGGAGCCTGGACGATAGACGATTTTGAACGAAAATCCGGAGAGAACGTCGACCCATCGAGCTTGTCGTGGATTAAGTTGTCGAGGTTCCATCCAATACGTGAGGTTGAGGTGGTCCGTGATAACAGTCGACGAAACCTGCAATAATAAATGACGTTTTCGTCGAAAAGCCATCACAATCGCCAGGAACTCCTTTTCTGTAACAGTATACCTCAACTCAGCACCTTTGAACGCACCTGACTCCATAACAACTGGATGTTCTAGTTGAGTTACCGGATCGATCTGAGAAATAACGAAACCCCATCCGAAGTGAGAAGCATCTGTTTGAACCAGAGTTTCCGCTTCAGGGTTAAAGTGGGCGAGGACGGGAGCTTGAGTTAACGCGGTCTTGAGTGTTTCGAAAGCCCTTTGCTGGAGATCTCCCCAAATGAAAGGAACGTTCTTGCCAGTAAGGATGTTGAGTGGTCGAGCGATACGAGAGAAATCCTTGACAAATCGACGATAATAGCTTGCAAGTCCAACGAAGCTTCGGCATTGTCGAAGTGTTCTGGGAACAGGGAAGTCCACAACACCTTGCACGTAAGCAGTGTCGGCCCTAACGCCCTTGGCAGAGATCATGAAACCAAGGAACTTAACTTCTTCACGCTCAAACTCGCACTTCTTAGCGTTGAGATAAAGATTTGCCTTGCGAAGGATCTTGAAGACTAAGCGAGTCAATCGTCGAAGTTCCTTTCGACTCCTAGCATGCACGATAATATCGTCGATGTAGATGATAACTCCTAAACCCAAGAGGTGAGCGAACAACTCGTTCAAGAAATGTTGATACCCTGCCGGAGCATTCCTCAAACCATCTCTGACCACCGTGGATTCAAACATTCCAAACTGAGTTCTGAAGGCAGTAAGTTTCTCGAACCCTTTGGCCATTCGTAGCAGCTGGTATGCGCTAGGGAGGTCGAACTTGCTGAACCACTTGGATTTCGAGAGGTCGAGAATGATCTGGCTGATAAGAGGTAAAGGGTAGGCATCTGGTATGGTAGCATTGTTGAGCTTTCTGTAGTCAACAACCATCCTATACTTCCCGTCCTTTTTCGGTACGAAGAATGTGGGGGAGCCGTAAGGAGAATTACTGGGACGAATTCTTCCTGCTGCTCGTTCCCTTTCAAGAGTTTCCCGAAGGGCTTCAACTTGTTCAGGACCAAGCTCATACAACGGTGCAGGTTCGAGAACGGTGCCAGGTTTGAGTTGAATCTTCAAATCGTATTCTCTATGGGGAGCAAGAGTCTCTTTACCCCATCGAGGATGAAAGATATCGAGAAATTCGCGGTACGCTTCGGGGACTAATTCGAGGATTTCGGCGAGTTCCTCATCGGAGAGTTCCATTGATTCGGTAAAGGATGGCAAGGTGCTGACATCTTCGTCCAATTCGTCGGAATCACCCAACGCGACGGCGTACAGTCGATTCGGAGGGGTGTCACTAGGACCAGGGACGTTACTGCCCTTCCATTTACTCGGTTGACTCACAGGGATGGAGTTGGGAGGACTCGAAACTTCCTTTCCTCCTCTGTTTCGCGAAGCAGCCTTGCTGGAAGATACTTGCGCAACCATTGACGAGGGTGGAACCGGGGACGAGGGCGAGGGCGTGGGCGAGGACGAGGACGAGGACGAGGACGAGGACGAGGACGAGGACGAAGACGACGGCGAGACTGGAACTAGAGCTGGGATTGGTAGTTCTGCCTCCCCTTCTGGTTTCAGAACCTGCACTGTACGACGACCGAAGTCAATCTGTACCCCATTCTCCTGTAGCCAATTGTAGCCAAGGATAACATGAATACCAGAGAGCTTGGTGACGTCGAAGCGCGTGATCCCAGAGAAATGGTCCAGGCGTAGTGTTTCTTCAACGAAGAGTGATGTTGGGCCAGATGAACTGGGTTGACCATCGATAAGCGTGATAGTCCGAGGTTTTTTGTATGAATTCGTCGAAAATTGGTGAAGTTCGACGAAGTCGCTATCGATATAATTGTAAGTGGCTCCGCTATCCAGAAGAACCACCACGTCGTGACTTGGGGATAAGCCTAGTTGACCAGCAACGGCGGCTTGTTCTTTCCTGAGGGGAATTAAGTTACCGTGAGCAACCTTTTCCACTTCCGGAAGGGGCGATGAGGGTATATCTGATTGGTATCCAGAATCCACGACTGTTTTTGATAGGTTTTGAGTTTTAATAGAGTCCGAGCCACCACGAGAGGGAAGAAAAGAGAAGATTTGATACTGAGAAGGATGAGAAATGGATACGGGAGAAACGGGAGCTTCGGAAATCGAAGAATTAGGGAGGGGAACAGAAGACACAACGCTAGCAGAGTCAATACTGGGTATATACGAGTCCGGGGTCAAGGCAGAGAGATTAGATGACTCAGAACGATGTAACTCTCTGACTCCATCGTTCCTTAAGCTTTTGGGTCCGCTTGCCCATGAGGCGTCGCAGGACGGGGAGGTTGAAACGTAGGACGTGAGGAAACAGTACACTCCTTCGCGAAATGGCCTTGTTGGCCACAACGTTTACAGAGTCCTTCGGCGATTCTACGGTTGAGTTCTTCCGTAGGAAGTTTTCCTCTAGGGGGAGCGTTTTCGGATGGTGACGAAGCAGCAACAGGAGCAGGATGTGAAGATGAGCCTTGAGAAGGATTGGACTTAGCGTTGCTACCATCCTTGCCCTTCTCTTTTTCCTTCTTCTTCCTCTCCTCTTGTCGTACACGAAGACGGTTGTCGAGTTTGACGATATAGCTTGATAATTCGTTGATGTCGTCGAAAACCCTTCCTGACCGAGCGATTTCGTCTTGAAGGTCGTCCGACAACCCGTCAATGGCCCGTTCTAGGATAGGCTCTGGGTCTTTCCACCCCAATATAGCCACATACTTCCTAACCTGAGCGAAATACTCTGCAGCAGTACCAGTCTGCTTGAGAGTCTTGAATTTTCTCCTGGCCGTAGCCTTACGGTCGGGGTCTCCGAAGTTGTCTTGAAGGAATTGGAGGAACCTCTCTTTGGAAAGAAGCTCTTCGGGAACAGGTCGGACTTCCATGAGTGGCATAACCGCCTCATGTGCAGCCCCCCGGAGAAGATTGTACATGAACATGACCATAACTTCTTCAGAAGGGAATCGAGAAGGTTGAAGTTTGAATGTCATTTCGCACTGATCGATGAAAGCGTCGAGCTTATCAGGTTTGTTGCCAAAGAATAGATCAGGCGTTGCTGACTTAGGTTCTCTAGCCGAAGAGGATGGCGTGGTCGAGAAGCGACCATGGTCTTGACGACTCATCAATGCGGCGATTGTTCGCTGACTATCGGTGAGACTCGTTAATATTTGAACGAGATCGACGGATTCGGCGGGAGGTCGAACGAAGTTGTGTCGAGGGGATATAGGTCGTCGTGCACGACCCTTTCCTTTCGACGATACTCGAGAGGACGGTCGAGTCGAGCTGGGTCGTAGGTGTCGACGGTTCTGAATCGCTCGGCGTGCGTCGGAATCAGACTCGGCATCACCATCGTTACTTGAAGAATCGGGATCGTCCTCTTGCCCAGCGTACAGAGGGTTGGCTGTCACTTGTGGACGAGAAGGACCAGCAGAATGAAGTGGCGGAGGGAGACGAGGTGAGGGAGGGGGACTAGGGGAATCCATGATAGTGTTGTGTTCGGGAAGGATAGCGTTGAGAGCAGCGGTTTGTGATCTAGTGACCGGAGCTCGAGACATGTGAGAAGGGCGCAAAGGATAGGTGTCGCCGAAGGGCGCAATGAGCTAGAATAAGGTCGAGAGGAACGAGGGAGTGTGATAGGTAATAGTGATTTCCCGATACTGTCACGATGATCAACAGAGGCTTCAGTCAATGAGGCCCTATCACACCACGGAGACAAGGTTGAGTGATATTCGCCAAAGGCGTCAACTATAATGACGAGATGGGCGAGATACTCAGCGAGAATGACGAGAACGACGAGAATCCGAAGAGAACAACCTCAGGATGAGCGTTGTGGCCTTGGACTGACTGAAGGCTAAGTGATATCGTCAAGAGCGATAGCAAAGGTTACGGTGTATGACTTTCAATCGGGAAATCACTAAGGAAAAGAGTACAAAAGATGAGAATAGCCATTCTCCTATATATCCATCCATCCATCCGTCCATCTACGTTGAGCGATATTCTACAACTCGGCGAGTTCGTCGAATTAGACCGAATAAGAGATGGGTTCGTTGAATGAAGTTCTACGAGTTCGACGAGAATAGCGAGTAGTGCGGAGAGTGCGTCGGGATCTTGTAGGTCACGTGATGTATGTGGCAGTGACCGTCATGACAGGCAATGAGGTCAAGTGAGATCATTGCTTGGGGTATGAAACAAGTACAACTTTTGTAATACAACAACACTTGTCCAGTAGACCAGTGCCACACCTCTGTACTGCGTCGTGCGGCAGTTGAGTATATCACCGACTCATGCAATCATGACATCGCCCGTAATTTCATGAGGTCCGTTTCTCCTCCAAGCGTGGTTGTGTTGTCACCCACCGGCACGACAGAAGTGGTTCTGCAAGCCCTGTCATGCAAGCATCCGACGAGAGGTGGGAGAAAACGAGATGGAGGCTGCTGGGCCGATGATCAAGGAAGTAATGACGTAGATAGATATCTTGACGAATAGGTGAAACGCAGAAGCAACCACGACCTGCAAGGGGTGATCAAGATAAAGGGTCGCTTTGCCTTTGTTTTGCGTTACGCCTCTCGGGAGAAGGTGCTTGCCATGCGGTCTGGGTTTGATTCTGTGTGCTGAGACGATAATCGAGAGCGGATAGCTTGGTTTGCACCTCTCAATGCGGCGCTAGGGACGATACCGCCCGTGAAGCCGTTCACTGGACCAGCGTGCATCATAAAAGTCATTGAGTGCGACTTTACGCCTCTCAGTCATTGATCTGTGTTCATCTTACATCTCTATGCGATACAATCATCTCATCTCGTTCGTCAGTAATCATCATCTGCTCCTTCGCTCGACTCGTCTCCTGGTACCACTTCTACTCACACCAATATCAGTCTGAGGCCTCTTATCTACTTTGACTGTCTTTGCATGACTCACCTGCCACGTTCATTCCCCCTCCCATACCAGGTAACGTCTTTGCACCCGTCATTCCTCCACCTCCACCGATTTCAGTCTCCGCATCCGAGCTGGCTATGGAGATAACAGATTTGGCAGGACTGAAAGCTGGTGATGATTCTTGGGTGGTGATAGAACGGTTGGTGGGTGGTCTGCCGAGTTTGGAAGGTGGTAGTGCCTGACGTTGGAATGTTGGTGTCGGTGTAGCTGAAGACAAACAAGAATGTGTCATTGTTGGGATCAGTGTTCAACCAGCAGGGAATGGGACTTTTGTCATTGAGCACTTACCTGAGCTCGTAGCGGAACCCAACTTGGACTTTTTGGGAATTGGGACCTTACTCGGTGATCTTCCTCTCTTCGCACTGTTACTTCCATTGAGAGCCTCTATGGAACCCACACGCGAAGACATCAGTCCCAATCCAAAGTATATCATTGAAGCACTTAAGGAGAGGCTTGCGACTCACTCTTCTTCTTGCTTCCTGAGACACTGTCGCCATCCGAACCCCAATCGCCATTATCGCTCGCTGCGCTCTGACCGGCGAGGTAGGGTGACGGACTAGATCTGTCATTGTTCCCCAATCGAGCTTTGACAGCTGCGCTTCGAGCAGCCCCTCGTCTTGTTGAGCCGTTCAAACCTAAACAGCTGGACAAATGAGGAGCATATCGATTTGACGAGATCTACAAGAAGTGGTCGATTGCATATTAGCGAATTGATGTAAATGCCATCTTTGCGTATCAGATCGCACTCACCGATCTTCCACAGACTAAACAATCAAAAAAGGCATTCCCACTCCCATCTACTCTACCACTCCCACTGCCTATACCAGTGGCTCCTCCAGTCCCTCTTTCAGGTCCAATCGGATATCCACCTGATCTACCTGGTCCTGATCCGCCATTCGTCCCTTCTAACAGAGAAGGTTGTGGGGACGCTGTTCTTGTCGTACTTGCAGAGGGTGCAGCATTGGTATCGGGTAGTTGAAGTGTGTTGGACGATGAGGAAGAGGCAGCCGTTGATGATAGCGATTGTAGAGGGAGATGGGCTCGGCATCTGTAAGTATATCATGTATATCAGCCTAAGTCCACTGTGTTGCACACTACACTGCCAGCACGGATCATATGACCATACAGCTCACGCATGAACAGCGTAGGAGAAGGCCACAAAGAAAGAACCTTGCAAGCGCACTCACCTAGTCCCACATGTACCGCAGATGACTCGTCCACGCTTGATCTCCCTATGTGCAGCCATAGCCGTCGACAGGATCATATCTCCAATCATCTCATCTAATACTGCTTTCGCCTACAGGAGAGCATACATCGCCAAGGATCAGTATCCATCCGTTTGTGCTAGCGTACCGCGGCTGTGTGTCGCACGAAAAGGTGAACTTACCGCCTGTCGGATCTCTGTTGCTCGGTCTCCCATCTCGTCTATCGCACCGTAGGTACGTCGATCTCTGACTCAAATCTCGCAATAGGAGACGGGAAGTGGATCTCACTCAGTATCAGATGTGATTATCAGCCGGAGCGAAGCGGATTGGCAGTCTGCACGGGAAGGAGCGTTCGAATCGGGCTTGATAGGACAAGTTTGGGATGATAACAAGAGAGTGGACATTGAAAGTGGACAGAGATGAGCGGACTACCCTGAGACATGTGCGGGTCACGTGATTCGATCTCATCGCAGTGCGTGATGCAAGTTGTTATTTGTCGAAGCAGATGTTGGATGTACTCGTATACATACATGTACGCTTCAGACCAGAGAGGAAAGGAGGAAAGGGTACATCCACATCCCTTGTACCGTCTTTGTAAGTGCAACGGGAGAAGAGATGCACGAGGCTGGCTAGGAATTATTGAAACGCTCACGAAGCGACGAGTGCATGTAACGTGTTTCATACATCATGGATCGTCCTGAATATATATAACTTGAACTTCTCACCTTGATCAATCTCGGTTATAGACCCCTTGTACTCTCCTACTACACACTATACATACAACGCCAAGGTATATGGATTGACGGACAACCAATCGCCTTCCGTCATCCATTTCAGGCCCTGAAAGTGAATTTAGGAGGCATTAGCCACACCCAGTATGAAGCTATATGCGGATCACTCACGATGAGGAAATCGCATGGCATGTCTACAAGATGGCCTCTGATCTTAGAGAGCTCCTCCTTCACCTGCTGCAGGGATAGGGTCTTGTCCGCAACGTGGCCGGTCTGTGTACACAGTCGGATCAGTTGCGTTGTTCGTAACATCGTATCCACAAAAAGGGACACTTCGGCACCGAAAGGCAACTCACAGAGATACCAGCGTTGGGTGCGATATACGCCTTGTATTCTTCCCAGTTCTTGACAGAGTCATTTGGTACCTACATATCAACAGTTAGCTAAATACGTCGGATTGAGAGAGAGAGAGAGAGAGAGAGTGGTGCACTGACCGGCCGGAAGACCTTCTCAAACGCCGCTCGGTTTGTCCTGCCGGTCCCAATCCAGAGGTCCTGGAACTCATCCGAAAGTACATCCTCAACAGCCTTGTCGTATTGGGAGCCAAAGTCGTAGTTGTGCGGTTCAGGAGCAGGGTGCATGGCGGGAGTGGGTTGGGTTTCAGAGTTGTAAGCTGGTTGAGGCGGAAGCAGACCAATGTGTTCTGATGCGCAGGTGATTGCATTAGTGAACCGCCACAGGTGCAATGCACAACCACAAGCTCACCTCGCATGAGTGTACGACGAAGGGTGGTCGCATACGCAGATGCCATGTATTTCTTCCCGTCCATCATGGACTCAACCATCTCGCCGTCCTCTGCGCAGTGTCAGCCCTCACTTCACAGGCAAGAAAAACGTTCACTGCACTCACCAATCACGACAGCAATCTCGGAGTCGTGGTCACCCTTCTGAGAACGATCATTCAAGTTGGCACTTCCGCAAATTACTCGTCGATCGTCAACGATCATGAGCTTGCTGTGAATGTAACAGATCTGAGAAATAGCTTCAGTGGCGATTTCTTGCTTCAATGGCGGGGCAGCTCACCTCGGAGACGATACACGCCAGTTCCTCCTCGTCGGTACCATCCCATTGTTCATCGAACAAGGATGTCTCGTCCAACATGGCATGTTGACCGACTGCGCCAGTGTCAGCCTTGTCATGCCTGTCCATGTCACGTTCAGCATAATAACTTACTGGTATCGGAACTTTCAGAGGATAGGTCATCAGCACACTGTTCATGTATCGCACTGTAATGCCGCACACCACTCACATATGCTTATCGTCATTCTTAGCAGCCTGCTCGAATCTCGCGATGATATCCTTGGCTTCATCCACAGTTTTCGGTAATCTAATTGCCTTCTCGACTGTCCCTTTCTTACCAATCTGGTCGGCTCCTTGAGTCGAGTCATGAGCTTGTTCGATGTTGACGACTTCATCTGAGTCGCCCCCTACATCTTCTGATCCGACGTATATCTTTGCCAGGGCAACCTGAGCTTGGTGGAACGTGATACCGGACTGTGCATCATGATTCAGGTCAATGATTGCGTTGCTTGAGTAATGGATAAGGAACACTTACTTTTTCCTCCATGCGCTTGATCGCCCCACGAGGGTTGTTGATACGGTCATAACTTCTTAGATTCCAGAACTGTAAAGAGGGTTAGACGAGTCAATCTTCCGAGTTGTGGACTTACCGAGATGTAGTCCATACTGAGCGCGTGTCAGCATCGAGTCGAAGCTTTCAGCTAGAGATTACTCACGGCTCGAATCCAGCTTCCCGAACCATTTCAAAGATAGATGCCCCGCCACGGTTGATGGTTCGGTACTGATCACTTGGGCATCAGCAGCGAAAGGATTTTAAGCGGAGCGCACGCACTTGAGCTTCCATAATTGCCTTCAGACCAGATTGCGCCTGAATGTCTCCCGGCTATAGTCGTGGTCAACACTCCAGCACAGTGGGATCAAAAGAGATACGGATCCTGGTACTTACGAACGCGCTGCGATCGGTGGGTTCGTCAATTTCGTTCTGACTCAAGGTATGGAATTAAGGTGCACTCACGGAACAGCGGGTATGACTACTGTGATCTTGAATTTTCTACCTTCTTGAGCAGCCGAAATGATTCTCTGTGCGAGTGCGAGAGCTACGCGAACAAGGATGAGATTGGCACGGGTGTAGAGGTGGTGAGTCGGACGCCACCAGCTCACCGATGAGGTTCTCGACCGGCTGACCACCTTTGCAGCTCGAAATACTGCGGATTTCGTCAGTCATGACATACGTGGTAACGATCGACGACTCACACTATCAAAGAACTACAGTCAGCCTAGCACAGATACTGGACGATTCTACACTCACAGAATTGGTTCTCTATGTAGATGCAGTGGTTTGCTTCTCTGATCAGACCAATGTATGCCTCTGTCATGCATTTGTCAGTACCACGAATCCCAATCACCAGTGTCTCAGCTCACGTTGGATGCTGTCTTCCTTCAATATTCCATGACTCCAATCCGCAGAAGATCGTACAACCTGTACATAAATCATTAGCACAAATGGGTAGGACGTGTACCAATACCTACCTGAACTCGACACTGTCCATGAGGTACAGGCTCGGCAGCTCGAGGAGCATCAGAGGGGGGGAAGTGGTATGGGTGGAAGAATTGACGACCGCGCTGTGATACAGGGATCAGCCCCGAACTATTCTGACACCCGTCTGACCTGAATCACACACATCTTTCCATTCTGAGAGATGAGGATGGTGAAGTCGGAACTCGTTATCCTTAAAGGTTTTCTCTTCACCCTTTGCAGCAGATACATCGTCCCAAGCTGAGCATACGAGATCAGCGTTTCAGTAGAGGACTATTACTGATTGAGATTGGACGCACGGTATGGCAATGCAAGCCAATCGAAGTGATGATCATGCTTGTACCTGTAAGAAGAAATAATCAGTGCCATACGACGAGGAGAGGTCCAATACAACCATCGACGCACTTGATCGTCTTGACAAAGTCCCATCGCTCTACGAAGTGTCTAGGTTCGGTGTCTAAGTCAGCGTTGTTCATCGATTGGAAGCAATATTGCAGGAAAGGCAAAATTGGGAAGCCTCGGGAACTCACTGGACGAGGTCAATGACTGCGGGTCCAGCAAGTGTCAATGACACATCATGCCATGCTGTGAAAACCGAGTTAGCGTTTTGCAAGTAGTAAACCGTCGAACGGAAGTGGCTTCGAAATAGAGTGGCGGACCTAGAGGACCACTCACGCATCCTTGGTGCCTCCTGTATAGCAAGGGCATTTGATGTATACTTGTCTACAGTCTATCGTGAATCTCGTCGTCAGCGATACACTCAGACAACGCATGGTCGACTAGCTAACCTGGAAATCCATAATTCTGGAATTGTTATAATCTTGACCCGGGAACAAACTTTTGAAGAACTCTGTAGGATGGACATCTGCCAGAGGGTGGTTACGAGTATCCCATCGACCAAAGCACGCGTCGAGACCTCCCATAGCGGCGAATTTGTTATCTACCGCGCAGAGTTTCTCGTGGTGCGAGAAGTAGTATACAAGTTCACCTGAATGAGTAGGCAAAATTCAGCTTCGAACCACTTCCTCTTTAGGATATGACTCACCTCCCGAGTGGTCCGGATGCCGCATGACGCAAATGTTATCATGCAGATCCTCGAGAGCGTGCTGGAAGAGTGGATTCAACAGGGTTAGTAACCAAAATCCTAGCTAACGTGAAAGTACACTGACCTTGGTATGCTTTGACGAAAGACTCATGGACAAATCCACCTGGTTATGTGGCGTCAGCGAGTGCACATTTGCACTGCAATCCGAACACACCTCCTTGTACACCATTATATATACCCTTACACCCTCTTCCGCCTTCCTCTTGAGCAGTCGGTCCAAACGCCATTCTGGGAAGAGCGCAGCTGGTCGTCGGAGCTGTATTGCGATGATCAGGATCAGTTACGAGAAATACGAGACTCATTGAATACTGAGCAAGCTCACTTGAAGTTCTGGTGAGAGCCACCAGTCGAGAATCATGATACACTGTCGTCAATGCGGTCAGTCACCGTTCTATTCCTGTTGAGTCAAGGCAGATCTCACATGCTCAGCCTTATCTATCATCTCTGACATTGCCCAGAAGTAGTCTACATGGGACGACCAGACTTGTCAGCATCTTGTAGAGGATAGCTTCTTCCTCTGCCATTGCTTTTCTCAAGCGACAGGTTACGTACCGTGACCATCGACATGCCATTTCGCTACATTCCCATCCCTTTCACCGGCAAAACTCCTAAATCTATGACCATCTCTTATCGCCTCCATCTTTGCGTCCACCTCCTGCTCCCATGCTTCATCATGACGATGGTTCGGGTTGATTGTAGTCGAGATGGCAGTTCCGAGACGGGATAGGTCGGATGCGAGATGGTCGACTCGGGAACGAAGTTTGGAGATTGGATGAGAGGTCGGGTTGGGTTTCTTGGAAGAATGATGGTGGTCCGCAATAGGCATGGACATGGTGGTCAGAGATTGCGAAGCTGTATCTGATCACTCGAGATCGTAAGAGCGATAGTTTGAATACTAACGCTGGAGGTGTTACCTGCTTATCGGTAGGGATGAATGCGCACAAGACCGGGACGCAGCGACTTGCGAAACATCGTCATAACAATCTTACGTCATCTCCACGTGGCACTATCCACCAAGCTTTGTACTCTCACGGCACAGTGAAGAGAGCTGTCCTGTCTATTTCCAGACATTTGGTGGTTACACTGATCGTTTGATCGCTCCAGCCAATATACGAAGTTACCCTCCAGGTGTGCATCGAGGGGAAATGTATGGTCATTCACCAAGGGGCCGCATAGCGCGAACCGATCAGTAACCTCACTCACTCATAACGGAGTTCTGTACCGAGCAGTGGGATTAGACGTGATCGGGATGTACACCGACATAGATGTCTATGCCAAACCTTCATGCATCTCTGGGGCAGTCGGTGAGCTCGACCGCGAAGCCACATGAATCTTAAGTCGCATGAGCATGCATAGGTCTGACGAACACTGCTCCACTTGAAGACAGCATTCAAGCCCTCGACAAACCCATCGGTGTTCAGTTACGTAATATAACCTGACGCGTCTTCGGGGAAAGTCAATGTTGGTGGGCGTCGCGCCCGCGACTTTTGTCCATCGTCCTCATCCTCTTCGTTAGTAACCCGGTGCATCGCTTGTTCTCGCACGTCACGGCCCATTTCGATATCTGTCTACTCGAACGGCTTACCTAAGCCCTACAGGTTGCCTCGATGCCTCTTCTACAACCCCCTTCAGACGATTTACGTCCTTCCGATCTATCATACACTCACGCTTATAACTCGATCGTCTCGCGCGTTCGAAGAACAGGAGGAGCTGGATCAGCCGGTGTTGTCATCCTAGCGGGTGTTGACGTGGTACGTCCAAACGATTCACCATTCAATCACTGCAAATGATATGCTGATTCATTGTCACCATGTAGGACGGACTGCTTGCTGCGCGAATACTCGCTTCGTTATTCAAGAACGATGATGTTCCTTACCGTTTAGTACCCGTAGGAGGTTATGCCGAGCTCGAAGCGAAACGTGACGAAGCTCTTGCTTCTGAAGAACTGCACACACTCATTCTCCTTTCTCTCGGATCATTATTACCTCTTTCATCGTATTTCCAGCTACCGAAGAAGTGCCATCTCCATATTATCGATTCGCATCGTCCTTGGAATCTGCAAAACCTCTTCGGGCTAGATATCGATGTGGATGACGAGAATGAGGAAGGAGAAGGTGGAGGAGGCAGTGGAGGAGGTGAGAGCAGAATTTGGGTATGGGGAGATGGGGAGGAGTTGACTGAAACGATGGACGGAGTGAGAAAGAGCTGGGAAGCGTTAGAGGTGAGCTATCACGACCCGCCTCCTCTTCTCGCTATTTGGGGTGAGCACCAAGCTGACGAGTCTGTCTACGATGCAGTATGAGCCGTCAGATTCTGGATCAGACAGCGATAGTGATAATGAAAGTGACGACGAAGCAGAGGAAGAAGAGCCCGAAGAGGAGGAAGAAGACGGAGATGGGAGTGAAGCGGAGGGATCTACATCCAGACAAGATCGAAAGCGGCGGAGAACGGGCTCGAATCAACCAAACAAGAAACGTCAAAGAGACGAGGATGATGATAGGGTGAGTGTCTGCTATACTACTGCGCTCCAAGTATGCGATCACTGATCTGCGCTTAGCCTCGACGTCTGCCCCGGGCTGTACGAGACGCGCATTACGATCGAGTACAACGTTACTACGAATCCGGAACATCGTACGGTCAATCCGTCGCCCTCACGATCTACCTCCTCGCTACCGTGCTCGAAAGAGCAGATAATGACATCCTGTGGTACGCTATCCTTTCCGTCACATACCAATATATCACATCTCGAATAGATCGCGATAGGTACGAAGAGTATCATACCGTCTTCCTCGACGAAGTGGTACGACTAAATCATGAGCCGATAGCGGGAGGATTGAAGATGCCCAATCCGGATAACAGGAGTATAGCAAAGAGTGAGGAGTTGAGATTCATGTTATTCAGACACTGGAATCTGTATGATGCGATGCTGCATAGTGGATATGTGGCGGGTCGGATGGGGATCTGGAGAGAAAGGGGTAGGAAGAAGTTGCAGGGTTTGTTGGCAAAGATGGGGTGAGTTCGATTCGATGATTGATATTGTGAGACTACGTGCTGATTGAGGTGTCATATAGGTTCTCATTACAACAGTGCCAACAAGCTTACGCTCATATGGACATGGACCTGAAACGTCAATTACCGAACAAGCTCGAGTCCATCGCACCGGAATACGGACTTGTCGAGCTTTCTTATCCCTCATTCACACGAGCATACGGATTCCAACTATCTTCTTTATCTGCTGCTGACGCGGTCGAAGTAGTGTCATCATTACTTGACATTGCTGTTGGTGTTCGTCTGGAGATAGATCGAGCAGGCGGTAAGAACGGTGGAGAATGGTTTGGCGGGACGACGCGGTGGAATGTAGGGACGAGAGATGCCGAGGGAGCGAGCGGGGGAGATGGGAAGGAGAATATAGATCCGAGAGGGGCAAATGGGGATGGGTCAGGAGCAGGTGGAGGGGAAGATGGCTCAGGACAGGAGAAGAAGAAGGAACAGGATTGGCATGTGACGAATTTCTGGGTCGCATACGATGCTTGTGACGAGTGAGTCAGCGGGGATGGATACTCTTGACGTCTAAGTGCAGAAGGAGCTGACGATATCTGCCTTCCTTAGCGTAACGTTATTGCGACGCTCACTACCACTGGCGATGACACTGCACAAAGCCATCATTCGCGCCGGCTCCGCTTTGCTCGACAAATCAATCATCCGATCTCTGCGAACGTTCCGTCTAGCGATCCTACGCGAAGGACCTGATTTACGTCTATTCTCACATCCTTCCACCTTATCACGGTTAGCACTTTGGTTAGTGGACGCGACACGAGATCGATGGGCGGAGAAACAGTCAAAACAGGGTAATGGGAAAGTGAAGAGTTTACCATTCGTGGTCGCTTGTCTCAATGAAGATAAGGGAACTTATCAAGTAGTTGGAGTGACGGGTGCACCTGAGTTTGGCGATGTTAGGAAGAAGTGAGTGCAACGGCTGTAGACTTGGGCGGCAGGAGAGGATTGCACGACTGACCATGATCTACGTTCACGTTTGATAGTAAATTCGGATTAGCGTTTCAACAAGCTGCAGAAGAATCAGGAGCAGGTGCCAAGCTTGACATGTTCGATACGAGTGTTGTCGAAGTCCGACAAGAAGACTTGCAACAGTTCATCGAGAGTCTTCATCTTCGATCGGGATAAGTCGATTTCATGCGTTCTTCATTCCGTCTATCTTACGTATCTACATCTTATACGTTACACCTATCTGCCTATTCTATATTTGTCTATGTCTGCTCTTGGTTGTTTCTAGTTTCTTTTCTGCTACGGCATACAGTAGATTCTGCATTTCCGTATTCAATGTATTTGTGTTTTCTTTCGGGTCCATTCCGATGTCCGATCCGATTCGTCCGGTAGCTGATACAACATTCCTGACAACGGTAAACGTCAGCTCAAGCATGTTACGATCAAGCACAAAGTAGAGAAATGAGCTCACCTATCATTGGCCTCAAATACAAATACAAAACATAACCAATACCTCGTCGACTTCATGACCAAGTCAAACATCCTAATTCTCTTCGTCCCCCTTCCATCTTGCCAAAAGCCTTCATCAAATCCGGACAACTCTGATCCAGATCCGCCATGATCCCTCTCTTCATCTCATACTTCTCGGTCTCCCTCTCGACCAGAAGTTCCAACTCATCTTGGTTTCGACTGCCCTCCAGAGGCAGAGGGAAGAAATTGACAATCTCCCACTTGAACGGATGATTTCGAATATGAGTCGAAGTGATCATACCGTTCCTCCCTCTCGTGGTGGCGAGAGTCTGTTCGAGCAGGGTGTAAGATGTTTGAAGACCTGATACAAGGGCTTTTCGTCGATCTTCCAACAGTTTCTCGCGCCATAGTCGTCTTTGGTCTGCGAGAGCGACAGTGGCTGCTGCATCCGGTTGCTCCGGTGTACCGACTTGAACTGGTTCTTGTTCCCCTGCTCCTCCAGCTAGGTCGACTGTTGGTTCAAGGGTTGAAGGGGGCTCGACTCCGCCTTGTGGCTCCGTACATGTCGTATGTATCATCTTCACCTTGACCCCGGGATTTGGCAAGATCAAACTCCAAACCTCCCCTTTCACATCAACCTCTTCCAACTCTTTCCACGCTTGTAGTCCAACACTCAATCCTCCGAACGTATCCCACCAACCTTCCCTTCTTCCTCTTCCTCCATTTTCCTGTTGTTCAGCTTCCGTCTCAGTCTCGTTGACTTCCAACATCTCTTTCCTAATATCGATCGTGGAATAGTCCACAATCACTTTCTTCGGCTTGACCAACGAAGGTAAGTGTGAAGCCCAGAACGAAGCTAGGATTCTCGGTGCTTGTGATCTACTCAATTTGTCATATAACGAATATACCCCCAGGGGAGTAAAAGTCACTTGTTGTGCTGGAAGTGGTGTTGGGAGTTTACTAGCCAATTTGAGTGATGTTCTCGATGGGTAAATATCAAGTTTGAGCGAGGCGATCATGCTTAACGCTTCTAGTTTACGACCCCGTTTGATGATCGATCCAGAACGACCTCGTTTGTTCCCACCGACACCTCCGCCTCCGAAGAGACGGAATTTGTCAGAAGGAAGAGAGAGGAGTTGTTGGAGTTGTTCGTCCGATGTGATGTGCACGTTCGTGTAGATCATAGGGGTAATCAAAGAATAGTACGATTTGGAAACTTGAGAGAGGACAGAGAGGGTACCGAAGGATTCGGACGAGTGGAGGAGGGTCAGGATGATGTGCAGGAGATCATAGGGGAGAGGGAGTGGGGTCCGTTGGAATCTACACGAGAGATCCGACTATCAGTATTCACTCCGATGTACGAATGTACGAATAAGCACAAGCACAAGCACTGAAGCAAGTGTCTACACTCATACTCATACTCACGGCTTGGTAGTTGTGGGGAGAGTGGGCGTGGTCCTCCCAGACGGGAGAGGACTGTCTATACTGATCGTCATGGTCGATTGTCGCGTCGTGAGTTCGATCGATCCAAAGCTTATCTGAAGAAACGAAATCTATTCGTATCTATATCCTTGTCTACTCCAATATCTATATCTCTGTCTATTTCTATTCATCTCACAACAGTCTTCGCTCAATTCATGAGATTCTGCGATTCAGCTTATTTCGATGCAAGTACAAGGCAGCGAACAAGTCACAACTCTCAAGGTATGGAAAGAAGAGTGACAGATTCGATAGATTCCAGCGTTCATCTATCAAGAATTATGAATCCCCCAACAGGTCCACAGTCCACGGTCCACGGTCCGCGTAGCCCTGTAGACAGACGTCGACGATAAGGCGTCACACCAATCATCAGTCCGGTTACAACAAGAATGTGATAATAAAAATACAAGCTCACTCTCGCCGCGCGTTATCTCCACCCCCTTTTTCACCCTCGTGCCGCGATAAGCCGATAAAAGTCAGAGTCAGGTAAAACGGTTGATCATCGGCCCTTTTTCACCGTTCCGGGGGGAGAAACGTCCCGCTGAGGAGAGAGATTGATCCCTTTCGGGTCAGATCAGGGTGAGCTTCTCCTCATTGGTACTAACTGTCGGGGGCTTCGCCAAGGTGAATGTGCTAGAAGAGATCGGAATGTGCTTGAACAAAGCCAACTCACGTACCGTAACGCTTTGAGAATCTGGTCAAGGGCTGTGTCAAATGTGGATATAACCCGAATAAACCGATACCCGTTTGCGGGGTAACGGTTAGTAACGAGTACCGAAAGGGATCAATCTACCTCTGTACCCTCATTCTTCTCTTCACTTTCAAATCGAATCACCCTTCATATAATTACTTGACACTTGGCAGCGGATCAGCTCAACGAACAAGCGTATGATCTCGTTCCGTCGCATTTCGACACAGGGACATGGTCAATGTCGCGGACCGAAGCTCCACTCAGGTTGGGCAAGATCGTGAAGCCTTGAAAATGAGCATTCGCAGCTAAATTACGCAGACACAAGCCGCACTCATCATCCATGACTACTGTATGCATTTTACGAAATAAAAGTTCCCCCAGATAGCATAAAGCGATGATAGCTCATCTGGACTTCGTCAGATCCGCATAATGAAACAGATGTGAAGAACCTTATTCCTCCGCCTCTAAGGATTCTTTGATCTCCTCCAATGCCGAGTCAACCTTCTTCACCTCTGGACTACTGTCGTCCTCCACGGTAGGAAGTTGTTCGCCATCGTCTTCTACTATGTCTTTGCCAGTAGCTTCGCCAGAGATAGCGACAGCTGAGCGAAGTGAGGAGAGAGGAACACGATCATCAGCGATATGTTCGACAGTGTCTGCTTGAGGGAGTGTGGACTCACTGTGGGTGGGCTCCTTGGCACCGCCAGTCTCGTTGGCCTCGGCTTCAGCGACAGCGTCGTTCTCTTCCTCCTCATCGTCTCCAGTCAGGACCGCGTTCTTCTTCTGGAGCTTGGCGACGAGCTTCTCTACTCGCTCGATTTCGGCCTGAATGGTACAGCTACGTTAGCCTCATGCTCCCCGAATGGAACTCATTGGAGATTGGAGCAAAAGGTGCGAATCAGATGGCCGCAACCATCATGTACAAACAAGGATTTCGACGGGCATCCCGACTAACCTTAGTCTTTGTGGCGGAGTTCGCCTCGTACCAAGCCTTCTTCGTCTCGAGATCATCCACGGTCCTTTGCAGGTCTTCCTTTCCGCTTGGTGGGGGGATACCAAGACTCAAGAGGGCAGTGAGCAAGTTCATTGGCAGGTTGACCGCACCAGAACTTGAGCTAGTGGCACCAGTCTCGCTGGCGGGAGTAGCAGCACCGCTTCCCGCAGAGGGGGTTCCCTTCTTTCCGCTAGCCTTCTTCTTGGACTTGCTCTTGCCACCTCCGAAGAAACCGCCTAACTCCTCATCTTCGCCCTTCTTCTTCAATGTCATACCCTTGAAAGCATCCTCGTCCACCTTTCTGATCTCCAAAGCCTTGACACCCTCAACGACAGACGCGGAGTCGGCAGCAGCGGCAGCGTGAGTGGCGGGGACTTCGCCAGAACCGTATTTTCCCTTGAACCAACCGATCAAGACGTTACAGTCGTCAATCTCGGACGTGAAAGCGGGGATCTTGGCATCTTCACGGAGTCGGACAATCTCTTCTTCTCGTCGAGCGGCGTCTTCTCGAGCCTTATCGGCCTTAAACCTGTCCTGACGAGCTTGTCGGTCGGCCTGGACCTTCGCGTAATACCTGGGTAGGGGGACAAATGTCAGCTTGGGATGCACGGTACGACACACCCAGTCACTGAAGTACATGCCGCACTCACTTGTCATTGTCCTCTCGGTGCTTCTGGGCAGACTGTCTCTTTCGGTTGTACAGCTCATCCTGATTGCTGCGTCAGCTTAATGTTCCAGAGGAAATTGTTGATATTACGTGGTGTTTGACACCACAGAACTCACCATCTCGGCGGACAAAGCATTCCTCTCGTCAAACAACTTTCCTCTCTCCTCGAAAGCCTTGTTTCCCTCCTCTCTCAAGCCATCCATCTCCTTCTTCAACGCATCGAATCGCTCGCTGACCTTCTTCGCTTCGGGGTCGTCGAGCTGCTTCTTGAGCTCGTCGATCTTCGCTCGATCAGCAGCGATAGCTTCGTCTGTTGAGCCGGTCGCTTCGAGAGTCTTACGAGATCGTCGGAGGAGGGTTATTTCCTGCAGAGCTTTCTTCTCGTCGACGAGCTTCATGCTACCGGACTCCACCTGCTTGTCCAGGGCTCTGCAAGGGATAGACAATCGTACGTGGAAGTGTAGCAAGGCGAGAGTGGAAACAGGAAGTCAGGGGGAGGTAGGAAAGATCATTGAAAGAGCAAGGACATTCATGGTTAGCGAGTTCACTCGAGGCATTTGAATCCAAGCCCAACGCGAATAACATGACACTCACTCAATCCTCGCGTCTATATCAGCCACGGACTTATATCCCAGCTTGCCCCTTTGAGTCTGCACATCCTTAATCTTCTTCCCGACGTTCTCTTGCAATCGCTTCATCTCCTCAAAGAGCTTGTTACGGTCTCCCTTGAACTTGGCCTGGTCGGAACGGAGCGAGTCCATCTCGGCTTTGATGATAGATCGTCGGTCATTGGAGGATGGGGATTGAGAGAGAGCAATTCGGGATCGGACGGCGTCCTGTGAGCGAGAGAGCCAAGTTTGATAGCAATGGGGTTGGAATGCCGAAGGGTACGTGTAGCATGTATTGAATTAGGAGGTGACGGATAGAGCAGAGACAAAGCGGTAGGAAGGTAAACAATTCCATCAGCTTCTGTTCACCTTGGACAACGCCAACAAAGGCCACAGGATGCACGTACAAGCTTGACTTTCAACGCCGCAATCTCCTTGTTGATGTCCTCCTGCTCTGCATTGTACTTTGCCTGATCAGGCTTTGTGAAGTGACTAGCTGTTGAGCCATTCGACTTTTTCTCGCTCGCAGCACCTGCAGCAGGGGCAGGGGCCGAGCCGTTGGACTTGAGCGCAGAAGGCTTGAGGGAGGAAGTAGGAGGGGGCATTATGGATATGCGCTGAGGAGAGGATGGGGGTTATACGAGTTGAGAAAGGTTTGAGGTATCTGAGTGCAAAGGTGAGATGGAATGAGATGGACAGAGTTGGAAGTTAGTTATGGAGTGCTGGAGGTAGTTGCGCGCCCGTGATTCGCGGGCACGTGAGGCGTTCAGGGATTCAACGTGGCACTTTTGGGAGAGATAAGTCAAAGTTGAGTCGCTTAGGTGTCCACTTGTAATGGTTCGATTTCGACGTGATGCAGCGATGCAACGTACTACTGCTTGGCAACAAGGAGCAGCTCGTCACTTGCAAATGAGCTGTGCGGCTGAGGCGGTGTGCCGTCAAAATGTAAAGGGAGGTGGCAATAACTACTGTTACCGGCAGCTGCCAATACGTCTAAGAAACGCTGCAGCGGAAATATGTATGTGATAATGATGCATATGTGAATACATGATTGGCGACGGGGAACTACGAATGCATAAAAAGCTCAACCCGTAAAATAGATGGAAAGCGAAAACAAAGTGGTGAAAATAAAAATAATGATAATAATGACGAAGGAGAAGAATCAGGTGACGCGCGGATCAAGTGACATGATAAGAGCAACTGTCTTCTCTCCCCTTAATGCTCAGACTCTCCTAATAGAGACGAGTAGCTTAAGACCTCTCGCCTCGGAGTCGTCGAGCGAGCTGAAGGTCCTTGGGCTGGATGGTGACTCGCTTGGCGTGGATGGCAGCAAGGTTGGTGTCCTCGAACTGTGGAGAAGGGGGATTTGTAAGCGCATATACAAGAGGAAGAATGTAAGTGAAATAAGACTCACGAGAGAGACGAGGTAAGCCTCAGAAGCCTCCTGGAGAGCGAGGACGGCGGAAGACTGGAATCGAAGGTCGGTCTTGAAGTCCTGAGCGATTTCACGGACGAGTCGCTGGAAGGGGAGCTTTCGGATGAGGAGCTCGGTGGACTTTTCTACAAGTGGAAATATAACTCAGCACAGATCCTCTTGGAGGAAGGAAGGAAGGAAGGAACACTCACGGTATCGCCTGATCTCTCGGAGAGCAACGGTACCGGGCCTGTACCTGTGGGGCTTCTTGACACCACCAGAAGTACCGGGACCGGAAGCCTTGGTTGCGGACTTTCGAGCAGCCTTGGTAGCGACTAATAAGAAAGAAATCAGTATGGGTGGCAAATGACGAGGAAGGAAAGAAGGAAAGAAGGAAGGAAGGAAGACTCACGCTGCTTTCGGGGGGCCTTTCCACCGGTGGACTTTCGTGCGGTTTGCTTAGTTCGGGCCATTGTGATTAGTGATTGATTGTATTGGTTTGAAAAGTTGATGAGATTGTTGGTTGGTTTGATTGGTTGGTTGTTGAGTGAGTGGATGAAAAAGGAAGGAAGAGAAACGCAAAGTGGGAAGGGGTTTATATATGTATCGCTGGGTATAGAGACTGGGATCGTTCGTCACCAAAGCCAGCGATCAACCTCCACCACCCTTAACAGCAATAACAGCAACAAAAGGCAAACACGCCGGGAATCATCCATATTGCCGCGGCGTTATCGAGCATATCACGTGATATACTTTACTTTCTGACTGGACGGGATTTTAGTGTATGCACGATGCGAGGTTGGCGGTGATTGTGACAGTCTCAAGGCAGCATAGGGAAAGTAGCTGATGTGATGTTTGGGATCTTTCGTACATATACCCTCACAGGGATGTGCTAGGTCAAGACATGACGCATATCTCGGCAAGCTACAAAGATGAGAGACAAAGACTTGTCTTACTGCTCACAAGGTCCGCTCTTCAGAGTTCGTCGCCTTCAATCTCCGTTCAGTCTTCCATTTGGGTACAATGCCTGCTCCTCACATCTACTTATGACTTTCATATATGACGAGTTTATATCTTGGTTAGACGGGAGGCCAAGAGGTCACAGTCTCGATGCATTTGTCCTTCTGTTGAGCTAGACTTGATCGTGATGTGCACTTGAACGCGTTATCGCTTCACTCATACCTCGTCGCAAACCACATCAAGAATGTCCGCCCTTCTTTCCGGTGTGGTCTTGCTGCAACTGTCATCCTACCGCATACAGACTACTACCTTGTACACTCCTGGCAATTGGTCGTTCATGTGGAAACCGTCAGCTGGGGACTTGATGTCTGTAATATCCGACTAGATCCAAATCCAACTCAAATCATCTCCCTGCGCGCCTAACTGTATCAGCTACTCAATCAATTACCTCCGTAACCTTTGCTGCTTCCCCGACATCTTCTCCAACCAGAATAGACCTATTCAACGTTGATCGTTCTTAGCTCTTTTCTACTCTTAGGTCTCAGGTATCGTCGAATCATCATGTCCACTCCCGTCAGCACATACTCAGCAGCTCACCGGTAAGCTCCTCGCCATCCTTTCTCGGAAACTGTTAGGCGGAAAAACTGATCATAGGTTCTTTCTCTCTTCTTTCTGCTCCTTCGTCCCTTCCAACCACTATCAATATCGATATAACGTTTCGACAATCGGTAATATACGACTGCGAACACGATAACAGACTGTATGTCAAATCACTGTACAAGCGATATCTCGTCAACTCTTTGAACTGGTACATCCGAAGAGATCTCTGGAGAGAAAAGGCCATTGAGATCAGGGCAGAGTTTGAACGGAACAGGTGAGTGAGATGTGTCTTGACATCAGACGTGATCAGTGGAAAAGAAGCAGTCATGCCAAGAGGGGTGGGGCGGGGAGCATGGGGATGGAAGGACATGAAGGGGCTGTGAATGGCTTTGGAGGTGGGATGGGAGACGGCTACTACTGGTGAACAATTGAGACTAGCCTTGATTGGGGAAGGTTCAGAAAATGCAAAGGCCAACTCGAGCGCAAAGGAGATGGGCGCAGCTGTGGTAGCCGAGCTGGAGGTATTGGTGGGATCAAACGAAGAAAGAGAAGGAGAAAGGCGCGGCGAAGTGGTGGAGGAGCTAAAGGGGCGAATTCAAGCAGCGGCCAAATGCGTTGTGGGTGGAGGAAGTTGCTTTTGCAGAGCGGCGGGTCAACCTAGGAAGATGCTCAGAGTGCCATCATTCTGCCCTCCATTCCGATGTGGTCGTGATGACCATGGTCGAATTTGTCAAGGCGATTCGCTGACACCTCGTCGTTTTCCCCACTTGCACAGAAACATCACCGACCCCCGAGCACTCGCTCTCGTTCTCGAACAAGCCGAAGAGAAGCTCGCCAAAGAAGCCCACCCCGACCCTTACAGACGTGAGCTACCTCATTGACTGAACTGTGGACGATTGAACCCTCAGCTGACTATCTTTGGGATCGTAGCACCCCTCTTCCCTGACGGTACAAAATGGGAACGTAACTTACCCCCTCGGATGTTCTCAGCAAAGGAAAAGGCGGACGCTTTGGCCGCTCATCATTAGGTCGAGAAGGGAGAGACGGTTCGAGTACAGTTGTGTAGCATTATGGATATGCACAGCTTGAGCATTGCGGTAACCAGTATATGCTGGAGGTGGTTGCGTGCTAGCGAGGTAGGCTATGAACCTGCTTCATACCTTATACCGATGGGACGATGAGCGGAGCGACGGCGATCGCGATTGATTTGCGTCCCCATCATCTGAAAAAAGATGGGAAGTATCTCCAATACAGGCGGAGGACGGACACTTCAACTTACTACTGCGTTGACCAAAACTCGACGAACAACCTTGGGGTGGACGAGCTGGACATCTGTTTGGTCTGACATCGCTTTCGTTGTTTGCAAGACCGCGAAGCTCGTGCATGAACTTGTGTCAGAAGCTAGGGTGGAAGTCTGTACTGACCACAGCAGAGCACCACCTCTCGACTGAACCGAACAGTCATTTCCATTCCTCGAGTGGTGAAGTTTCATTGGAGGAGGAAGCAGAAGTTACGCCATTCATTCTGAAGGGCACTCGGCGTGTTGGGTAATTCGACCTTTGCAATGCTTCGCTCTGAGGTTGTGCTTTCTTGCCTACTCTATGAATGGCTTCAAGCGAGCAGGTGCTAGTCACCGAACATCCATGCATGTGTCAGTATATCGGTCCGCATGTCCTCTATCACCATGTGTTGTTGGCCAAAGGACGGCGGCGAAGTCCGTGCATTCAATGATCTTCTGCGCACGTCACATCACTTCCGGCGCCGGGTCCAACTTGTTCGAGATTCCATTCCCAATCCCAATCGTCATCTACTAGATTACTCCCCGCTCAATCCCTTGCTGCAGCTTCTGGACCTACTGGCAGATTGAAAGCGGAGGATCTGAATCACTCGTCATGGCAGAAAAGCCTTTGATCATCCCTTTCCTCCTTGACGCAAGTCTTCCGTCCGACAATGCGCTTCCGGTTAACCCGACTCATGTGGTCGCATGGGTATCCGAACCTGGTTCCTCAAGACGGATAGCCCTAGCTGGTAATGACAACACGGTCTGGATCGTTTCTAATAGCCAAGCTCCTAGACCCTCAAGAACTACATCCCAACCTTCCTCATCACTGTTGCCTACTATCCGCACACCTATCTCTCCAACGTTCCCGACCTCACCTCGACGAGCTCGACCATCTCATCCTCGGAATTCGTCATATTCCGGTCCATCGAGACCTCGAGCAACGTCTAGTACCTCTTCAATCATCACCAACTCCTCGAAACGACGAACATCAGCATTCTCCCCGCCTCCTTCCGCACGTCAATTACCCATCACCACACTCTCTTCGGCAACTGCATCCGCTGCCCCTCCAGATGTACATACCCATCGATCAAGCTTGTCTGATCGTACCGACCTTCGAGATCAACTTCGTGAACACAAGGAACGACGAGAAGAAGGTGTGGTCGGTCTGGGTATCGGTGCGATCGGGAGAAGGGGGTTGACGGGTGTTCACGGAAAAGAAGAACAGGAAACACATTCAGGTGCGGCTTCGCCCAAATCTATCGCTTCTGCAACAACGGACAGCGGTGGTAATACATCACGGTTCGGTTTCTGGAGAGGCTCAAATTCGATTGATGAGGCGAGCGAACTTAGAGAACAAATGGAAGAGGTGGAAGTGGATAGAGCGATGGAGAAGGAGAAGCTGGAAGATCAGAAAGAAAGGGAGGATCTGAAGATGGTTGAAGCGGCAATCGAGAGGAGTCCAACGCCAGCTATGATGGTAGACAAAGACCAAGGGAGGCATAGTAATACTTCTGAGGAAGCACGAAAGGTTTCAAGAGTGATCTTGGCTTCGGCAGGACGAGGGAAAATCGTCGCCATGAAAGTATTTGAGGAGGTTGATGCCTTGTGCATATTGAGGGACGAAGGGTGAGTGCAACTTCCCCCACTTGCGAGGCGACCAGGCTGACTGTACCACTAGTTTGCTTGATGTTTTCTCCTTAACAACATTATCGAGTATCGCACATGTGAACCTCGGAACATCAGAGGAGTTGAAGCCTTCATCGACCGCATCAAGTAGCAAGACCACTCTGAAGATCCCCCACTTCTGGTCATGGCGCGACGTTCATGTGGCAAAGAATGGAGAGGTGAGCTTGGCAATCCAAGTACAATTCGAGGGTATCAAGCTGACAATGATGGACCAGACATCGCTGCTGGTCGCACATGGTCTACCTTGGCCTTGCGCTTTACCCAGTCCGAACGGCGAAGTCACGAGAGTCGTGATGCTCAACGTCGCCCCTCAAGGGTGTGATATTATCGCACGACTAGAGCTGCCAGGTGAGGGAGATATTGGAGTATGTCGAGATGCCGAGAGTGAGTCGTCCAGCTGCCAACAAACTTTTTCCGATAGGGTGGCAATGTAGCTGACATGGCGATCTGTAGCAAACTTCATCATACACGCCACACCTCAGTCACTCACCTCCTACCCTATCATTTTCCCATCTCTGCCAACAAACTCCTCGAACAGCCCTCTGCCGAAAACGTCCCCTCAACTTCGTTCCTCCTCGAGTCTTCTCCCTTCGTCCATAGCTCGCTCGGCTACGCCAAATCCATCCCAAGTCAAAGAACAGCACGAGGGTCTCCGCAAATCTGCCTCACACTCGCAACTCAAGGAGGCAGCGGAGACCTCATCTGCGAACGATCGACCCGAGAAGGGTTTTGCCAAGTACTTGGCGGTCAAGCGGGCTGATTGGGGAAGGAAAGGAAAGGACGAAGATAAAGTGGAGGAAGTCATTCCAGGTATCGGGGAAGGCAAAGAGGTAGAAAGGGATGGATATGGTAACTGGAAGAGAATCAAACTGTGTGCAGATGGAGATGGTGTAGGCTGGGCCGATGATGCAGTTGACGTAAGCGCCCTTCAAATATATCTGGTCGCTTGTGCTTAGTACCGCTTTAGCTGTTCCACTGCGATGGGAAGACGATGAGTGTGAGGGGAACGATGAGTACCCCTTCCAAGCAAGTCGTAAAGGACGTCGCTTTCTCTTCGAATTGGCGGGATGTGGTAATTCGAACCGAGGTCAGTCCGACGAGGCTGACAAGAAGATGCATCCGGCTGATACAACAGAACAGACTTCCGCTCTTGTCTATACGCAGAAGGGCATCGTCGACGAACGCAACGGTAATTTGAGGTAGGTTGAATCTTGCTTTTCCCCAGCGTCGACAGTCAATAGGCTGACTAAGTGCGTAGATTCGACCGGACGACGGAGATCAGCAGCGCGACTTCCATCTTCCTCGGTCACGACCACCATTTACTGGTCGTTCGACTGGAAGATGTGTTGTCCGTTGACGTGACCGTCAAGGATCCGCAATCGCAGATCGTATTTTCCCCAACATCATCCAACATTCCAAGCAAAATCGGACATTTGACCCCTACAAGTATTGAGGATACGTTTGTCTCAGATCGTAAGTTGACCGCTCATCACACCGATTGACCAGTTCTGATGAAAACCTCCACGCAGCACAAGGAAACATCTATGCTCAACCTTTCGATGCCATCTTCGCTGGGTTTAAGGCGGCCTCACCTGACGATGCTCCCACTGTGGACCGACTTGATTCGCCCGTGACATGTTCGAAGATCGTGAATGGTCCCAAGGGCAGCAGAGACCGATTCCTTGTCGCCGGTGATGAGGATGGTGTGGTCCGAATATGGACAGTGAAGTGAGTGATAGAGACAGTTAATGCTGCAACCTGGGTCACACATCTGATACTTCTACAGTCCTTTCAAGCTTTGCGGTTCATGGTCACTCTTCGCATGGCCTGTGGAGTCTCTCTCGCTTCTTGATATGCCACAAGCTGGTTCACTTCAAGGGTCATTGCTATGTACCTCGAAAGCAGGTACGATAGGCATCATATCTTTAGTCAATATGGAGCAGTGCGTCCCTTCTCCTTGTCTGCGTTCATTCGGGCAATCAGCTGACGCCTTGTATTTGGTTAGACTGTATCTCATCCCGGCATCACGCACCCCGCTCCGACGTGTATTTGTAGAAGGGAAAGACATCTTGATTGCGTACGCGAATGGTAAAGCGAGGGTATGGAACACCCAAACGCAAGAATTCAGACGGTCGACTGGTCTGGACGCGGCCGAAGAAATGTTGCAGACGGGTGACTGGGCAGAGGTGTAAGTGACCCGGTACTGGTACTGGGATTCATAGCTGATCGTCTCTAAATCTAGTAATCTGGGACAGGTGGAAAAAGCTAGTCCCCTTGTACCGGCTGTGACAACCCCGCCCCCTGGCAGCGAATTGGGTCAGTTCTCAAAGTAGAGCTCACTTGATCGAGGCTGACTGTCCTTTTACCTCAGGACGTTTGCTCAATCTCGATCTGCGCGAATTAGGCCGATGGCTCCATTCTTCAAAGAATAACCCGAATCACAGTCCTCTCCGCACTTTGAGAAACCTGCTATCCATCTTTCTTACCTTCGGCATCGATGAGAGAGTCGATGGCATATGTACCGAGAATCTAGGTATCCGAAAACCGCAAATACCGATCGTCGTGGGACATGCAGAGTAAGCTTCACGCATTCACCCCGGACATCCTACGCGCTGACGAGATATGATATTAGCCAAGCGCAAGAGCTCTGCTATGCCACTGGCGTTGAAGCATGGCGCGTGTCTCCCTCTGCGACTGGGTTGAGACAGCTTGTCATCATCACCCTATTGCGGCCATTCTTGGATTCTCCAGGTCAGTGCAGTTGTCATGCAAAAACGCATGGAAGGCTAATGACATGAAATGTTCAGATCACGAGCGATGGGCAGCCGAAGTCATTGCTTTTTACACGGCTGCCTTGCCTTCAAACATCGTGGAGCCGGACTTGGACTTCTTCGCCTCATACTACTTGGATTCGTCTGGTAAGTCGCTATGTCTCACGAAGTGTCGGTCAAAGCTGATCAACATGGCGACAACTAGCGGACGTTCACCAAGCGGCACGTATGCTGTTTGCAGCCAGGGTGGGAAGGATGAGCGAAGCGGAGATTGATGCGGTAGTGGAAGCGAAACAATCAGATTGTATGTGTGCGGAAGCTTTGTGAAGCCGCGAAGCTGACTGTGTCTTCAGTGCCAAGTCGTCGTTCGACTGTCGTGCTTCCGGCGAGTGCGGCGCATGCTTTGACTCTCCTAGGAGGTATCGCTTTACACAAGTATCAGTCGATGAACCCAAGGTATGTGCAGAATCCGCGATAACTACATTAGGAGTTCAGTGCACTAAGTTCCTTCCTTTCCAGCGCGCTCAAAGCGATCGCCGAGTCTGTAACGCTGTACCTGCACGAAACCAAAGGGTTGCATCTCCCTCTCGCCGTCGAACTCTGTTCGAAGGGCTTTGCGACTTGGCAATCGTATGTCGACCCATCCGACCTACTTCGTCGATTGTTCCACCTCTCAACAAGCAAAGAATCGGCCTCTTCAACATATTCCATATCCGGGACTTCGATCGCGGCACAATCACGTCTTGCAGTACTCCACGTCGCATCTTCCAATGCCCCACTCTTCATGTCTACCTTGTCAATGGACATCCTCGATGCGAGATCCGCCGAAGCGAGAAGTAGTATCATGAAATTGTGTGTGTTTATGGCGAGGAAGAAACCAGCAGTGTTAGAGAATGGTCTGCCGAGAATTGCAGAAGCGGTGGTGAAGAGTTTGGATCCGAACGTAGGGAAAATGAGAGATGACGTTTGGCAAGCTGCGACTGTCATCCTCAATGAACTGGTTTTGGCGTGAGTAGCATCTCACAGCAAGCAGCTTGGGTGAAGTAAGGACTGACGGACGGACGGGCACCACAATAGTTTTTCAACAATCGACTTCCATAGTGGTACCCAGAGACTAGCAGTTGGTACCCACGAAGGTGCAGTCATCATGTGAGTTTCCGCCTATACCCTTTTCTGGTAGTTCAATGAGGGGCCAATGCTGACACCGTTTGTCTGTACAGGTACGATCTGAAAACCGCCTCTCGTCTTTACGTGATAGAACCACACAAACATCCCGTATCAGCCGTCACCTTCTCTCCAGACGGACGAAGGTTGATCACGGTCTCCTTGGAAGAAGGCTCGGTGACTGTATGGAAAGTGGGTAGTAGTCTGAGTGGGTTCTTCAACGTCGGTGCACCACCTAGACAAGGTGGTGAGAAGGGTGAACCCTTCAAAAGGATAGAATTCATGAGAGTCGATGATGGTGAGTCAAGTGGTGGCTTGAGAGAGGTATGATCTCCGCGAGGGGTTGCTGGATGTTTCGCTAACATGTGGTGTGGAATATAGTACCGCTAGATTCGACGAGCGCTTTGAGTGATGTCCAAATTACCTGGCCAGGCGCGAGACAGGCTCGAGTGATGATCAAAGAAACAGCATTGACATTTGAGACGTAACACAAACCATGTTTATGACAATACAATATGCATTGCATTGCATCTTACAATCTACTTCTGATAAATCCCTGTCCGTGTCTATTAGTACCTTCAAACTCGTTCCTCCATTTCATCCACCATTCCACTCCTGATTCTTTCACGTCATCTCCTAAATCTTTGATTACCATCTCAAATGCCCTTCTGGCGAGGTCCAATCTCTCTTCCGAGTCTTTGGGAGTGGTCATGATCACACCTGCTAGCTCGTCAAGATAACCTCTCAATCTCTCAGCCGGAATATGCGGAGCGACAGCGATGCGGATCATCCTTGTTTCGGCCGAGGGGAGGAGGGTGTTGAGTGAGTCGAGACATATTTGGATAGAGAGAGGGGATCGACGTGCTGCAGCTTCCACAACAAGCGGGAAAGCATCTTTGAGTTGATCAGGGGTGATATCGCCTCGTTTCGCTTGCTATTCATTCACAAATGACTCGATCAGCATTCACTCACAAACGACATGC
Organism: Kwoniella shandongensis; assembly: GCF_008629635.2. Lineage (NCBI taxonomy): Eukaryota > Fungi > Basidiomycota > Tremellomycetes > Tremellales > Cryptococcaceae > Kwoniella > Kwoniella shandongensis. The sequence goes on from NC_089294.1 coordinate 434,128, forward strand.
AGGAAAATGGGTTTACTCACTTTTGTCAGGATATGTAAGTAATTCGGCAGAAGGGCATCGAAGAAGTCCCCTTGCGCAGTTGTCATCTCCAATGTCTCCGAGGCAGACCGTAGTAGGGATAACAAGAATGCGTGAGCAGCTTCGAAACTCGCTCGATGAGCTGGTCTATGAGCATGTCTGAGAACGCATTCAGCACAGCTATCAAAGGAATGGCATGATGACTTACTTTTCAGCTAGAGGGAGGAGTATGTCGATCGACCGACTACCCAAGTGGTGAACTAGCTCTTCTCCAAGTAATAAGATATACGCAGCTCGAGCGTCAGACAAGCTCGTTGAACTACCGCTTGACAATTCCCTGAATAGTCTTTCGGCGCTGGGTGTACCGCTTTGCTCAGCAATGATATCAAGACTACCATATAAGATCCGATGATAATGCTCGAATCCACCATCACTCAGATCGGTGAGGAACGCAAATGTTCCCAAAGTCAATAAGAGCTGAATTGCCATTTCTGCCGAGCGTGGAATGTCGACGTTTCGGATGATGGAGGGATAGCTGCCGGCGTCTTGGAGTGTGATGTCCAGGATGGTCGAAGCGGGAAGGAGGAAGGCGAAGAACGCGGTCTTGTGTCTTTCCCAGCTATCGGTGTCACCTACAACAAATCACCATCAGCATTGATACTCTACACTGGTCTAAGTAGGTATACTCACCACTATTCGAGCCCCTCTGGTCACTGAATCCACCTTCCAGCTTCTCTCCTACTTCACGCATACTTGTGCAAAACGTTCGCATCGTCTCCCATGCGTGATGTTGGCTTGTCGGTCCACCCGAGTTAAGAACTTCGTAAGACCTGGCAAGAGCTCTGGATAGTATGGGTGCGATATCCTGCGGCTTTTGGCTAGAAGTTGGGTTGACCAGATCGATTAGAGCATATCGGATTTTCGGTGCGAGGTCCTGTTAGGACACTTTAGCGAAAAGCAAATGTGTATTTGGGGGGAGAGACTGCACTCACGATCATATTCAGTGCTCGTAAGCGAGCCACATCGATTTGTGGTATAGCCGTGCAGAGCAAGTCCATACCTTCTGTGTTCTCCAACTCCGTCCACTCGGCAAAAGCAAGAACGACCTCTTCTTCCAATGTCATCCTCTCCGACCCCCACTCAACAGTCGGCGCATCATCAAGTCCTTCTAACACACTTATGAGCACCTTCAGTCGGACTGTACTATGGTCAAGTGATATGACAGCTTCGATCAGTGAGTTCAACCATCTTCGAGCTCGTCTCCTTCTTCTAGATTCGGCAAAGTATATCTCTTTCGTCGCATTTTCGATTATAGCAATCTTAGCAGGGACGGAGAGTCGTAGTGCATTCTGTATGTCAACGTGTGATATATCGGCACTATTCCATAATGAGGGCGAGGTGATCACCGTTGTTACGAACTCGGATAAAAGCGGGTCGTCCAATGTTGATAGGTAATGAGTGATAGCGCCGAGGAGTGTTTGAGGTGGGATTGAGATGGGCGAAGATGACCGGAGAGTAGTAAGAAAAGAAGGGAGGATGGACTCCGAGTCTGTGACGATGGTTCTTGATGGTCCGGCTTGCATCTTTGTTGGGTCAGAGGGTGTTCACAGTAATGCAAGTAAGAAGCCCTACTCACGAAAAGACAATGTTGATGAGCAGTAGTGCTGCCTCCGGCAACGTCGAGAGACCGAACAGATCACTCGCTTATATGGGGTAACTATATAAATTAGCTGTATTATACTGGTCATTGGCCACCTAACCATACCTCCATCTTCGTAGACCTCGATTTCGCGACCACTATACAGTTGTAACATTGCAACAATAACTGATACTACCAAGCTCCAACAACGACCAGCATGACGTCCAGGCTCAAGCATAAGCTAGAGCTGGACAATGTCAATGTGAACAGCGCGTATTTGAACGAATCGTTCGTCCAGGTGAGCTACTCTCATCCCGTGTGTCACTCGTCTGAATTCGACACTAATGTTCTGCATCATAGATCGGAACACCACTCCCGGCACTGAACGAGAGGAAAGGTGACAAGCTGGAGTATGTTCCGGAATGGCAACAAGAGGTGAGCCACAATAATGCAACTCGTCATCAGAGCATAGCTGACATTCAACCGTCGTACAGGTCCGAGATGAACAAGGTCGACGTCGATTTCACGGTGCTTTCACCGGTGGATTCTCAGCTGGATATTACAACTCCGTAGGGTCAAAAGAGGGTACGCTCATAGTCTCTTGAGGCTGTTATGAGGTCTAGTAGCTGACCATTGAAACTGCAATTGATACAGGATGGGCTCCTTCAACATTCAAATCGTCTCGGAATCAACGGGCGAACAAGGTCCAACGGCCGGAAGACTTCATGGATGAAGAGGATTTACAGATGTTGAAAGATGATAGGAAGTTGGAGAACACGGAGACCTTTCGGACAGATACCTTTGGAGGGACGAAAGAGGAGCTTGCGGGTCGAAAGTGAGCTGCCAACATGCCACCGCTGTACAACGTTCTAATAGCTGACACCTGTCGTTTCAGCTTGCCCTCAGCTATTGAATCGCTTATTGCGCCAGCACGAAACTCTATCGGTCAAAAACTCCTGCAGAAGCTAGGATGGAGACCCGGGCAAGGTATAGGTCCACGAGTGACACTTCGGAAATTACGACTTCAAGAAGGGAAACTTGGGAAAGCTCGAGTAGGAATCGACGATGCCGACGAGGAGATGGACGATGTCGAAGCTGGAAAACATACATTCGCACCTCGAGATGTCAAGCTCTTGACTTACGACAACAAAGAGGACAAACAAGGGTTAGGGTTTGAGAAGGGCACAGGGATGGGGAGTTTACCGGGAAAAGCGGTCTTCAGGGCAGGACATGTTGTCGAGGATGAGGATGATGACTTGTACGGTGGACCTTCGGGATCATCATCACAACATTTCGCTTTCAATCACGGAGACGAAGAGGACGACGATGTCATCGTCATGGGTGGACCTTCAACGTCGAGACCAGGGCTTGGTTCAAGAAGGGGACCAGGAAGAGAAAGACCACCGTTTGATGGTGGTGCAGGTGGTGATGAGCGGTGGCACGATGGAAGACCGGTACTAGTAGGATTCGCTTTAGACCCGAAAGGTGTGCCCCCGGATAAGTGGTGCGTGTATAGCGTCGTATGGACGTTTTTGTACAAATCAGCGCTGACATACCGCTTACAGGTTCGCGATGCCTGAGATACCGCCAGATTGGAGACCTCGTCCTGCAAGAGTCTGGGGGACAACACGGAGATGGGATGAACAACCGGGAGAGAAGAAGGAGGAGAAAGCTGTGATCCGTGGCGCGCCAGGAAGACCGCTGACCTTTGAGCAGGTGAGCTGGAGATGTTTGCACTATCAATTGAGCCTGAGCTGACACGATCGTAGCGCGGTGCTGCACTCGGCGAGGAACAACGGATGATCTCGAAAGCTAAATCAGTATACGAATACATGTCGGAAAAAGATAAGGAACGGCTGGCATCTCTTGCAGCTTCAGCCCAACCCACAGCCCCGCCACCTCTATTATCACTTGAGCCGGAACCGCAAGAAGCACCACGACCACAAGCTACTGAGATTGAGATCCCACCATTATCACCACGAACAGCGTCGGCTGCACTGAAAGGATACGTCCCGTACGCGGACGACGAAGCCAAACAAGAACGGTACAAGTCATACCTTCTGTCACAGACGTACAACTCTAAACAACCGGATCCGGTCTTGCGCCCTTCCTCTTCCATAGACGACATCAACAAGGAACTGGCCGATTTCGCTTCATCAGCACGTATCTTCAAACCGATGGCATTTGCTATGGCGAGTCGATTCACCACCGGTAGTTCAGCACTTGCGGCTTCGGATCTGAAACAGGCCAAACCCGGATTACACATCTACGATGCCGAAAAGGCTAAAGCAGAGCTTGACAAACCCAAGCCAACACTGGAGATGGAGGTGAAGAAAGATTTGACACCGAGAGAACAAGCTGCGGCGAACGGGATGTATGGGAAGATGACGAGAGAGGTGAAGCAGTTTTATCCTGTGAAATTGCTTTGTAAGCGATTCGGGGTACAAGATCCACACCCAGAAGGAGATCCAGGGAAGGCTGCAGAGTCTAGCGGTGGTGGTGGTGGAGGATCAACATTAGAGGCTATGCCATTACCGAAGAACGACGCAAGTTGGGAGGACAAGTTTATCCATCTTGGTGGTACCGACAAACCTGCCGACAAAGGAGCAACATCAACATCTTCGTCATCTTTGGTCGGTGTCCTGCCTACGTCGGTGGAGAGAGTCCCGACGACTCTTGCAGAAGTGGGGATGGCGGATGATGTGAACCAGGGACGAGATACGTTGACATACACGAAACCCAATATCGACATTTTCAAAGCCATCTTTGCTAGCGACGATGAAGATGATGGCGATGACGATGACGAGAAGGAGGTCGACAAGGAGAAGGAGAAGACTGTTTCAGGTGCCAAAGCCTTAGCTGGACCTGGGGTAGTTGATCCTTTCCCGCCAAAGAGGAATGAAGAGGAGGACGACAAACCTGTTGACTTGAACACGTTCAAACCTGTCTTCACACTACGTCGAGAGGACGACAAAGTCGCGAAGAAGGAGAAGAAAAAGGATAAGAGCAAGAAACGTAAAGGTGTATTATCATTCGATGTAGGTGAAGATGGAGAGGACGATGCGGAGGAAGAGAAGAGAAGAGAGGAGAAGCGGAAGAAGAGGAAAGAAAAGGAGAGGAGCGAGAAGAAGGAGGAAGCGAAGGAAGCAGCACTTCCTGGAGAAGCAGATGGAGAGGGAGAGGGAGAATGGGTTGAGAAACCTCAGGTTGTACCAAGATTAGTAGGCAGAAAGGGGGCTGCAGACTTTATGTAGAAGTACATCATCTAGACATAGCGCATCAAATCATCAATTGCATTGATCAGGAAGTACGGTATGAACGTCTCCTAGCGTCTCCCAATGATTCGTTGATGGTCGGGGTCGCCGATGGGTCTCGCACAAATCTCAGACAAGTCGTGCTGCAATGTCGTACACAACAGCCAGACACTTGTGCGGCGTCTTTATACTTCCCATTTGGCATGAATTGATGCATGTGGCCTCTCGTCTATGGCGTATGTTTATGTACAACACCGGCTCAGGAAGATATGAAGCTAAGTGAAATCATTCTCTCGCACTGTTGATATCAGTCTCACTACCGTCTCACCATCCAGTTCCACCATACTCGTCATCACTATTGAAGGGTCAAAATCCGTCGTCACTGTCGTAGGTGAAATGACGGTCGTCGAGTGAATATGAATCGTCATTATCATCGAGACCCAACAGATCATCTTCATCCTCGTCGTCACCCGGATTGGCTGCTTCATCATACCACTGCGTTGGGACGTCGCCATCATGCGGAACTTCCTGGATCTCTACGTAATTCCAGTGTGACCATCGCTGTTCTTCGGATGGCTGATTGATTAGCGGCCAGAGCTCGTCCAAGAATGTCGTCGCGTTGCCCCTGATGGTGATGATCATTTTGCTGACTTTTTGATCGTCCGGGTCGCTTTGTTGCGCATTCGGGTTGGAGGTATCAATGATATTGACTTTGTTGTTCTTGACGTATCGTTTGACAATAGCCTCGATCCAATCCTCAAGACTTGTATCAAGCAGTTCGTCAGTGTTGTACCAGTCAACCGATAGATGATTGATCTTGTTCGAGATGGGCACAGCTAAGGGTTGCCGAGGGAGGACCGGCAAATACATGTTGTCGGGACCGATATAGGGCAAGTCGATTGATTCGAGCTCGGTCCACGACCTGATTGCCTGGAATAAAGAAGGACATAGGCCGATTGGGAAGCCAAATGTTGAGCCGTCTTTTTCTGTTCTGGGGAGAAGGTGACGCGCGATGAATTGTTTCGGACCGATTCCATGACAGAAAACCGCACTCCATAACTGGATCAAAATGTCAAGCGTGCAGTCCGAATCGAGTTTCAGCGTGGGCGAAGTCTGCCGGTGGAAACGTGGTCCAGAAGTGATGAGGTGGAGAATGGCGAGGTTCTCGAGTTCCATCTGACCTGGCTTGAGCGTCGATTGAAGTTCACGGAAGGCAGAGTTGGTGTAATGATAAATTGTCAAGGTGAGATGGAGCTGTTTGACAAGTAGACGATTCGCTGCGGTCGTATATTGGATGAACGAGACAATTGCTCGAGGCGTATCTAGTCGGACATTCTGGTAGAGGAGGCGGGTCGCATGATGGTTCGCAAAGCGGTTGACACGAGCGAGAGAAAGAAGGGTGGACGAATCGTTGGGGTCGATGTGAAAGATGACGAGAGCGAGGACATCATCGGGTATTTGCATGGTCATGCGGACTTGAGTTCGAATCTAGAGGCACGATTTCTTGCGGGTCCGTGACGCTTCTTCGAGGTACAGTAGCAGGTGGGTCAGCGAGCGCGGGAAGGTTGTTGAGGATCTTGATCAAAGGAGGACTTGGTCGAGGTCTTACGACTCAAAGATCAGAAGAAAGAAAAAATGGAGAAGAACGACGCAGAGAGAACGAAGAGTTGACACGAGTCGTTTTGGCGAAAGAACGGGCTCGGGGATGTGGGCGGGTGGTCAGTGCGGTAACGACGCGTAGAGGTTCGTGGTGATGACGTCGGGAGAGCTTTGACTGCATCATTGTCGGCATGAGTGCAGCCCACTCCAGCAGCCAGTGATCCACCCTTGTGTGTCATGATTTATACATACAGTATCGTCTTATACTCCAAGTCGTACACCATACACATAACCCAACTCAAAGTGTCATATATAATGAGGAACGTCCAAGCGAACTGTTAACGTGTTTAGACGTCTCTCAACTAGACCTAGTGAACTCTCAATGACCGGAGTCACTATCATAGTCACATGAGTTTAGGTCAAAAAGCCCTTCATCTGATTCATCCTCCTCTTCTAACTTGGAATTACGGAACACATCTGCGATCGGGTCGAGATACTGTATGGCTAATGGACGTGAACTCGCGGGTTTTCGTCTCTATCTCGAGAAGCCTCTCGTATTTCGATGCGTTCGCCTGGACGAGCGTTCGAGGGATGAAGAGCTTCCATTACGGAATAATATCCTTGGAATTTCATCGCTCCTTCGCCTCTAATTTCAAGAACTGGCCGCGCTGAGTGTCGATACTCAATCCTCGTTCCATTCACATCGGTCTCCTGTTCATTTAGCACCGAATCTGCTACCTTCGAACGCATCCAATCGGCAAGCTCCTTTGCCAAGGGATCTTTGCAATTACAATCGCAGATTGAGACGTGTGTAATGAGGCTGGTGCTGGCGGCGGGCATGCGCTCTCGCAGGGAACCTCCAGTATAATTGATATGCGGTAGACCCAGTGACTCGAGCTGTGACTCGAGCTGTGACCATTGTGTGATCAGAGCCAAAAGCGTACGCTCGGTTAGCCAGGGCAATCCGTATGTCGAATGCGCGTCGGCTGTGCTGGGCGCAAGATGACGGCTCTTGAATTGTCTGGGACCGTTCTCTAGGCAGATTGATCCTATCCATCGCTCGATCATGGTATCGAGCGTGTAGCCGGATCGCGGTACAATGTCGGAAAGAAAAAGCGGGGCGGGTACTTTGGTCCAGAAGTGAAAAGATGGAGGATATCGAGGTTATAGAGACCATATCGACCACTCTGAAGATCTGGCTGGGCCTCACGGAAGTCGCAACTCGCATAATGATAGACCGACAAGGTGATCTCGCATTGTTTGACCAATAGACGTTTCGCTGGACCGGCATTCTTGACGAAAGAAAGGATGGCTTGTGGCGTACGCAAACGAACGAATCGGTAAAGACGGTGGATCGCTTGCACATGAACGTTTTTGTTGAGTAGTGCGAGGGATAGGAGGGTGAATGCGTCGTAGGTGTGAGATATGATGAAGACAATAACGTCGTCAGGGATACTTGGACGGTCTGCGCGGCATTCGGTCTCCACGTTCTTGGTGGGAGAGGTAGAACCGACACTCGGAGGAGGGCTGATATCCTTTGATCCCGACGCAATTTCCTGCCTGTCGGTGGGTACTTTACACAGCGGGCGAACGTCAGGTGGGTAGTCTGCGATGAAGATTTTAACAAACTCCTTAGCGAGGAGAAATGCCCAGAGGAGCACTATCTTGAGGGGAAACATATTTCCTTTCTGATGTTGAGCATAACAGTAAAAGTTGGAACAGAATAACGATCACTTCTGGAGAGGGGAATCATAGTAAGAGCTCTAGGACGGTCCAAAAATGAACACAAGTGTGCCTCGTGTTGATGTCGTGTTTCCGTGTTGTTGTTGTTCTTGTTGCTAATGACGTCAACACGGCGTGTGCTTCGTCGTGTCATCTTCTCCACACGCTAAATCTCCATCCAGATGTTGCTCCGAATACCATCTCCACTCAGTAACATGGCTGGGAGGGTCCAATCCCCGACAAGAGCTAGCTTCAAAATCATCTGTGATGACCCGCTGCGGCTTCCTTGGACCGGAAGGGGGCGAGATGTGTTGGGCGGTATCTGCGAGGCGATTTGAACGTCGTGAGACCGCTTCGCAGTCATCAATCATCTGATCCCTTCATCGAGTTACCCCACTTATTTTGATTACTTCTGTCCTTTTATTGTCAAGTGTCCATCCATTCTCCCTTTCCAACTCTGTATCTCCATTCCGCTGCTGATTCCCTCCTGGTCGGACGAACAACGACTCTGAGATAAGCTTTATCTTCCTCCCTTTTCAGCTGTTCCAACCCTTCTCTAATCAATTCATCCACCGGTTCTCTCACTTCCAACACCTTTCTTTTTCCGTTCCCATTTTCTTCTTTCTGGTCACGTTGGTGATTGATCACATCGGAAATTATCCTTGATAATGCATTACTAGCGAGAGTCCGACCTGCGATCGAGAAATATTGAATCGCTTTGATTTCGAGCGAGGAGAGATGAAATCCCTCGTTTATCGGATATTGGGTAAGTGGTAGATCGATGGAAATGACGTTTGTCCAATCGGACAAAAATTCGAATGGCCATCGAAAAGTATGATAAGGTGATTCCTCCTCCATTAACTTGTTTTTATTGATGTCGATATGTCTCCATCTGAAATGAGCTGGACCTTGAGATGGAGCAATTCGTTCTCCGACCCAAATCTTGATCAGATCCTGTATCGACCAGTCCGTCTCTACTGTCCTAAATCCCTTTTTGGATACTCTCTTAAACTTGTCCTCTCCCTTCGTCGTGAGATGTAGACTGTTCAAACCGTCTAGTCTGTCCCAGCCATATTGTGGATGTGACTTATCTTTATTCAGAGTGGCACGTCGGAATTCCCTATGTCGGACGAAAAGCGGGTCGAGGAGTACGTCGATATGTTTGATCTTACGTCTTCGAGCTGCCGGAGGTCGTTGGATGAATCGTATGATCGCATCGGGCGAATGGAGTTGTACAACGTCGTACAGTAGTGGATGAGCAAGATGACTCGTGTGTATATCAACCAAGCAAAGGTTGAAGAGTGTCGGTGTATCAGCGTAAGGGACGACGAGCGGCAGGAGCTCAGGAATCAATCTCGGTACAGTGCGAGTTGTCGAAGAACACACAAGAGATGCCTTGGGAGAAGATGGTGTGCCTTGTTGGCGTGATCGCGAAGAGGAAGATGACAGTAATGACCTCAACATCATGGTCGATGCAACACAGCTCACAGTGGAATCATCGTGCCGTGGGAGAAAGAACTCATTTCAATGTCGTTGCGAATGAATGATTTAACCTTCCGGTGCGAATGACCTGCGGCGTGACCTCCGAGTAGTTCTCGTGCGGAGGTCGCCGAGCACTACACAAAAGCATAATCCTGAGTGGCAAAGATTGGTGGCGAAATGCAAAGATGTCCCCGTCGATACTAGCATTGAAGTAGTAGCGTCACATTGCTCCTCGGTAGATGCATGGAAGTGGTACAGACGGTGCAGATACAAATGATCTTTTGTACATGCATCATGGTCCTCCTACCACTACTCTATAGAACACAACCTTGTCCTTAGATAGCGACAATCGCTATCGTCCCCTCCGATTCGTGAAGAAGCCAGCAAACTCTACGAGGACATCACCTTTCAGCCGAAAGGCATCTCCAAGCAGAACAGTCATAGTCCCCACTCACTGGCTTTCATACCGGATGTCGGTGAGGGTGTTCCAAAAGTCGCTGCAGTCCCTGATATAGGTGTGTTGGGGGACTTGAGCGAGGACGGTGAAGAAACGTTCGAGAAGGCAGGATGTCGTTCCTGATACGGAGTCGGAGCAAAGGTGGATCGAGGTGAGCTCCCTACAGAGGATCTGCTTTTTGAGACATAAGAGTCGGAAGAGCTAGCTATGACGTGTCACATCGATATAGTGGTATCAAGGACCGTCGCTCGATCAGCACTTGTCTGTGTCTGATAGGCAATTGATATGCAGTACGTTTGTTGGGCCGATGTGGGATTGTGAAGGCGACTCACTCTCTGTATCGCTATCATATGCGTCATCTTCATCGTATGACCCACCGTTTGAGCTAATACTCTTACGACCTCTCAACCGGTTGCTCCACCTACTTGTCCATCCAGAGTCGGACCTATTCCAGCCCGTTCTCGAGCCACCTGCAGGAGCAAAGTCGGTACTGCTTTGAGGGATAGATACTGTATATAACGCAGTCACCCGCTGATCCCATGAGCGATATACACAATTGTCATGTACAAGGAAAGAGAGCTTACCCGAATTACGTATGGCATTGTACTTTGCCAACTCCAAGCTATTCATCCTTTTCAGTCGACCGCTTCCAATACTGCTACCACCCGAACTAGAAGAGTACGATCTCGAACAATATGTATCACGTTCACCACTTAACAGACTCCTCAACGATTGGGAGGCACTCCTTATCAAGCCGAGGACGCTACTACCTTTATCTCTTCCTTCGAACGACGAGTAACTTCCACTGTCACTCTCGCTCTCGCTATATGAACCACTATCTGACCCATAGAATTCAATCTCATCACGGACACTACCTGGTAAGCTAACAGCACTGGGATCAAAAGTGAAGAGATCATCTTGGTTTTCTGGGAGACTGATAGGATTTGGACTACCGTATGGTGTGTAGCCTGTGAGATCACGACGAAAGGATAGCGGGGATTGGGCGGTAGGGGAAATGTCGCTCTCTGAGGTAGGGCTAGAAGACATGAGTCGATCCCATGTTAGTGTGCGAGACATACTTTGAGCTTCGAGTGAGGGTGATGGTTATCTACCGAATGTCCCGCTTGTCGTACGGACGTACAGTAGGTCGGGATCTCCCACTTGGACTCCTGACCTGTGATTAAGACTGCAGCTCCAACTCGATTAACCAAGGAGGTATTTTCATACAGTACCACTACACGACCTCCTTTGTGATGAGTGATGAAAGGATTGTACAAGACTTTGGCAATCAATATGGACACACTTAGTACAGTACATGTACAGCATAACCTTTGACGACAGTACAGTACCAGGAATTGTGGTTAGTGCTGCACAGTCTGGCACTCATAATGCGTGATACTCTGTGCGCGCCTGTACGGATGTACGCCACGCTGGGGTCCTTCCGAAACGTCGTTGCATCGTAAATGTCGTCAGTATGTAAATATATATGATAATCTCTTTCACTTCGGATTGTCCATTATCTCTCTTTCACGCTTCTCCGTCATGTACGCTATATGGTCTTTGCTACTCCTTCACTCCCCAGTCCTCCTTTTCGAGCTCCCAAACTATTGCCGGGGTTTCTTTCAGCTCTAGACGAGGTGCCGCTTCCCCCTTCCCAGTGCTCCCGTCTCCCTGTAATACACTACCGCTCGACGAGACGCTCGCTTTGCTGGATCGTCCAGATACCGAAGCTGGAACCGAACTCGACGCTTTACCTCTCTTCACTTTCTTCTCGAACCAATTTGATTCCGTATGTCTCCTTACATTCCATGGTCTGCCCCCATTCCCATCTCCATGTTCTATACCTGCCTGAGCTGATAGAGGTGAGATACCCCGAAGAGATGGTTTCGATTCTTTCTGATGATTGCCCAGTTCTGATGCGATCCCTTTCAAGATTGGGAAGGTTTTCAGTTTGCCAAATACTTTTCGAGTGTTCTCGATGCCTTTACCAGCAAAGAGCGGAGGACGTTGTTTGGTTGGACTGTGAGAACTTCGCGAAGAACTATCGGAATTCTTGGTCTGCCGTCGAAGTCCCGATCCGCCCAACATCGAGGATCGACGTCGCAGTCGAGCGAAGATCGATCCTTTGCTATAAGTCGGTCCATTGGGAGCTGAAGCGTCAGGTCCTTCAGCTTCGAGTTGTTCCCAATCGTCATCCTCGAGATTCGTGATTGTCCCATTCAGCTCGACCGACAATCGAGCGATAGGTATCGTGTCGTCACTGGGAAGACGGGGACGACGTCTGATCAGACGGGCGGGAAGATCGATTCCAGGTGACGGTACTGATACGATATCCGATACGGACAGACCTGAAGATGGGAGTCCAAGCGGTACCCCAGTCTCGTGCGATAGGCGGGGTTGAAGACCGTTCTGCACCTTGATCGGAATGGGGTAATGGAGCACGGGGGGTACACGTGATGTCATGGGCGAGCCAGGAGGTGGCAGTGGCGAAGAGTTCTCGGGTCCCTGGTCGGAATGTGTAGGCGATGGAAGAGGCGGGAGGTGGGATGACTGCTTGCTAGGGACTATAGGCTCAGAAGGGCGAGATAATAGTGGGGGAAGCGATGGCCGAGGTTGCTCTTCGGCAATATCTCCTTGTGATATAATTTTGTCCGGAATCGGATCATCGCTGGTCTCCTTATCGCGGAGGGTGTCGATGAGTTCATCGACACTGCTGGAGCTTGATAAAGTCGTCGTCTCAGGAACGAAGAGGGACTGCTCTTCGAGATCGACCACAGAGACATCGTTCGAATGGCGATCAGGTACGATACCCTTGTGGTCATCCTCGATGTTGACTGTGTCTGCAACCGTAATTGTATTGATCTCCTTCAAATCGGCCGACAAGCCCGCCTGGTGTTGTTCTACCAGCTTGTGTCGCTCATTTGGCGTTTGCAGTGTCTTCGAATGCGCGCTCTCATCCTGATTTCGGAGTAATGCAGGATCGCGAGTCAGAATCGAGCTCGGTGACGAGGTTGTAAGAGGCGCTACTGATACAATTGTTTCCTCCTCGAGTTCGACACTTGCTTCATCCTGATTATGCACATCCGCTTCACTCTCCGTTCCGTACTCTTCTTCCCTTGACCAAGCGAACTGACTCAATTCGGCCTTATATTTCGCCTGCTCCAAAGCATACAGCTGGTTGTCATTGAGTGGTGTACGTTGAAGCATGTCCTCATAATCTCGGTGATCGTGATTCGACATATCGACGGAGGGGCTTTCGTCCAGACATAGTTTGGGGAAGTAGCGGGTGTTGTACTCGGCCATTGGGTCGATCTCCAACCCATAAGGATCTTCATACTCTCCCCGTCCTACAGTGTCCCAATCACTGTGGCAAAATTAGTCAGTTACAATGTATCCGGTATCATTCTGGTGAGACGTACATCATCGAGAAATATCCGTGCTGTTTCACACATGGTTCGGTCAAACGCCACATTGGGTCTTTTTGGAGCAGCTGTCGGATCGGATTCAGCTCGAAGATCGATGTATGGTATTACCGTGACTCACGCCATCAATGAAGGATAAGGTCATCTGATCAGGCCTATATCTAGCATATCTAGGATCGTCAAACATTTCGTCCCAAGGGGTGTAGAGTATGCGTTCATATAAAACAGTCTGACATTCAGTCAGCCACCGCCGCGTCGCGCAGTAGTGTCCGCACTCACATGTGATTCGTCTTCTCGTTTCCGAAAAGGCACCTGGCAGGTTGGGTCAGCTGATAGCGCTGGACCATAACCATAACGCATACCTTGCCAGTGAGACCCTCGACAATGATACATCCTAACCCCCACCAGTCGACAGCATAAGAGTATTCGCCTCTCCTCACTACCTCTGGTGCCTTGAGCTCTGTCAGTCTATCAATCTTATCATGTTCTGACAAGCCAGCTCACAATGTACTCCGTGGTCCCAACCTGATTCATGTGTCAGCGAGCCGTTCTCAGGATCGTCAATTTCTACTCACGAAGGAATACGCTTTGTCTATCTCTACTCGCTGTTGCACTCCTGCGACCGTTCGAACGCTCCCAGCCCCTGCTCCTGCCCAGTATGGTAACACCGGCTGTCCCCAATATGTTACGACATGTATCGGCTTCGGTTCTCCTCTATATGGGAATGCTTTTGAGAGCCCAAAATCTGCCAGAACTGCATGGCCATGAGCGTTGAGGAGGATACTAAACATGGCAGAATGTTAACAAAGCACACCGGGTCAAGATGCTGGGAAACGAAGAGATCGTACTTTTCCGGCTTGAGATCTCTGACGATGATCCCATGTCTATGTCTATGAGTATCGTGAGCGGTGTTTACACAATCACCTGAGTACCGAAATGCTCACAAATCCTCAAGACCTTGAGTGATGTCCGCTGCGTAGAACCTAGTCCTATGATCACCCAAGACGTGATTTATCTCCATTTGCGTCGCCAAATCCCCACCCGGATAAAACTCCATCACAAAGTAAAAGTTCTCCTTGTCCGTAAACGAGTAAACCAACTTCGAAACGAAGGGGTTGTCCGGTTCTTCGATTGCGAAGCGTTTGAGGATGCTGAGTTCGGTAAGAGTGTGGTGCATCTCGTCGTGGGTGAAGACGGAGCGTTTCGAGATTGCCTTCATGGCATGCACGCAATTAGTCGATGAGTGTTTGACAAGAAGGACCTTTTGTTGGCAAGCGCTTCTAGTAAGTGTGCTGTCTCCACGAGTCATATAGCGCTAAAAAACACAGAATGTACTCACTCGACCAGCACATCCAGTACCGACCACCCGGATAAGCTGAAAATCCTCCAATTCCGCCACATGCGCGTGCGTTTTCTGATGTCTTTTGCCATTCTCGGCGTGAGCGCTCTTGACATAATTATCAGATCCATCATCTCTGTACGCTTGGGTAGTATTGAGAGGTGGAACACCTCGCACGGTCTTGTCCGTAAAGGCAGGAGGTTTGGAGCCCTCATCATCCGGGTTAAGGGACTGGGAGGAAGCAGGCGACACCGTATCTTCCAGACCGAAGGCCTTTTCGCTGTAGAGTGGCGAAGGTGGAAGAGAAGGGTTGACATCCTCCTCAGGTTCAGGTGATGACATTGCTCAGTAGGAGAGGGTGAAACAAGCCTTTGTGGTATCTGATATTAGGTTGTTGATGGATATCGATTTGATTGTGTGACAGATGACGAGCTCAATACAGGTTGGGGACTATCGAGTGTGCTTAGAGAGGTGGTTCAAAGAGACGGCGACTACTGGGATGAGTCAAGTATTAGCTGATCAAGCGATATTACTAGTCGTTATTTTACTTTTCTATTGCCGTTAAATGAGATATGATGGAAATGAGGAGACGAGGATAGATACACCAGTAGGAGTACCATATCCAGTGTGCACTCACAAGTGATTTCGTGATCGGCGCACAGTCCCCCTTCCCCAATCCTTTCTGCTACGTCGACCTACCCTTCGTGGACTGAAACCACACTTGCCAAGAGGACGATTGTGCTGGAATCGCTTCTTTTGAGACGATGGGACAAAGATTATCCGTGGCTCCTACCGGCCGTCGACTCGGAAGATAGATCGAGAAGGCCTATGAAAGGAGGTGAATGGGTGGTGAAGGCGTTTCGACCCCTTGACCGCCTATCACGTCGGAAGTCTGGTGCTGATTGTACTTGATAGGGCGAGATACAGGGAGATAGGTGGGGGAGATGACCGAATGTGTGGATGAATGTGAGAACGAAGTCGAGTGTCAAAGAAAGTTGTGGAAATGATTGTGGATTTATCAGAACTGGGCAGCAGTATGGGTGGTCGATGTGTGTTGGTCAGGGTTAAACGGTGTATATTTCACGCCTTCATGAGCACGGACCACCTACCATCCCACCGACCCACCGACTTTCAACAACGCACTGACAATGCATCACCTCCTCGTACACGTCACCGCATCATTCCTATCTCACCTCGGCTACACTGGCCTGCATGATACTCACGTCTCTAATATCCCATGGACAGGATGCCGGGTGTCTGCACAAATGCCGCTCAGATATTTAGGTGTGAGTATGCGCGACTGCATGATCGTTGCCAGCTTTCGCTGTGGAATACGACCACAGCGGAGCAACACGGCGCATAGTTGACCAAGCTCGTACAGGGTACATCATTTGTAAGCAAAACGGACATTGTCGTGTGATAGCAAACGATATTGTGTCAAGGTGAGTTGTGATTGACGACACGAGGACAACAATGAAGATGTCTTTGATAACATGAAACGCATGCCCTTTAACTCCTTGATGGCTCAGGGTTTGACGAAGTGTTTCGGTATGTGATAAGCATGTTACTCGTAGTTCTAACTGTCAGGATCAATGCCACGTGTATTCAATGTGATGAGATGTGATGAACCGAGCGCGCCGCGCTTGAGATTGACTTTGGGATTGTGACACTGTAGAAGAAAGAGAGAGACGAGGAGTCGCGTAAATGGGTGCATCATCATTCAACCTATCACTCTTTCGATGTTATTATCACAAATGACACACTAGTCTACACAATTACCACGACAACCACACTCATTGATAGGTTCTGATCGACACCTTCACAGCTTCTGCGAAGCTCGTGGATACAGTAACCATTTTTACGGCCTCTCACGACACACAAAGGAACGACATTCGACAAGACGAAATGGCAGCCATCGCAGCGGCTCAGCCACACCACTTTCAACAACAACAGCAGTACTATCCTTCTCAATCTGTGATGGAGGATTCCGATGATGCGGATAGACGCGAGGACGATGATGATGAGGAGGACGAAGAGGAAGATGACGATGAATCCATACAAGGCGATTACGAGATGGATCCAGATCACGCCCATTTTTATCATCAACAACAACAACAAGCTATCTACTATCAACAGCATCAACAACAGAAGAACGCTTCCCAGTCAGATGGGAATGCAACAGGAGCAGGACCATCAACGAGACAACAAGACGTCAATCCAGCTCAGCAGGATGCAGACGAGGAGGCGTATAGTGATGAAGGAAGTGACACCGATAGCATGCCGGATGAGAACATCGATTTCAGTCTGACATATGCTTTGTGAGCTAGTTAAGTGTCGTCAATCCTGAATACAATAAGCTTACCACGTGTCTCTACCACAGACACACTTTCCTTGCCACGGTCGAAGGTCAAGCTTCAGTAGTCAAGGGCGACTCACTCGTCCTCTTGGACGATGCCAACTCTTACTGGTGGCTCGTGCGCGTGTTAAAAACAGAAGATGTAGGCTATATACCAGCTGAGAATATCGAAACCCCTTATGAGCGACTCGCCCGTCTTAACAAACATCGAAACGTAGACCTCGCTGCAGCCACACAACTGGAGAAACAAGCAGGAGCGGTGCAAGGTCGAGAGCGACTGAAGGGTTTGTTGGCTGGAAAAGCAAAGGGAGTGAGAATGGACAAATCTGGGTCTGGTGACGGATCGGATGAAGCTGCTGGGAGAAGAGTGGTGTTCGCCCCTCCGACATATGTCGATCATCCGGGTGTGACATGGAGCAGTGATGAAGAGGATGAAAGTGGAGAGGAAGGGGAGTACGAAGTGGAAGAGGTCGAGCGCAACTCTGCCGAAGGTCACGAAGATGAAGTTGGAGACAGGAGACATGAGCAAGACGTGCAGAGAGTCGAGCAGTCACTTGGTGGAGCAAAACAAGATTACGATATGGAGCCAGACGATGGTGTGGAATGGGCAGACGGTGCTGGGATGGAAGAACAAAAGCGTGTCATCGAACAGAAACAACAAGCCGCCGTCAATTCTGCAGCTATACAACCGAAATCGAACAATCCATTCGCACCGCGGGTGTCAGATCAATCGGCGAGTCAACCAATTGAGCCAATGTCGAATGGACTAGGTCGCTCTGTATCAGCTACATCACTCAATTCCAACCCCGGTGGTCACCTTGATCCTGCTCAAGCCACAAACGATACTCGCCGTATCACCGCTACCCCGGCTGTCGCCTCCGGTCCCCTTCTACCTTCCGCTATTGTTCAGCAGTCGGCTGCTCCCCGTAACGTTAGCGGCCAATCCGTTGCTTCCGTCTCATCGGCTCTGTCGGCAAGCTCGTCTGTTCGAAGCGGTACACCTACCAGTCCTGAGGATCCTAAAGGCAAGGTCAAGAAGGGTCGAAAGAGCAGCAAGGAGGATCTGGAAGGTGGAGAGAAGAAGAAGAGAGGCATGCTCGGAGGTCTCTTTTCACGGAAGGGCAAGGATAAGAGCGGGAAGGGGATTTCCGGCGGTGACACGAGAAGTTCTGAAGAGAGCATGGTCAGTGGAGCAGTCGATGTCTCTCCCGCTAGTCAAGGTCGATATTCTGAGGACACTGCTGCCGGACGCCCTCCGAGTGGTATCGCTCCGCGGACGTCCAGCATCAATCTGCAGCAGCAACAAGGACAACAACCCGCCATCTCAGCTCATAGTCTACGTCTCCAACAGCAAGACCAAGCTCGAATGCAGTCATACACAAGCAAGTATCTCAACAAATCGCCTACTTCCGATCAATATTCTCCCACCGCTGCAGAAGCGGCAGCCGCTGTGGCTCAATCGGCTGCTGCCATGCGTCTTACTGCTAACATGAATGGCGGTGTCAACGGCCACACCGGCAGACCCAGCAGTATCATCGTCAGTCCCAATCCTGCTGGACCTCCGTTGCTCAACGTCATTCGGATATTTGCTGGAGATCACATCAAATCGGATGCGTCATTCAAGACCGCGCTCATCAACGAAACAACCTCCTCAGCCGATCTTATTCGTCAAGCCATGCAACGGTTCCGATTGCCTGGTGGATCTAACGCTGGTCTCGATTCGACCTATTACATCACTGTGAAAGATTACAACGGCGAAGAGATGGAGTTGACACAAGATGAAAAACCTTTGGCGGCTTTCCAAGAAGCTGTCCAACGATGGGCGAACGAGTCGGACGAGAATCTCCACTCGAGATTGGGTGCCATCACTCCGACGGTGAAGCGATCAAGCGTCAGCAGTATCTCAAGCGTCATCAGCTTGTCGTCACATCCTGCTATTGCAAAATTGGGCATGAACGACTTCTCTGACGACTCAGCCGTCAAAATCTACCTCAACAGACGGAGACCGATGAGTGTGCAGATGAACGGTGTCGGGCCGACTCAAGGAATGCCTGAACCAGCTAGCGAGTTCTCTAGCTACAGCACCCAACTATCGACAGTCCAGGAGTCTAGTCCGGAATCGCACAGCGGCGAATGGGCAATGGGACAGACACCTCCTGGGGGCAGTAGAGCTGGCGATACGGAGACTGGCACGATGACACCACCGACACCACAAGCTCAACCTCGATTCAATCCATCTCTTACGGTCTCAACCAACGGTCCACCATCACCCGAACGATATTCTTCTCCGTCGGCCCGATTCACGTTGCAGCTCATCATCCACCCGTCCGATCTCCCCGACAGCTCAGCCTTTGACCCCTCAAGCGAAGCAATCGTTCCTCGAGCATTGCTACAACAAAGACAGGTCCAACCTCCGATCGAGCGGAGAAAGAGATTGTTCATGCTTCCTAGGAATGCAAATGTCGTTGATGCGATTGAACAAGGGCTGGATAGATTTGGAATCCCGGAGGGTGTGGTGGATGGGGGAGATGACATCGAAGACAAGGTTGGGAAGAGAAGAAGCATGACAAAGGTCAGATACAGCCTTGCGGTACTGATCGATGGTGAAGGTAAGTTAGATCATGGTCGGTCCATCGTGGACGGGAGACTGACTGGACGATATCTGCAGAGCGAGCTTTGGCACCATCGAGCAAGGTGCTAGACGCCTACACCAATCCTCCAAACCTCAAACCGATGGAACGAACTACGCCCGAACAGAGACGACGGTCCAGGGATTTGAGTCTCAATGCTGGATCTCCTGCCGATATTCTTCCTTCGGACCCCGTCTTCGTCCTGCGTCGAGTACAGACACGAGGTCTGGCTGGTGCGCGAGTAGACGGCACACCTCGACAAGCCCAGACGAACACCGATACACGCTCGCCAGCAGAGATCATTGCAGCTCAAAGAGCAGCTTCCAGAGCTAATCAGATCGCTATGATATCTGCTCATGCCAACAAGGATCAAGGAGTAGATATTGTCGTCCCCGACAGAGGAACATTCCGATCATCTCGACTTATGGAGGCGAATGGGGAAGTCGTCCGCTATTCGTATATCGATGACGATGGAGAAACCTACGATATATCCGATCTGCTAGAAGAGGAATGGCGTAAAGGAGGGGAAACCAGCAAACCCAGTTTGGTGACTGCTCGTCCACCAGGTCCTGCGCGGATGGAAACGGATCAATCGGTCTATCATACTGCGCCAAGTACACCCGAAGCGGGTGTGGAGAGGTTGTTGGAGACTGATGAAGAGAGAGGACCGGTACCAACCCGACGTGGGATTGAGGAGGAAGATATCTTGAGAGTTGCGGTGCAGAGACAAGAAGGAAAGTTGGAGGAGAAGTTGAATCGAGTGATCAACAAAGTCAAATCGGGATCTGTGAAGGGAAGCACCTCGTCGGAAGAAGTTGTTCGTGCCCAACAGCAGCGTGAAGAGAACAATGGACGTCAAACTCCCAATGGTGGTCGATCAACACCGCAACAGTACTCTAACAACATCCCTTCCCGATCTATCGCAACGTCGCCCGAGGGTCGACCTTCCGATCCCAATGCTACACCTCGAGCCTCGGACGTCTATCATCATAACCAACACCAACATCAACATCAACCACGGAGCTCTTCTCGTCAAGCGGATATCCAAACAACCGCTGTTTCGGTCAACCGGATCATCTCCCGCCATCGCCAACAGCCTTCCATCGCATCGATCCTTTCAGATGTCGAAACGTCTTCGCAGAACAATCACTCTAACCAACAATATTCAGCCTCATCAACCACCTCGACAGAACGTGGCGAACATGAACGAGATGATGGGGCGTCCACACCTGTCACAGCAACAAGTTCGACGCATCCCACACCACCTATCTCAGGATCTGGGGCGATCTTCACTCGTGCGATCAATTCCGTCTCACCGACTCCCACAGCGCCTGTGAGCTACCGAGATGATTTCGGTATGAAAGCTATGATGGCGGTGATTGAAGCGAGAGCGAGGGAACTACGACCGCCGTCTTCCAAAAGCAGGAAGCGAAGCTGGGGAACAAGTGAGGGAGACGAAGAGAGGAAGATCGAGGAAGCAGAGTCGGCTTTAGTAGGTGAAAAAGTGGATTGGGAAGGTGTACATCCGGAGATCAAGGGTTGTTTTGAGGGATTGCAGAAGAGATTGGCGAGCTTTGATAAGGAGATTGATGAGTTGTTGGCGTCTGTCGGGGCGTTGTGAGTGGGAGAGTCGTCTCGGGTCTCGTTGTTCCTTTTTCTTGAACATCAGTTTCCTATACCATATACGTATACCGTTTTGGGCTGTATCGTAACGCGTAACGTGTAGTAGTAAGTACCTGTATAATGAATTCACGAATGCAACCGCGCGACTGCAATCTCTTTGTCTGGTACCACTACACCTACCAAGGGGCTCCAGGTCGCTGATGATACCCGTCCGGGCACTCATCAAGGGTATTGATGAGCTCTGACACGCAAGAAGCCTTCCTTCAACAACATTGACATAATCATGCAGCGGACTTCTAGTACGTAACCTCGCGAGACAACACAATAACGCATGCCTCGACTGTGAGGTAACCGCGCCTGTGAGAATCATGAAGATGAGCTAAAACCTGACCCATCTCAGCATGGTGAGAACATGCAACATGTTGAAGGTTGAACTTTGCCATTGCAGCATGTCAAAGGTAAACCGATAGGCAACTCGACTCGCTGTCAGTTTGTTACCATGACCGAGGTATGAAGCGTCATCGTTGGATGTGTGTTTCAAATGTGAAAAAGGATATACATTGATTTTTGAGCATGGATCAAGGGAACAGCAACTGATCATACATGTTTCCCTGGCAGATGACATCACATAGACCAGGAGCTGTGTTGAGGGGTCTGAGGGTATAGGAGGGGTTGCACTGAGTTATGAGCAGCAACATCCTGAAGAGGTATATGACTCACAAAAACATGAGCAAAGCAGCACTGTCTCAGAGTAACGACATTGACCCTAATAGCAATTCACACTTCACACTTCACACTTCTCATTTCTCATTCTCACTTCTCACTTTCTGAATTCACATTGCCCAGACCGCCATGATGTCTTCCTCCAGATCTGAAACCAATGAGTCTTCAGGTGGGTTATTGTGACAAACCTGATGTTTCTGACATTGACTTGGACTGGCGACCTAGTTGCATCACATAAATCTCAGAGTTGTGGTGCAACTGACAGGACTAGGATGTTAGATGATGCTCAAAATCAAGTGCGGTCAGGTCAGTAAAATATCACTTGGTGACCATGGGACATAATTGTGTTGACCACATGAAATGGGCGCACCCTCTGATACTTTTCAGGATTGGAGACATGGTTTAGCACACTATTCCAAAAACAGTGCAGTGAGATTGGACGGCTTTCTTCAAGTTTGACCAAAGACGACAAGTCAAAATTGGACTGTATCTCTGAGCAGATCAAATTATTGGATGATACAAGGATGTTTTATCATGAAGCAATGGACACCCCTCATGAAGCCAAAGCATATGGTCAAGCATTTGCTGTGTGTTGCCTTTTCAATGATTCAATTGGGAATAAGGGTAAGTGTATGAACTGAACACAGAGGCCCATCAGCATCCATTTGAGATCGGCTCATTAGGGACTATGCTCATTGATATGACTTCTGATTTACAGATTGCTTACTCCAAGCAACTACGATCAGGGATGATATGAGACAGGAATGGGAGAGGGAGATAGCAAAATCCACGACATCATGGTTGCATTTATGGAAACAGTATCAAGGTTACAAATGGTGGTAGTATAGTGTCACGACCTATACCGATCATCACAAAGACATCACAAACATGCCACAAGACTTGTCGTAATTCACAGAACCTTGACGCGATTATATGAACTCAGAATTATTGCATTGTCTTACCACAAACCTTCAATCATTACCTATACATGTGAGTCCAGAATATGGCCTTTTGACGATTGGGACCCGGAACATGAACATAACCAAGAACAGATGAGAATTGCGCAGGGATATAGATGATGGACTAACTGTAGTCAAGAGAACGTATCCCCAGTGATTCTCAATCTTAGTCTTCACCATAGTATATGAATTCAGCCACCATAGCCACGACCTTAGTAGTCACCCAATCAGTCTTGACTTGGCTGTATATATGTTATAACCTCAAGTCCTTGATATGTGTGAACTTTGTATCACTGTCCTTGTTAGGTCAAACTATGGTCATTGGCTGGTTGATGTGACACCCCTGACAAATTAGTTCACATCAGGCATTCAAAGCAGGATAGATATGTGCAGTACAAAGCAGGAGAACCACCACCAAATGACACAATATATACAGGACTTCCAATCACCACTTACTTCCCAGCTACTTGCTTTCACCTGTCATCTGCACCTCTCTTCACTCGACCCAAAGAAAACAGATACCTGCTTCAACATTCAAAAGCCAATGAGGACCAAAACCACATACCCCTTCCCCTTCTTACTCCAATGATTCACAATAGCAGTAGTCACCAATCTCCAGACTATGCTCCACCCTACAGTGTTTAGCCCTCCCCTTTCCACCCCTTCTACATCACAACCAATGCTTTCAATCGGTTGTACAACATCTCACGAATGACATTGTCGAGCCTTCACAAATCCCCCTGGCCCAAATTCACCATACGACCCACTATCCAGTTCGATATCCTGATTGGCAGCCACCTTGAAGTAAGACACTGCTCGATCAATCGTTGGTGGGTCTCTCTCTGCCCGTTGAATCATCACGAAATGGCAATCATGTTCAGCCTCTGGTTGTGTTACCTGTTCAGATCTCATTGGGTCATACCCGACTACAGTGCGTTGGGAACATCGCCATGTTCCCCATTCAAGTGTCAATTGGATTGGAAAATCAACACGTGGTGGTTCGCCATCGTGATAATCAAGGGCATCGCGGAGAGGACCAGCATAATCTCTGGTTATTGACGAATTGCTGCTTGTGAATGGCGTGCGGGATCTTGTGTCCGGATCCAGGTACTTTTCGTCAAGATCTGATCCAGGTGTAGTTCGTGTTCGTGCATACGTAATGAAGTCAATGTACCTGCCAGAGATTGAAGCCTTGCAAGGAACCATAAGCCGGGGACGACACGTCAGAGGGCTGTCAGGATCAACAGGAGTGGTCGCACGTTCAAAGAAGAATGCTCGAGCTTCACACTGTCCGCTTATCCTTGTGGGTGTGTTCTCTGGTACTTTATAAATATCAGAATCTTCGCTGTGTTGCAACCCTTCATACCAACCACGCATTGTCTCAGTGAGACCCGGAATTTTGACATCCAGAGCGGTCAATTGTGAGCCATTGTATGTCAAATGCTCGTTTTGCATGATACTTGTGAGCCAAACTCGATCACCATGGGTGTATGAGGATTTGTGACCATCAAGGATACTTTGGACATCATCTAATGGCTGATGATCAGTGGTGCGTAGTACCCAACGCCGTGCTGGAGAGCGGGTGTCCCAATCCTCAGAGTCAGAGTCAAGGACTGGGATCACATCACGCGTCTCAACAGCTGCTGCGTAGTGATCCAATCTTATGACTTCATCATCAGGAATGCGTTCAGTCCACCCCAAGGTATCACTGCTTGAAGCGGTGGGATGCTGAGATGAGGACATGATAAACTTGCTTGTGCATGTGGGTGTGTACATGTGTCTGTGTATGCGTTGAGAAGTTGAAGACAGATGGAAAAGAGATGAGTTGAGAAACGAGCTGGTGAGCCCCTTTTTATAGAGGATCAGAGGTTCATTTTGCCACCGACGACTGAACCTCACCCTCTCATGACAAGTAGAGACCCCTGAGTGATCAAAGGAAAGCTCCTTTGCATATATCTGACGTGTGTGATTCAGATAAGGGAACAGGCATGACCAAGGGGCAAGAAGGGCAATGAGGTCAAGTGAGATCATTCCTTGGGATCTGAAACAAGGACAACCTTTGTAATACGACAACACTTGTCCAGTAAACCTGTGCATCACCTTTGTACCGTGTCATACGGCAGTTGGGAATATAGTCGACTATGGATTTCAAGATAATCATTGTTGTCATTTCATGAGTTTTGTTTGTCCATCATGAGTGGCTTCTGTGCTGTCACTCACCTGCAAGACAAAGTGATAAGAGAGCACCTCACATGCCAAGGCTCACACGAGAGAGGGGGGTTAGCAAAGGGAAGACTACTGTGCTGGCATGATGGTCACTGCCACATACATCATATGACCTGTCAGATCCCAATGCACTCGTCTTCCCAATTCCTATCCTCGTCGAACTTGTAGAACTTCATCCAACAGACCCAATTATCCCTTTGATCTAATTTGATGAACTCCCCGAGCTGTACAATATCGCTCAACGTGAATGGACAAATGGATGGATGGACACATAGGAGAATGGCTATTTGTCACGACCGTATACCGATAATCGCGAACATGCCACGAAACTCGTCGTAATTCATAAAACCTCGACGCGTTTATACGAACTTAGAACCATCACATCGTCGTACCGCGAATCTTAGATCTTTACCAATACATGTGAGTCCAGAATATGGCCTTTTAGCAATTGGCAACCGGGAACATGAACATAACCGAGAACAGGCGAGAATCGCAAAGGGATATAGATGAAGGAACAACCGTAGTCAAGAGAACAAATCCCAGCGATTCTCGATTTTAGTCTTCACCGTAGTATATGAACTTAGCCACCGTAACCACGATCTTAGTAGTCACCCGATCAGTCTCGACTTAGCTGTATATATGTTATACCCTTAAGTCCATGACACACGCGAACTTCACATCTACAATACTGTTTTGGGTCGAATCTTGGTCATTGGCTGGTCGGTGTGACGCCCCTGACACTATTCTTATCCTTGTACTCCTCTCCTTAGTGATTTCCCAATTGAAAGTCACAAACTATACCTTATGCCATCATTCTTGACAATATCACTTAGCCTTCGGTCATTCCCACACCACAACGCACATCCTAAGTTTGTCCTCCTTGGATTCTCGCCATTCTCGTCATTCTCGCTGAGTATCTTGTCCATTTTGTCATTATAGTCAATGCCTTTTCACAAATATCACTCAACCTTGTCTCCGTGGTGTGATAGGGCCTCATTGACTGAAGCCTCTGTTGATCATTGTGACACCTTCCAACATTGGACCAGCAATATCCAATGGAAGAGGGAGTATTGCCAGGTCCTTGTTCTGCCTTGCTACACTGTGCTATATTATGAAATTGATATTACGACAGAACAAGTTGAGAAATCAAAGGACGGGATGTAATTGGCCATTGCACAAATGTAGCAACTTCACCTGAATCTTGCGTCAATGACACATCACCTAGCCAATATTATAATAAGCTATCCCATGTATATATCAGAACTAGAAGATTATTGTTGCGACTTTGCCCAATTATGGCTATAAACACCCCCAAGGATGTTGGTCTTTGTGATCATCGTGCACGACAGGGCAGCGAGTGGCTGCAGCAGGAGCTCAAATGCATACATTGTCCTTCTTTTATATACACATAGGCAACTTCTCTTTCCACAGACTACCTGGTTCTCAGATTCAACTCATTGCTAGCTAGATCTGCTCTAAGTACAATCATCCAGTCCTTTCTTGCTTGGGAAGCAGTGCATCCTTGACTGACGAGTCTCCCTTGATGTTGGCTTCATCCCAAGCCTTGTTTGCTTTTTTGAGATTTGAGAGGGTTTCGTCACTGAAGCGATCCAGGTCACTACCAGACAAGGAGGCAATTGAGTGTCGCTGAGGGACAGGAGGAGGTGCCCCCCAAGATGAAGGTGGAGCAATGCTCCCAGAGGACTGGGTGGACGGCTGTTTCATCTTCATGGGAACTCCAGTCCCAACAGCTGCTCCCTGTTGGTATGTGTTCCATGTCTGAAAGACACTGCGACTGGGTCCAGATGATGGAGCCTGGGAAGCAGGGGTCCATTTCGATGAATCAGTGTAAGAAGTGTATGACTGATTGGAGTTCTGGTCCATGGTGGTTGATAAAATATTGGTTGCAAGGATGTTTGTCTTTGCTTGAGTGTGACTCCAAGAGAATAGCAAAAAGAGAATGGACCCTCAATACTCTCTTATATACCTTGAATTACCAGAAATTTGCCACTTGAACCCAAAACTGCAACAAGGGTTGCCGTGGCCCCACCTAAATCCAATATCTGAAACGGACAAATCCTTTCACGTTATTTCAGATCAGAAGGCAATGACTGTATTGAGAAGGCACTGACTGTGTTCAGAAGGCACTGAATACGTTCAGAAGGCATTGACTATGTTCAGAAGGCACTGAATATGTTTAGAAGGCACTGACATCATCGTTGATCATTACTGCAATCTGTTACAACTTGTCCCCATCAAATCTTGTTAAAACAATCAGCAGAGAGAAGATGGACTGTGAATGGTCACTAGATCAGTAACAATACAAGGAGACACTAGGTGAGCTTATCAAGATGCTTGATGATTGGTTGTCTGGAAGGCTGTGGCTGACAGTGGGTGAATGTCATGGCACACAAAACAATATTGGCAATAGGGTCGCTTTGGGTAGGAGGATCACTGGGAGTGTATGGAATGGTGATGCATCCAATTTGCAGGAAGAGCAGATCAATATGTCGTACATTGAAATGCCTACTTATATACCTTGTGGGATGTGCTTGAACTCTGATTGGGCCACATCCTGCTGAAAATTGGGAGAAAGTATGACCGAATCTGGTTGATACGTGAACACAACGCCTTCAATCCTTGTTGAAGATTGAGAACAAGCATGCTCGATTCTTGTTCAGAGCCAAGAACCAGTCTTGGTAGTAGTCCTTTGTGACACCTCTCAATGCCATCTCCTGATTTCGATCAGCTTGGGACTTCTGGGTCATCGTGAACGCCGCGCAATACGGCGACTCTACCGGTAGGGCGACGCTGTCTTGTTTCGGAGCAAGGCGAGTGGAAGTGCCAAATTACCAGATCTCTGGAATCATGTGCATGTCCTTGTCTCACGTCATACGAGCACGGTACGCTTGGCTTTGCCTTTGGCTTTGCTCTCGCGAGGCTGTCTCGACGACAGTACGGCTCAATCGGATTTGCTGAGCAAAGCTTGTATTTTCGGTTATGTACGAGTTACCGTTATGTCCATCCAAACCCTACGACTTAAACCCTTGTTGACGGCGAACTAAACTCTGCTAATGTCCATTCCCGAGTTGACCAAGTCGCTATGTCATGCTATGCTATGTGGTGGCGAGAGATTTGGCTGCCCTTGCTTCGGCCGCGATGTATATATTCTTGGTCAAGCTGAGCGAGTCAGTTGGGTGCATATCGTAGTCAGAATCAAAGCACCATCGACAATACTTTAGTATCCCCAGCTAAGCTCTACTAGTAGCGACAACGCAACGGTAGAATGTCGCGACACACACATATAGAACATTCCGAACATCTTACGGCTAATATGGCGCGCCATTTCGCCCAGGCTAGCCTAGGTCGTAGATCTACCATTCATATCCCCACTTCATCTTCTTCTGGGCTGGGGGCGGGAGTGGGAGGCGCGAGTGGTCAAGGGAATGTCACCGATATAGAAATGATGACTATAATCATGGTGAGTTTCTCTTCGAGCCCTGTCCTCTCGCTGAGCTATTGGACTGACTTAAGACCTCGTTGTCGAACTCTTGTTGAGTAGGGCCAAGTAGGGATATCCATGACCCAGACTCAAATAGATTACAAATACACCTCGAAGCGAAAACCGCACGGACGACATCACAGATCACGATCCGACCCAGAAACGGAGAATGAAAGAGATCCTGTCCACTTGGGTACCCGTCCTCTACCGCCTCCTGGTCGAGAAGAGTGGCAAGGAGAACGACATGGGCATGACCCGCCGTCACCACCACCACCTTCAACATCAAATCGCAGTCGACACGAAGGACAGCAGCCGCGGGAACACCGAAATCGACCTCTTCACGAGCTCAGAGACGATAATCATCACGACGGTGACATCAATCGTAGACATAGACACAAACACGACAAGAGGACCAAGTCGAAACGACATGTCCACTTTACTCCTCCCGCAGAGTGCCGATCGCCAGCGTCGTCGACGATGACACTGAACGACCAGATCCAAGACCGTTCGACTGACAACGAGGCCAAATCTTTGCCCATAGACGAAGCTTATACCAGATCGGATGAAGATATCGCTCGATCTTTCATCGTTGATGATTTGGCGGAGGAAGACGATTTGGATAGTATTGTAACAGATCGACCAATGAAAGTAAGTTTGCAACATTATGTCCGGGAGTACAACAGAGTTTATTGAGCGTCCAATTCGTCACACCACAGGATGATCACAGACGACATGGACTTCAACATCGACCCGATGGTCCACCAAATGGAGCGAATCTCCCCGAGGTCAGACTGAACGATAACGATAACTATCTCAATAATCAACGATCTGGGTCTGAACCGAACTCGAGCTCGAACGGTCCTCCGTCTTATCATGACGCGACTACTACTGGCACAACTACAGAGGACGGAGTTGTCTCATCGTCAGTACGATCAAACGTCGACGATGATGATCGCGCTTTCATCCTACATGTTCTGGAAAATCGTCTCGCCGAAATAGGATACAAGATTGAGAAAGTCAAAGATGGCGCGATACGAGATAAGATGATAGTTGCACGAGAGGATTTGCGCATCTTGTTGAAAGAGGTGAGAGGGACGGTGTGGTGACGATGATCATTTGTTGTCACAAGGTGATCTAAGCGTAGGCGTGTCATGATTTTGGCTGGATGTCTAGAGTCTGTATATTTTGCCTGCTGTGATGCTGTATTGTATATCTCCGTGCAATGCGTCACGTTGTACTCCTTGACCTGCGCTGTATCAGTATGTTGTAACGAGTGTTGTACCAATACTGTATCATTATGTAACCGGTAGTGATGTCTTAACTTCTCAGCGATAGGCTGCTTTGCGTGTGATGATACGGCAGACCTGAAGCGCGTGACCACGATGGTACATTGTTCTTACATAGTATCTATAGAGATGAACTCCTTTTAACGCAAGGTAACGAGCTCTTCTGAAGAAGTGGGATCTGAGGGAAATACAGAAGTAATTAGTGGATGCCAGTGTTCCCCGGGAAGTCAAGTGCAAACTCACGAATGGCAACACAAGAGTCAAAGTCGTCCTTTGTAGCTCCCATCTTCACAGCAACACCGACTATTTAGATAAGACATGTCAGCGACCAACGCTCGCCTGATCGACTCATGATCGGGGAGGAAACACTCACAGCCTTGCAGCATCTCGTCACTGCCTTCACCGATGATGTGAAGACCAACGACCTTCTCCTCTGGTCCGACGCAGACGAGTTTGTATGAAGTGGGCTGCTTGTGGTCCTCGTCGAGCATAGCGAAGGACATGGCCTTGAACTGGGGGGCCATGAAATGTCAGCCAAATTCCGACGATTTGAATGCAGCAACGGGAGAAAATGTAATCATGGCCGCCTGAGATCATGAAAGGCTTGATGAAGGGACGTGTACTCACCGAGGTCTTGTAGATCTTGACCTTGTCCTCGCCGAACTTAGCCTTAGCCTCCGGCTCAGAAAGACCGACCGAACCGATGGTAGGGTGTCTACACAGTGGTGATCAGCCTGTATCCATTTTCTGCCATGTTTTGTACTACTTACGAGAAGACCACACTGGGGATGTTCTCGTACGACAACTTGTCGTTCTTGTACTTCTCAGGCCCGAACAACCTGTTACTCAATCTTCTACCAGCAGCGATTGCGACGGGTGTCAACAAAGCCTTACCACCGACATCACCGACGGCGTAGATGTTAGGCACATCGGTATTTTGGTAATCGTCAACAAGGATATCGCCCTTGTCGTTGGTCTGGACACCGATCTTGTCGAGGTTGAGCTTATCGGTGTTAGAGTGTCGACCGATGGCCCAAAGCAGGACATCAACCTCGAGAGGTTTGTCGAGAGTGTCGACGTGGACGAGGAGAGAGCCGGAAGATGTCTTCTCGACCTTCTTGACGTTTGAGGTCTTGTGAACGTTCATACCGGTTTTCTCTGCGGGGTGGCACACACTTTAACCCAGCCGCTCTCGTCATTAGTACAGCTGCCACTCACCCATGTAAGGGACCAAAACCTCTGACAACATGGGGTCGAAAGTCCTCAACACTTGGTCACGTCTGATGATCAAATGTGTCTCTGTGCCGAGAGTGTTAAAGACACCAGCAAGCTCCACCGAGATGTAACCAGCACCGACAACAGCGACCCTCTTGGGCTGTTCCTCAATGTCGAAGAACCCATCCGAGTTGATACCGTAAGAAGCACCGGGGATGGTCTCGTCAGTTGGGATAGTGGGTCGACCGCCGACAGCTATGGTGAACTTTTTAGATCGGACGGTGTACTTCTCGCCATTGAGGGTCTCGATTTGGAGAGTATTGGCATCAATGAAAGAACCGAAACCTTCGTGGTAGTCGACCTTGTCCTTGACCAGGTTGGTCTCGCTGTGAACAGTGAACAACAGTCAGCACGCATTGACAAGAGGAATAAAGAGCTGTGATATCGACAGGGGTAACAATCGGAGTAGGAAGGGAAGGGTGTGTGATGGGGCGGCGAAGGAAATCGGACAAGCAAACCAGAAGGCGAGCAGAGAACTCACTAGATACCGTTCAATCGCTTGATGTAAGCATCCCTCTTGTGCTTCAGCTCTGTCCAGTTAAAGTCCTTGGCCATCGCAATACCCTCTTCGCCCTTTCCGAAACCGTACGCGGCGGCTTTTCGAAGGTTGTCGGCGATGTCGGCGGTGTACCTACAGGCGTGGACATACAACAATGAGCTTCTGATAGGAACACAACTCTGAGGGAAGGATGAGAGAAGTGTTGTGACCCGAGGAGAGCGATGAAAACATACCACATAACCTCTGAACACAGCCGGAACAGCGATTCCAATTAGCTTCGAACACATAATAATCAATCAGCAAAGACATACTCTTGGGGACACATCTGAGTCATGCAACAAGTCAGCTACATCACTTCGTAGACAATGTGAACATCCCCGAGCTCACCCTACATTCACACAAGTACCACCGAGCTTGGGGGTAGCTTCTACCAAACCGACTTTGGCACCGTAGGAAGAGGCTCGTCTCTATAATGGTGAATTCGAAGCTTGGTCAGCATCGGTGTACAGTTTCATTCCACCAGTTCCGAGTAGAAGAGGCGTAAGACTCACAGCTGAGGCGAGACCACCTGAACCTCCGCCGATGACAAAGTAGTCACTACGATGAGCGGCGATGAATCAGCAATATATTCTACGACGAACCTTATGACCTATGAGACGGCACGACGGATACTCACTATTCTTCGATTTCTTGAGCCTGGGTCTTACTGAGGGGAGGCATCTTTGCTATTATACTACTAGTAAAGCTTCTATAGTTGACAAATCCGTTGACGTTGGATCGTTTCGATGGGACTCGGAGAACCGATGACGAAGATGATGATGTTGATAATGAGGAAGAACACCTAACGATGAGAGAGGCTGTAGACGTTGACGGACGACGTGTCGCGCCTTGTATCGAAGTAAGAGTAAAAGGTCGCAGTTTGTATGTTTACTTCCTTCGCAGAGGAAGAAGATAGTCGCTCACAAAGGTATAAGTTATTTAGGCGATTGGATGATAGGAATGGATGGACGGGAGATTAGTAAGTTGTTAGAGTTTTGCAATTCTGTCGCTTCCGGTTAAAAATGGTGCAATCGCCGTTCTCTCATCTCAATGGGATAGGATGTCATCATCTCATCTATCGCCGTATCAATCAACATGCATCGTATGCTATTATCGTGCGACTCTGCTACCTACGCCGCTAATGCACAGATGCAAGAGATTGCATCCGCATTGTTTATTCATACCACCATGCGTGACTAAGCTTATCGTTGTGACTACTGCTCTACGCAATCCCCTGCGCTCAATCTTCGTCCATCCTTTCATCGGAAGCTGGCGGGCCTTCTCCCTCAGGCTTACTCAACCCAATCAACGCGTCCAGGAATCCTTTAACGCTAGTTCCAGCACTTTCGGGCAATCCCAGATCCCTCAAGATCCCTCCTGGGAGACCACCGCTTCTCAACGCGTTGTCAAGACTGGCAATGGCATCTGTGAACTGAGGCGCGGTGAGGATGGGTATCAAATCGCTTGCAGTAGGGTTGGAAGGAAGCGAAAGACCTGGCGGAAGTAACGGGGTCAAGCTTGAAGCGAGGTCAGGGTGAGATGTGAGCAGCTGAGAGATGTTTGCCGGGGAGAGGACATCGGTGAGACGGGCATCTACGATTACACACCATCAGCGACTTCGTCATGGAACGTGGCGACCCGGCAGCTAACCTTCTTCAACGGCTAAACCACCATGTTGTGCCCACTCAACCAACAACCTAGCCATCTCCTCTTGATGACCGGATCCTTGGCCTTCGTCAACATCCATACTTCCAGTAGCAGCGGTGCTAGATCCAGCGACTTGAGTAGGGGTCTCGGCGACGGGCGCAGGAGCACGAGGTGCGGGCTCCGGGTGAGAGAGTCGAGGAGCACCGGGAGTAGGTGGCCAAGAGCGTTCCTGGTTTCGCTGGGGAGTGGACGGGTTAGGCAGTAGGGCGGATCCGGGACTTTAGGCGAAATCGTCAGCCATATGATCCAGCTCACGCGATAGAAGCAGTAGTGGAAACCACACCTGAGCGTGATAGCAGCGTAGCATAAGTCCACTCACGTGTAGCTAGGATCCTGTAACAATGCGTTGATGTCCACTTGAGCCCTCACATCACCCGATTTCGAAGCTCGCTGGAACCAGAACTGAAACGCAGCGCGACAAGTCAGCGATGCGTGTCCTGAATATATACGAAACATCATGCGCTCACGAAGTATTTCTGGTCAGAGCTTGAGAACTTGAGGATGTGGGTTCGGCCCGAGGGGTCCTGGACAGAGGGGAGTCAGCACGATATACAGCCAGCTACGGGCTAGTACTCCACATCACATTGCTTGCGTTCCACCGTCTCTTTTGTCATCCACAGGACTTCAAATGACAGATCGGCAGAGCAATGGGATAATATGAGGCGCTGGATAGAAGATCACTCACCTGCTCAACCTTGTCGAAAGTCGCTTCTCCAGGGAAAATGATGAGCTCCTATATCCTCATCATACCGCATCAGCACTACGCCTCTTTGCAAAGAACTTTCGTCTTTCAGACTCACATCCTCTGTAGCGCCAGACACTCGTGATTTCCACCCTATGTGGACGACCATAGTGTATCAGTCATGTGTCTACACCAAACTTCGCTGCACTCGGCCAGATAGATGTGTTTCAGCAGCTATCTGGACTTTGAGAGGCCCGGACAGGCGTCGTTTTCTTGGTCACCCTCGCCATTGCCCCTCTTGATGATCCTGTCCTACGCCTTGACCTTAATGTGCACGAAGAAAAGTAATCAACTCACAAAGGTGCAACAAGTCATCCTCCAAGCTGAGCTCCAACAGACCCTTCTCAGCAGACGGATCAATCCATTTCGAATCTTCAGAACGACGATGACACCTTCCAGCGGGGATTGAGATGAGTGCGGACATCCTGTTTGTTGATGTTTGATAAATGTGGGTGAATTAGGAGGTACGATGACAGTTGAACTTGGAATGAAGTCAAGCTAGTTGATCGACGAGATGAGTGATAGTGACGCACACGCGGGCGCGTCTAAATGTCGTTTGGTGGCGTGGCACTCTGGTGCAATTTGTCGCTGACGATTGACCGGTTTGTGCATCTGCTTACGCTCTTTGCATTAGCGATCCAGTACCGCCCTACATGCACGGGAAGCGGATGATTGTGCCCCTTCTACTTATATGAGCGAGGGAGTCGTCCAGTAACAACGTTTTCCAAGTGAAATTACGGTAGCGCAACCATCCTGAGTTGGATACAGTTGCTAGGGATAAGCCGACCGCGGTCGTACTACCAATGGCAGAACATCATCTTATGCATAAGGTGGAGCTATCTGACCCTTTTCGAGCTTCAATATACACATGTATATCGCCATCCCATACTTGTCTGATGTTCGAGATATACCAGCGTATAGGCACACAGGCTATTCTTTCCTGATACCTTGCTTTCTTAGGTTCTCGTCCATCATTTCCTGTAAACGTCAAAATGATTTAGCACATGAAAATTGTACAGATGGAGATGAAGAAACACAAAGTGTTTCCTCGGGACTCACCTTGAATTGACTGATGATCAATCCTTCCTTCTTCTCTTTCTCCTCTCGTTGCAATTTCAAAATCGCTCTCTTCTCCGCCTCGTTGATAACCTGGTTCTCCTTCCTCATTCGTACCGCGTTCATTCTTTGATGTCGACTACCGGACATGACGTATCCAGACTGTTCGAATTGTGCGATTCGATCAGAGTCGAGACCAATTTCACCTCGTCGGGGGATACGTTGACCTGATTCGGCGTAGGCAGCCATCGCTTCTCCTTCTCCAGGGCGCATGTGTGTGAAGCTGGATGAGAGCAATGGTCAGTTCAGCCCAGACGACCAACCCCATCGAAAGGTTATGAAACAACGATAGATCGATCGATTGCA
This sequence comes from Kwoniella shandongensis, assembly GCF_008629635.2. Classification (NCBI taxonomy): domain Eukaryota; kingdom Fungi; phylum Basidiomycota; class Tremellomycetes; order Tremellales; family Cryptococcaceae; genus Kwoniella; species Kwoniella shandongensis. The sequence goes on from NC_089294.1 coordinate 470,049, forward strand.
AGGCGCAAAAGATGGGGAAAAACTGCTCCGTTGATGATAATGATCACTCACGCAGATCTGTCCATCTTGTCCTCCCTCTCTCTTGGCAAGTGCGGTCCCACCTCCTCGTCGTCATCATCGTCATAAGTCTGGACTGGCATCCTCTCCTCCGGCTCTGTGTGCGGCTTATGTTTTTCGACCTTCTCCCTATCCTTCTCCGTAGGAACAAGCACGACCTCTCCACCCTTCTCGACCCATTGATCATTGACGTCTTCCTCTTCCTCGCTCCTCGCTCGACTCTTGCTCTTCCTTCGCTTCCTCCTTCTCTCCTCATCTTCGCTATCAGCCACGGAATCATGGCGCTTTCGCCTCTCTCTTTCTTTCTCCTTCCGTCGTCGACGACGTCGTTCTTCCTCGTCTGAATCGGTCTCGGAAGATGATTCGTCCGAGTATCGCTTGGAACGATGTTTCGAAGAGCGGTGTTTGGATTTAGATTTAGACTTTTTCGATTTCGACTTGTTTTTCTTCTTCTCGGCTGCAATCTCACTAGTCGGTGAGAGACACCAGATGTATCAGCTTTCAATCTTTGCAATGCCCCGGCAAGAAAGAGGTATGGGAAGCTGAAAGAGGTTACTCACTCTTCGTCTTGGTAAGGACGTTTAGGCGACGGCGGCCAGATGGACAAAGTGTTGTTTTCCCTCTCCTGTCTTCGTCTAAGCAGAAGAATACAAAAGTCAGCTCTCATGTGGCGGAAGGCACGCATCGTGCGACCGAGTGACTTCATGAACGTCGGCTCACCTTTCCAGATCTCCGGGACCGTTGAACCCTCCTCTATGAGGCGGCGGGTTCTGCCATCCCCCACCGCTACCACCACCACTCGGATTACCTCTCCAAGCAGCCTGACCGTCACCGGGTGGTCCTCCGCCATTCCGAGGAATATCATCCCTCCTTCCATAACCGTATCCTTGTCCAGGAGGTGGTACACCTGTAGGAGGGAAAGGAGGCATCGAAGGAGGTGGATTATCGTAAGGCCTATAACTAGGTGAAGGTCTTCTATCCCTCTCCCTCTCCCTCTCCCTCTCCCTATCATTTGTTCGTTCCTCTCTTCTTCTATGAGGTGGTGAATCGTGTCTTTTGTCACGTCGATCACGTTCATCACGTCTCGAATCGTAATCCCTAAAAGCATCACCATCCCTATCTCGAGGTCCGTCCCTCCTCTCTCTGTCTCTATCTCGAGAGACACTTCCCTCCCTATCTCTTTCCGAAGACCTTACATCTCGATGACGATCTCCGTCTCGTCCATTACTCTCCCTTCGACGTTCTTGCAATTTCCTTCTGAGCTCTTCTTCGCGTGACGAAGGGGCTGAAGCTGGAGGAGGTGGAGGAGGAGGTCGAGCTGCAGCGCCACCGGGAACAAGTCGGAGTCGCGAAGGATGTACTGTCGCCATTCTGTGTGAATAATTTAGACTGGCTAAAAGAGATAGTACAGTGTAATATGTGGAAGATTAAATAAGTTGAGGATTGTTGAAAGTCAATGTGTTGAGCGGCGAAGCTACAGACGCACAAGGAACGAGCTGTAATAGTGGGCAATTGTTACACGTGGATATAATCTCCGCGACTAATTGTGATAAGGCTGACACTCCTCTCAAGGACTCATAGAAGCAAATGCAGACACTCATGCATGCACGTTGCAAACAAATGGTCGACGGCATGCATGAAGCACATCACTTAATGCCATGTATATGATAGATTGTGTACGCCATAGCTTCACCGCTACTAAGCGAGCATTATATACCGCAACTTCATCGCGCTCTTCACTCATCCTGCTCCTGTAGGCTCTCACCTGCCACCTCCACCTTCACATCCAGCATCTCCATTCTCCTTATCAATCTCCTCAGCTCTTCTGATCTAACACCCAATGCCGCTTCCAGCGGTTTCAGCTGTTTACTACCGTACGTAGTCTGAGCAGGACTGGACGGTGTATCTCGTGTCGCTTTTTGGGATTCTAGCAAGATTGGCTTGATAGCCGCTAGCTGTTCTTTCAACTACACCGTCGCATCTGTGTCAGCGAACATACCCTGGCGGAAATGAGTTGATTGACGCTCACAACTTGCGCACGACTTGCCAAAGCTTTGCCTCTCACGACCCCACCCCCTCGCACGCGCATCTTCAATCTCTCCAGCTCTTCAAACCATTTCCTCTCCACTTCGCCCACTTGTGGCTTGTACTCCGCTGCCATACTGCCCAATACTCCATCCAACCGCTCTGCAATATTTTCTTGCTTGCTGGTCAGGTCTTCCGCTCGGGACAGAGTCTTGGTCTCTTTGAGCTGTTCGATACTCGCTTGACATTCGCGAAGAAGTTTGATCTGTCTTTGCAATTCTTTGACTTGCATATCTAGACGATTCTCTATCGTCTGTGAAGCGTTTCGGATAGCCTCGGACCGGTTCTGAACTTGGGAGGAGATCTCGCCCAGAACTCGAAGATGTTCAGGTGTGATGCTGCTTGTAGGCTTATTGTAGTCCGGTAAGCGCTGCTTGAGGATTGAGGAGGGGTTGTATGGTGGATTGGGTTGACGTATCGAAGCGATTAGACGATCTGCATCGAAAGGCTTTGCAAGCAGTAGAGACTGGGGGTCGGACTGGTCGCTATGCGTGGGAGCTGATTGGGCGGAGGACGTAGCAGAAGGTGGGACGACACCGGAATCTGCGATCCGCAAGTCCATCTCGACGAACGCTACTTGACCAGAGGAAGCTAAAGCTACCAGACCATAACCAAGAGTGATGTTACAGAAGTTGACCAGCCCTACGATCGGCTTCGTTGGGGAACTACAAGATACCGTTAGCCATGAATGATATCGTTAAGAAGTCACCGGACGCACCTGGCAGACTCGACCAGTCTCACGACATCGCTACTTGGAAGATCGCCCTCTCCAGTTTCCTTCTGCAACTCGTCCAGCCATGGTCTGACATTGATGGCGTCCACTCCAAAGGCATGTTGAACATAGAAAACATCGCTGTAAAGGGGATCAGGCAGGAAACTCAAGGAAGGGACATCCAAGGAGTCAGTATGAGGGAAGGGTAGCAGTACTGATTCGATGATCGGAATGACCGGTACAGATGATGTTGGATCCTGAATAGGGAAACATGAGCATTTAAATCACAATTGAGGAAGTGAACATACTCGAGAGCTGTTCCATCGAGGTTCAGGCTTTTCCACCTCCAGACCAATATCGATTCTACCTCCAGACCATGCGATGGCAATGATAGTTTCCTTCTCCTTCGATCCCTCTCCCTCACCATCTGCAGCCACTACTTCCGATACGAAGAGATCAGACGCCACCTGATCCAATTCCTCGTCTTCATCATTCTCGTCGTCGAAATTTCCAACTTCCTGCGGGCCAGGGTTAAACACTGCCGGACCTTGACGAAGTAACGCTCGATGTGCTCCTGGAGCGGGTCCGCCCGCCTCCGTCAAATGCGGCGGATGAACTTTGACCATCCCATCACGAGCAGCGATAGGTTTTGATCGCGAAGGCGATGATTCCGAACCTCTGACTGATCTGCCGAGTATGCTCGTCCGTCTTGATGGTGTCTCCATAACATCTACCTCGTCTCTTCTCGATCTTGCTTCCTCGGCAAGCTTAACTTGCTTGACTAGCGATTCCACCCATTGAGATTGGAAAGTGGCTTTCCCTAGACCTGCTTCTTCAGCTCCGAAAACATCCACAGCCTCTCTTTGTATTTGCGCCAGTCGAGCGTCAGTGTACGCTTTCAAACCCTGAAGATATCGAACGGGCAGTTCAGTGTGTAAGGGTAAGATGGGACCCATGGTGTAGATATCTCCATTGGCGATCAAGACGTATACCATCAGAGGTCCAAAGTCGACGGTGCCGGTCGAGAAGGCGAATGAGGTGGCAAAGCGAGATAATGGGTCGACAGCGGTGAATTTGGAGGAAGAAGCAGGTTTTTCAGGCAGGAAATGGAAAGTTTGTACAGCGTCGTGGGGTTGCAGTATATCATACTCGCTACACCGAGTGTGAGCAATGCGCCAATATTTGAGAATGTCATTTGTCCTACTCACCGAAGTTTCCCGTTCGACGTAAGAACCCAGAGCGAATTTCCACCTTCTCCCCATGGATGCCAAGCGACTTTGGTGATCGCATCGTTTGACGATGGTGAGAATTGGAATTCGTCAATCGGGATTGATCTGGCAGCAGCAATGAGCCTTCATTCAAGGACAAGCATGCTATCGACTTACCTGCACTCCAGATCTCCAGCTGTCGAGCCAGAATAACTGGTCTTGGGTAACACCAAAACCACAATCTGGTGATGTCCCACCACAGCCAGGAGTCGTCCAGTCGAATTGGGTATGAGTTGATGTATCGTGAATGTCAGACTGGGAGACTTGAGAGTCTACATCCGACAAGTCAGTGACACAGTGGGTAACCAAGCAGTACAAGGTGACTGGACATACCTTGTACGATCCGACTTTCCCATCTTTGACTTCCCACCCTTCTCCTGAGGAGAGCGACATCATCCTGACCTCTTTGTCCATAGCCACCAGCAAGTCCTTATCTCTTATGACCATCTGACTAGTCTTCTGACCTATCGCAGAGTCGGAAGGTTTGTTGACAAGCTCCCATTCTTCGTCGGTCGGTGCTATTGAAGAGGAAGACGAGGAAGGAGGAATGAAGATTGAATGGGAGCGAAGGGTGCTGAGGGAGAAGGGGATAGTCTGCACCATTTTGGAAGAAGAGCTTCACAAGTCTGATCCACTTGTTTGAAAGCTATAGTGTCGAGAATAGGAGTCGAAGACAACAGCAAGGAATGGCAGTTGAAGATGGACGTGAATCTGGTTGACTTTATGCGAAGTTGCCTGAACGGAGTTGATGAATTTGATTCCGTCCTCGTAGTGAACAACCTCCACAAGAGACGATCAACGCGTTTCCATCCTTTGTTGACAACATCAACAGCCTCGTACAACAAGCATAGGGTGTCGAATTGAATCACGACTAGTCTTGTAGTCACTCTAGACACCAACACGACGACTTCCCACCGATAGCGGTACAAAATCGCCCGGCGAGTGTTGTCTACACAATGACCGCTTCGGTCTCAGGCGGTCAAGCGCACGGCCACGAGCCGGAAAACGAGGATGATCCACATGGACTCAACTCGTTATCCAAGTTTACCCTCTTCGAAACCAAAAGGCAAGCAGAGTGTACCGACTCTCCGTCATCTTGATTATTTCGTATACTGACAATTGTCGCAATAGCCGATTCTACATAACAGCCTCAACGGCGGACACGCACCGTGTACTCAAGATCGATCGGACGGACCCGACAGTCCTAAATGTCGTCGAAGATTCAACGGTCTATGATAGTTCCGAGTTGGACCTGTTACTGAGGATGGTACAGGACGGTAATAAGAGTCAAGGAGGACTGGAAAAGGTGCTCGAGTTTCAGCAAGTGTCCCCCTTAGCTTCGGATATCGGCCAAGAATGTTTTGCTGATGGTATTGATGAAACAGCGGCATTGTCGGGTTTGTCAGGTTCACGGCCGGATGGTACTTGATCTTAATTACGAAACGATCCGTAGTAGGATTGTTGGGAGGACATTACAGTAAGTCGCAGTCAATCTCTCAATCGCAATCGGTCATGCAGCTCACGCCACCCTTCAGTTTACCATTGCGACGAGACTACGGTAAGCTTGATACCTACCGATAGGATTTATGAAGCTGAATTCAAGACTTCTAGCTGTTAACCATCGCCAGCAAATCAGAAAGGACAACTCAGGAAACCAAGTCAGTGGTTGCTCCCCTATGAGAAACAAACGCGTACAGCTGACTATCCGTTTTTTCAGAATGCTAAACACATTCCAGCAAGTCGACCTGTCGAAGAACTTCTACTTCTCGTGGGTTGATGCCTTTCCACTATATATCTTCATTCTGACTTTGTCGGGCAGATATTCGTACGACATTACGAATACCCTTCAGACCAATCTCACTGTCACTGACGACAATCGACGATGGAATACACGGTTCATGTGGAATCATCATCTCCTCTCGCCTGCTTTCGATCTAGAAGAACCCAAAGGACGAAGTAGATGGGTCTTATCTCTCATCCACGGATTTGTTGATCAAGCCAGTGAGTAGTCCTCGGATTCTCACTCGAGGACTCCTATTCAAGTGCTGGATTGTATATCACAGAAATCAACGTCTTCACGCGAACGGTATATCTCACGTTAATAGCGAGGAGATCAAGACATTACGCAGGTGCACGTTTCCTTACGCGAGGGGCGAATGAGCATGTGAGCTACTACCTCGGTCATATCTTGCTGAAAGCTGACATAGTTGACTGTGTGTAGGGCCACGTCGCAAACGAAGTGGAAACTGAGCAGATGTAAGTGTACTTGGTTTATTCCCTTACCAAAGGCTGATGCCATGTACCTAGCGTTTCTGAGCCCCTTGCAACGCCTTTCGGTCGAAAGGAAGCACCGCCACCTGATCACCCTGTCTCGGACTTTGGTGCTGGCTATGGTGGGTATACAAGCTTCGTACAATATCGAGGGAGTATACCCGTCATGTGGCATCAAGAGTCAAATCAAATGACTCCCAGACCTCCCATTGAGAGTAAGTGCTATCTCGTCATAGTTCGTGATCCAGTTCGCTCATGACATACACGTAGTCACGATCAAAGACCCATTCTACACGCCGGCAGCCAAACACTTCGACGACCTTCTCGGTCGTTATGGTGCACCAATTTTCATCTTGAACTTAATCAAGAGCAGGGAGACTGTACCGAGGGAGAGCAAGCTTCTCTTCGAGTATGGACAGTGCGTAGAGTACCTGAACCAGTTCTTGCCAGAGGGAAAGAAGATGAGATATATCGCGTGGGACATGGCACAGGCTGCAAAGAGGTGAGTCCGAATCTTACGACTGCAGCAAGCTGGCAACTGATGGGGTTCGTGCTAGTGGACATCAAGATGTGATGGGTGTTCTGGAAGACGTATGCGAAGAGAGTTTACAGGCGACGAACTTCTTCCACGGTGGTCCGGCACGCAACGAAGTTGGGTAAGCCGACGTTGGAGTTTCCAAACTTCGTAATCTGACAATGTTGGTCGCGTTCATTGCACAGTTCTGGTCCACATCGAGATCGACCTTTACTTCAACATGGTATACTCAGAGTCAACTGTGTCGATTGCTTGGACAGAACGAACGCTGCCCAATTTGCCATTGCCAAACGAGCTTTCGGTCATCAGCTCTACGCACTCGGTTTGATCGGGTCGCCGTATCTACCCTTCTCATGCGACGCGGTGGACGTCTTAACCGAGATGTATCATGATCATGGGGATAGTGCGTACAGCTTGTGTAGTCTGAATGGAAATAAGCTGATACAGTGGATATATGTAGCGCTGGCATGGCAATATACGGGAAGTGCTTTGGTGAATAGGGTGGATACGTATCGCCGAGTCAAGGCTGCACAATGGAGTAGTCATTCGCGAGACTTGTTAGGTCAGTTCAACGCCCAATGGCCTTGCGAATAGAGCGTTAACATGCTGTGCAGAGAACATCAGACGTTTCTACAACAACTCGATGCTAGGTGAGCTGGCAAATATCCTAGAAGCTCGACATGCAAGCTGATACATACTTGATAACAGATGCGGATAAGCAATCTGCGATCAATCTCTTTGTGAGTGTCTCGGCTCAGCCTCGCACTCTAACAACGGAAGTGTTGACACGCGCCTACAGCTCGGTGTCCAGCCTTCTTTCCCGAAGTATGATCTCGAACGACCGAACTACCAACAATGGTTCACCCCTTCGCATCTTGACGAGCCGAAGTCCGATGAGCTGGCGCCAGTCAATCAGGTTTACAGGGAGTATTATAAGCCCCATATATTGTCACAGTTTGGTCGGCTGTACGCTTTGTTAGTGGAATCGGTGTTACTTTCCTTATACATAACAACCACTTACAACTGCAATCGTAGCACTATGAATTCGACCACCCGGTTCCATGCGTACGTCGAATACCAGGTGATATTTGGGGAGAAGCTGATGTTGTGGACGTAGTAAACCGAAGAATGACCTACTTTCAAGTCCATTCGAATCGCGAGTGGCCGCTGAGATGCCTTCGCCGACTACTCGTCAGCCCACGTGAGTCCACTTTTCTCCAAAAGTTTCCCTCTACTGACTTTAACTTGCCGATCTTGTAGAGCTCGGAGAAGTGCTCGTCGATGGGCCACACCGATCGAGACACCCGGCTCACCTCGTCCTCCCTCCACCACTCCTGCTCTACCTCCATCTGCTGATCCTCACCCTCCTTCCACATCCGCCAAACCGACATACGACCCAACTTCCAGCCATCCTCTCCAAACTATGATATCAGCATTATTAGATCCGCCAGATATAGATCAACGAATCAAAGATTATCAATGGTATACCCAATATCACGCTTCCGATTCGGGGGATCTAGATTCCGTACTTTCGGGCGAAGAAAAAGACTTGCAACTGTACATGCGGATGGCAAAATTGGCAGAAGGGGAGAACGTGGACAGGTATTTGGGTTCGGGCACTTTAACCTCCACCCACGGTGCAAGTGCGAATGCAGGAGGAGGCGGGGGAGGGGAGAAGAGTAGTGTGGAGATGATGGGTGATATGTTGTTTTTCATCGGGGAGAGAGAAAGAGGCAAGCGGGAAGATACGGGGAAGAACGTGACTTTGTACGAGAATTGGTTGAAGGGAAGTGCATAAAATGTACAGCATCACTTACTCGTCTGTTGTACTGTATGTTTTCAATTTTGTTGTATAGCATAGTTGTATCAAATAACGTCTTGCACTATAACATAGATACTCGAGTATCCCGATTCTTCCAATGCTCGGCTACTCGAGTTGATCACACGGCATTGATAAAAATACCGACCTTCGACATAATCTACACATGCATTTCGTTGGTAACTTCACCTTCTATCTTATGCAGTTGCCCTTCGACTCTCCTATGGTGATCCAGCCCCCTTACTGCGGCACATTGGCCTTCTTCATGACCGACTTGAAATGGACCAAGTTGTCATAGACGAAAGAGGAGAGTGACACTCCTCTTCCAGATTGTTTCCATCCGTGCCATGGCAAAGAGGGGTCGAGCGCGTCAGATTTGTTCATGTAGACCGTACCGCATTCGAGCTCTTCGACGAACTGGTTGAAGACGTTGAGCGAGGCTTGATCGGTAGGGTTGGTCCACACGGATGCGGTCTACAATGAGTTGTTTGACATCAGCGCTGCTGGTTCTACTGGAGCGTATGGCACAGCCAACAGCAAGATATGAAGTGGTGGAACTCCTAGAGGCGTCCGTCGTTAAAGGGAGCTCGGACACTCACCAAACCGTACACCGAATCGTTCATCAATGTCAAAGCCTCCTCATCATTCTCCACCTTCATGATCCCAACCACAGGACCGAACGTCTCCTCATTCATGATCTCCATGGCTAAAAATTGGACATTAGCAAGGTCGACTCTGTGCCTTCAGATCTGGCACCACTTACAGTGGTTGACATCGACCAGGACGGCCGGTCCGACCATCGCTGTTCCCTCTTTCGCTTCAGGGAAGGATGACTCGTCGAGAACGAGCTTGGCACCCGCAGCGACTACATGTCAAAGAGGAGGTCAATCGAATTGCCCTCTATTCTTAAGGAAGGCTTCACACTCACCAGCATCGCTGACCTGCTTCCTGATTCTCGCGGCGCTGGCTACGCTAACAACAGGGCCGAGTGTTGTCTCGGACTTGGAAGGATCGCCAAGTTTATGTTGCTTGGCAAACTCGACGTACTCCTTGACGAACTCGTCGAAGATCGATGAGTGGACGTAAATACGCTCGACAGCGGCGCCTACAGTGGTCCCGTCAGTCGAAATGCTTGATTTGTCACAACGCGAGAAAGAGCGGAACTTACAAGACTGTCCAGAGTTAAACGTGACACCTGCACCCATACAGGTCAGTTCTCGGGATACAACAGACATATGAGGTCCGCGACTCACCATCGACCAACTGCTCTGCTGCATACTTGATGTTGACATCCGACCTGACATAGGCAGGATCATTTCCACCCAGCTCCAACACCACGCCCTTAAAGGTCTTGCTTTTGTTCGCAGCCTCCTGAACAGCTCGACCACCTGCCACGCTACCCGTGAACGAGACGAAATCGATCCTTGGGTCCGGGAGAAGTTGACCGAGTGTTCTCTCTTGGTCAACGTGGGCGACTTGGAGTACGTTGGCGGGAAGACCGGCAGATGTCCATGTAGAGACCCATCGTTCGGCTGGTGAAGGTGTTTGAGGAGCGGGTTTGAGGATGACGGCGTTTCCTGCAATGAGGGCAGCGACGACGGCATTGACGAGACACATGTGAGGGTAGTTCCAAGGGGATATGACGCTGTTGTCGACGATATCAGCTGTTAGCAAATAATACAAGGGACCGCTCGGTAGGAGCAAGTCGAATAATGCTCACAGAACAACACCGAGGGGTTGCTTGACCGTGTACTTTTCGGTACCTTCGACCTCTGGCTTGGTTTGAGGGATGGGAGCAAGAGATTCGGCAGCGATGTCGATCATGTGTCCTGCTCGCCAGAGAGTACCTCTGATCTCACCACCACACGACCCTATCGGTCTACCAGTGATACATTGTTAGCTTTTGGAACGTCGCAGATAATCGTCTTATAATAGCTTACCTGCCCATTTGGAGTGAGATATCCTCCGCAGCGACATCTCCAATCTTCTCAAACTCGACCTGTACGCGAAAAGGTTAAGGATCAGCGAATGAGATGTGCAGCTGACAGCTATCCGGGAGGCACTACTCACCAGCCATTTTCTAGCGATTGCGATCCTCTCCTCGAGGGGTACTTTCTTCCAGCTCTTATGAGCTTTGACACTCTGAGCAATGACCGAATCGAGCTCTGACTCTGACAACAGTGGTCGAGTACAGATTGGTTTTTGGGTGAAAGGTGAGATGGTAGTTTGGATATTGACGTCGACCATTGTGTTCTACGTTCTATCTAGTTTTGTCAAGTGAAATGTGAAATAGAGAGGAGATGAGGATGAGGTTGAATGATAATGATAGCGAGATGAGTTATCGTTGCAAGCGAGAATGGAGAGCGTCACTACTTACCGCGATAGAGTTGCCACTTGTACTTGGATTAGCCGAGAGATACTGTATGGGTCACGTGATCGATTCCAAGCTCAAAGCCACGTGGCGATCAGGTTTGAATTTTGGATGATTTATCCCAGGATTTAGTGTGCACTCGCAACTCTTGCTCTCTTCGTTCAAAAGTCGAAATCTATACATATATCTCCACTTGTACATTCAACCATAACAAATACACCACACTCACACGATGGCACCCGAATCTACTACACCGAAAAAGGAGAAGAAGGACAAGAAGCGAAAGTCGGAAGTTGCCGATCTCGCACCTGTCCCACCTGCAGAGGGGACCGCCAGTGCCGAGGCTGTCGCTATGGAGGTCGATGGAGACAAGGCTTTGAAGAAGCAGAAGAAGGAGAAGAAGGAGAAGAGGAAGAGCTTGGCAGTCGGTGAGGGTGAAGATGCGACTGAAGCTGCGGATGACAAGAAGGTGTGTTTCACACCCGAACACCCTCCCAACTGTGCTTTGATGTTAGCTTCGATGCTGATTGACGTCTTGCTCGTGCTCGTTGCAGTCCGAATTCGTTGTTCCCCTCGACGCAATCTCCCCTATAGCATCCCCTCTTGCCGGCAAGAAACTCTCCAAAAAGCTCTTCAAGACCGTCAAGCGAGCGTCTAAAGCTCGTCAACTCAAGAGAGGTGTCAAGGAGGTCGTCAAGGCTTTGAGAAAGGGAGAGAAGGGTCTGTTGTTGCTCGCGAGCAACATTACACCTGTGGACGTTATTAGTCACTTGCCATTATTGGCAGAGGAGGCTGCTGGTGTGGAATACGTTTGGGTTTTGAGCAAGTGAGTCGACAAGGGACTGGCATGCTTGTTGCTGGCAAAGACGGGACGCTGATACTGCCGTTTGTGCTACAGGGAGGAGCTCGGTCAAGCAGCTGGTACAAAACGAGCTACTTCATGTGTCCTTATCTGGTAAATATCACCTCTACTTTTGCCGAGCAATACACACACACTTACGCTGGCTCCATGTATCACAGTACTGCCCCCGCCAAGCGATCTACACCCAAAGACGGGTCAGCTGCCAAAGCCGGTCCATCAGCAGAGGACCTTGCCGAGCTGAAATCAAGCTTGGAAGAGGTCGTTGAGGAGGTCAAGAAGCTTGAGAGCCCCGCTGCTATCGCTTATTAAGTGTAGCGGTCTGGGTCGGAAGGGCGTCGTGATGCTCAGCAGGAAGGAGCGGTGTGAAGGGATTTCGTGGCATTTAGAATTGTCAAGTAGTTCTGCGTGTATATGTATCTTCATTTCCCGGGCTCAGTGTCAAGATCGCGTGATACTGACCTGCGACGGCCGAACTGATGGCTGCTATACTGGCTTTCGTCACGCAAATTTGTGCAACGCGACATGCCCCGCTGCCACTGACCAGCGCGTGTGCCACCTCAAAGCTTCAGACGCTACGACCGCTCCAAGAGGTCATCTTCCAACTGACCCAATCGCTACCATTTTCCCTCTCACCACAACAATAGTGATTAACGACAGCTGATAGTACTGCATAGTGACGGTCTCAGTCAACGTGTGTCATTACGACCAAAACACACAAAAACATCGGCCGATGAACAAAGTTTCCTTTCGTGGCCTGAGCTTTTTCTCCTCGCACGATCGCCCATTCGTCCTTGATATATACCTCTTGCCGCCCTCTCTGCAAGAAGCGTGATGATAGAGTAGTGGTCAACCTCGTTGGTATTAGGATACAGCTTGCGCCCTTCCATAATGCATGGAGGGACGAGACAGACTCATCACCAATGCCTTAAGGGCTTCCCGCGTTCGAACCGCGGTCATCGCATAGATCGTGAGAACGATCTGAACTTTTTTTTCTACTCTTCCCATCCTGCCCTTGGTTACTCTTTCATTCTGCCTTGTGCCAATCGTTGTGCGCCACGAATGAGTATTTGCCTCGTGTTGATCTTTTGATGTCTTGAATGACCCCTTTGTGTCGTGGCGTCGGTTGATGTGAGAAAGGAAGGAGGGGGTTGAGTGAGACGGTATTTGCCTAAAGATGGGTACCCTCGTTGTGCATTTACTGTGTGTATGCAAACCTTTCTCGTGCCATCCTGCGGCGCCCGAGGAACACGTAAGAAAGGTATTAGAACAGAGAAAAGCGCGCTGCAATGATTGACTTGACAGCTGTGGCGCTCTGAGAGGTCAATGCTCTGACGCCACTGATTCAGAACTTGTCGATCAGCCGTTAGTTAATTACAGACGCAAGTACCTTCTGCCCCGATTCATGACGACGACCCGTGCTATTTTGATTTCTGGGGTCGTCCAAGGACTCAGTCGAGTGGCACAGATCGTCTGAATTTCGTGGTCGTGGTCGCCGGACAGGAAATGTGTCTCTATAGGACGTCTCAGGAGTAATGTAAGCCTCGTCTGACATCGATACTTGTAGCGAGTTATCGAAAATGCGTTTGGGTGCCAAGGGGGTTGCGCAGAATGCTGTCAGTCATATGCAATGAGCGTCTCTGGCTGGACGTTATCTTGGATTATTCACACATGAGTTCTGCCAAGCATTGCAGGTAGTCGAGGAACTTACCAACATGTTTGTCCCTCTGTCCTTGTGTTGACAGTATCCTTTATCGCCCAACTTCATATCATCTGCTGCAGACCTCTTTGCAAGTCAAATTACTTCCCCTAACAGTCTACGTACAGCGAGAACCGGGTAGCGCAGTACTTTCACTCGCATTACGAGTAACGTTATTGTTGAGACCAGAAACACAGACGCAATTATCCACTATGGCTGTAGCATCGTAAACGATCCTCAGCTCCCGAGATAGCTGGTACGCCTTTTCACTACCCTAGAACGCGAGCATTGAGCTGATATCATCTATCGAAATACAACAAGCATTTCGCATCTATAGTACAACCTCTATATATAATTGTAATGTTTCCTAGATCTCGATTGACAACCACCAGATCAACCACTGAAGCTCCACACTTTCATCACTTCCTCCGCTCCCTCCTTATCGCCTCCAATCAAGCCTACAATCTTCTCCTCGTCAAATGCGAGATGTTTGATCTCTCTCCAACCCTCGTTATCACCACTTCGTCTTGGTGTATCTGAGATTGGAAGTGGCGGTCGGGGTAAGAAGAGTGATCTTGCTGCTGAAGAGATCGCCTGTGGATGAGGTAGAGTTCCCCCTATTGCTTGTCGTTTATAATCATCTTCGTTATTCGTCTCTTCGTCATCGTCGTTATCGGTGTCTTTATCGTCAAGGGAGACTTCTGGACCGGGACCGGGACCTGCAGCACCTCGCCATACATCCTTCCCAGGTCTTCTTCCGCCGCTTTTCACCTCGACATATCCTACTGTTCTACCGACTCTCCCCTCGGATTCCCCATCCACCTCCTCATCTAGCTCCCACACCAGAACTCGTCCATCCCGACCACCAGAAACACATCGACCCGCCGACAACGCCACAGAAGTCACAGCTGCCGAGTGCGCTAGGAGTGTCTGCGAATGTACGATCGGCATTGGAGGCGGGGCATTTCCCCTCGCTGTCGGCGCGTCTGGTGAAGGTGCCGCAGTAGTCGAAGGGAGAGAATACACTTGGATCATGTTATCTTCCCCTGCTAAAACACACCATCGTCCATCACTGCCCACTGCCGACGCTTTCCCCCTCACACCCACAAGCGGCTTCACCTTTCTTGGCCAGACCAACTCCTGTTCTCCAGAACTGAGTGAAGACTCATCACCCCTGCCTACGTTCCAGCAATCGCCTCGCCAGACAGGCTCGGACCCGGATCCCGGGGATATGTCGATACCTATCTCTTGGACCGCAACGGTCCATGAAGCAGGATACAACGGCGTACAATAAGTCAAAGCAGCCTGGAAAGCTTTGGGACTCGGCAGATCGTCATATTGCGGCATTGAGGGGACGCTGTCCGAGTTGGGGAACAGCGATAATGCGGCAGGATGGAATGAGACGTCCGAATGCATCGTGTGCAAGTGTTGAGGCTTAGAAGGTTGAACATTGTCCTGTGAGTGTGGCAGGGAATAGACGGAAAGGTGGAAGCCGAGTGTACATGTCAAAAGCACTGGGTAATACAGTGAAGCAAGGACGATGGGATCTCCTTCCAGTGGTGTGTAGGTTGTCGCTCTTCGTCGGATAGACCGAGGTCGTGCTTGCGGAGGATGTATTGATTCTCTCGTCCAGTCGACACCTCCCGTCGTAGCAGATGCGTTGTGATACCTGACAGTCAAGATGACGAAACCTCCCGACTGATAGAAGACCGCCAAACGAGCTGGCAACTCCGCTTTCTGCCTCTCTCTCGCCTCAGACTCATCGTCGTCCGGGTAGATGACCGAATGATCTGCGCATATAGCGGTAACGTTATCAGGACGATGTGGCGATGACCACCCAGGAGGAGGAGGTATCAGTCCTAGGGGTTTCGAAGTGGCGAGTCTCGAGCTCGACGAGTGAACTTGTACAAGTGGAGACGATGGCGATGAAGTCATGATGAAAGAAGGGAAGAGAGCAATGTGTTGTTCGGTATATGGTGGTGGTGTAGACGACGTATGGTGGGTGTGTGACTGTGGTGATGCATGAATCGAGGCAGGAAGTGAAGGTGATGGGGACGGTGGCAAAGAGATGGTAGTTTGCGACAGGGCGTTGCCGTTGGACCTGCACCGAGACCAGTGTCAGCCCAAATTTGTGCCCCTGTACATCTGTGGTGAGAGTATGTCGCATCACGCACCAATTTGTCCCTAGTCTCAACATCATCTTCCAGTCCACTCCATCATTCCTCACTCCATAACCGACTTCGGCGCCATCGCTTGACCCAGCAGCCCGCGAAACAAGCAGCGTAGCATGTCCAATCCCCTCTTTCCGTCGTCCAGGCCGTTCTGGGGTACTGACACCATCATGGTCGACCAGAGAAGATATGGAAGGTGATCGTTTCGGAGATGGTGGTGGGAAGGCTCTAGATGGAAGACGAGCGATGGGACGGAGTGGTCTACCACTACCGGGTGTGGAGGGCGTAGTAGGTTTGGCAGTATATATCAATCGGGAGTGGTGTGGGTGAGGGTACCGAGCTACGCGTAAAATGTGGTGATCAGTTGTATGACTTTATGACCTGTAGGTGATTTGTGAGAACGTACAAAGATACAAGCGTTTCCAAAGCTGTATCGATGCGATACGACCCAAATCCAATATAATGTTCAGCATACCTATCTCCTCCACGTTGGCTAATGCAATTGCTCGTACAAAGAAAGTAGACTCACCTGAGGATCGACACTCATCCGTGCCCAGTACTTGTCCACTCGCTGTACCTTTGCCAAGTCTGTCGGCGGAAGGAAGGAGAGGATACGAAGGAAGATCTCCTGGAACGGGAAGAGGTCCGCGATAACTTTCCCACCGCGCGTTGACTCCACTTTGACATGATGGGAAGGGATATGCGAGGAGGATGCGGAGGAGGGGGAAGGGGAGGATGATCGTGGCCTCTTCGGCATGATGATATGAGCCACACGAAACACGACTGTGCTGTGAAAAATGAGGATGTCGTGACAGACGTTCTATTGTTGACGATGATGATGACCCTTTCTATCACTCGCATCTAATCTCGCTGATGTTCATTGCCACTCACACACCTCCACCTCTGCAGATCCAGGGAATAGTCGTCCCTCAATTGATTCCGCTTCGGTGATCCGATCAGTGCCACACTGTGAGATAGTCCCCCCATGTATCGGGAATTGAGTATCGGCGAAAAACTGTTATGAAACTCCGAATTTACTTCCGTCCGTCCCACTCCCCTCTCCCCTCACCCAATGCGTTCACCACTCGCACTGTCCCACTGACTCTCTCCCATCGGCACCACTCACTCACTCACTCACTGTACACCGCTACCACTACCACTGCTCGCTGGCTGCTCGCTTCGTTGTTCTATATCATTACTTTGATACAACCTTTTCAATTCTTTTTTAGGTAGACTTCAAGTACGGAAAATGCCTCCCCAAGTCAAGTCAAAGGCCCAAAAGGCCGCTGCCGCTCAGGCCGGTTCTAAAGCTGGGTGAGTCGACGTTCGATATCTATAGGTCGAGGTCAGAAGGAGGGAGATGAGAGTTTTGAGCGGCAAGAGTCGGTGGAGCAAAGAATTTGAAAGGATCATCGCTATGGGATAGCATCTCAGAGGATTGGATGGACAACAGGGCGCAGCTGTTGTTGTGGATGTATGGGAGGAGGGACGATGTACGGGGGACTGGGATCGCGATCTAGATATGTGGACAAAAGGACGTAATGCTGACTATCAGATTTCCTCCCTCGATAATAGTAAGAAGAAGAAGTGGTCCAAGGGAAAGGTGAAGGACAAGGCCAACAACGCCGTCATCGTTGACAAGCCCGTCTTGTGAGTGTTGTCAATGTTCACAGTCTTCCCACATTTCACGACCACGATGCCTTCTAAACGCCATATCGAGTCATGAACTGAACACGCAACTGATCTCATCTTGTGTTACACTCTCAGCGACCGAATCGTCAAGGAAGTCCCTACCTACAAGCTCATCTCCCAATCCGTTCTCATCGACCGAATGAAGATCAACGGTTCTCTCGCCCGACGAGCCATCGCCTACCTCGAGAAGGAGGGTTTGATCAAGCGAGTCGTCCACCACCACGCCCAGCTCATCTACACCAGGGCTACCGCCGCTACCACCGAGTAAATATCTGGTATTAGGTCGGTTTCTTTTGGGAGTAGAATGATGTAGGATGTAGATTAGTGGATATGGATACCTTTCCACGATTTGAAAATTTGGAGTTGCACCAGTCTCGCCGCATCGAGGGAAATCAAGGGAACACACACTTGAGACCTGGTGTGCAATCGCTCGTTAAGTGAACAAGACTGTGCAATGGCTGCATGGCATCCTGCATGATACTCATCCACGAACACCTAAATCTGGAACCGTTCGGCTACCTAACCATTCCCAGACTTTTCGTCCAACTTCTCTCATCGTACTTCTAACCTCCTCTCCTTCCTTACTACTCTGAACCATGACTGGTCTTCCCGCATCACCACCATCACTAACCGACGTCACCAGGGGGAGTTTACCTACTCGCGGAGTCAGTTAAAACCGCTGCTGGTGTAAGAAGTTTGAAGCTTCTGGGCGCTCACCTAACACATCCAGCTTGAGATCGTTGGCTGCCTTTTCGAATTTGGCTGAACTACCAAATAGCTCATGAGGAGTTGAGCAGGACGAACATGTGAAATGTGACATGTTCAGGAGTAACCCAATCATCTACAAGGTCCATAACATTGTCATCAGCTTTGTACATTACGGTTACTTTGGCATACGCACAGGTATTGAGACTTTGTTGAACATGCCGACACCTTTTCTGGCATCTACCAGCGCTACATCCTGTGGTGTCGAGACGATCACAGCGCCTGGAGGGACAGAGGTGTCAGCGATCATGTCACTAGCTACTGAGACCCATACGCAGATTACAGATGGGAAGCCATGAAGAGACAGACATACCATCAACGGAGACCAACTGTCCCAAGCTCAATTGAACATCACCCGTCCCAGGAGGCATATCAACGACAAGAACGTCCAGATCTTCCTTCCCTTGTCCGACAGCAGACTTCCAGTCAACATCGAAGAGTAATTGTTGGACAGCTTTCATGACCATCATTCCTCGCCAAACTACAGGCGAGTCGTTCTCCGGGTTCGGGGCTGTATATTCATCCTCCTCATCAGTTCGAAATCTACATGTTGCAAGTTGGATGCGAAGCACGTACGAAGTAGGTAACCTATTGACATGGTCTTGACACCATGATTTTGTAATGGTACAAGCTTGTTATCTGATCGTTCCATACCTTATCAGCTACAAGCAGATCTCATCAAAGGAAGGGCAGCTGAACACGGACAACGTACCATCGCTCAGTTGTGGATCACCGGCATTTTCCAACCCCATCAATTTTGGAACAGAAGGTCCAAATATGTCGAGATCTAGTAGACCTATTCTGGGTGCTCGAGGTAGTGGAGAGGTGGTAAGGAGTGACAGAGCAAGGTTGGCTATTCCCCTAACTCTTCATCAGCTAAAGCTCTACTTCGTCACCTTACCCGATAGGTGATGATATAGAGACGAAGGGAACTCTAACGCATGACATACCCGCTACAGTAGATTTGCCCACACCACCTTTCCCGCTGGCAACGACTACGATCTGTTTGACGCCCTTTATTCGAGATTTCTGAGGTGGTCCGGCACCTCTTCGTGGTAATGTTGGTGCCGGGTTTGGATTACGTCGTGGAATGCCCTGTCGTAATCCCCAACCAACCAAGGATGATCAGCTTTTGCGAAGGCATGCATGGTATGAATCGATTAGATAGTTTGGTTTAGGCAAAACAAACGCACAAGAGGGTTCTCGTGAGATCGTACTCTTATCGAAGAGTGTATCATTCTTCTGGTCGCCGTTTTCGCCGAACATGACGGGATGAGTAATGGTCGTATGCTCGAGACCAGCATAGATGTCGTCGCTTGTCGTTGCATCGCGATGGGGTCCGATCAGCCTTGGGGATCCTCTCGTGTTGTTACAGATGAGTACGTCGTGAAACAAAACCAAGAAAAAGTTCGGAAAGATGAAGAAAGAGGTACGAGTGCGCGGTAGTTGGGATGGAAGATAAAACGTCATCACGGTTAAATCGAAAGAAAGAAAGCGCCCTATCGTCTACTCGTACAGTCTAATTGTCTCTGTCACTCACATTTCACTCACTGCTGCAAACTACAGCACATGCTCGCATAGACCGTTATCATCCCAACTATCGCATATAACAAGCTAGTCTTCCGAGCTTCTACATATCGCATCAAAGACTCGTCGCATATCAATCACTCACCCTGTTCTAGTTCACCACCCGACACCTTCTCACGCAACGTCACGAATCACTCACCAATTCTACCACCAACGTCATTGAGCTTGGATTTTCAACGGAAGCACTCCGCACTCGTTCCCCCGCATAACCCACTACAACTATCACGACCTGAATTGACGTTTATACACGCCCTCACTCATACACTCTACGTATAATCCAACGCACGAATACGCCACATGAACACAAGTAGTTCCACGCTTTGATCCACGGCCAAAACATATTCAAAACACACTGCACCTTCCCCAGCGTCGCCAAACTGCATTTCCCTCCTTTTCTGGGACTTGATGATATCCACACATAGGTTCAGCAGCTTATCATAGATATATATCCCAACATGGAAGCCACGACTCCCCAACCGCATAGAAGACCGGGCGGTGCGAGACCTAATCCGAAGCGACCGTCGTCTTCTGGAAGTGGGAGTGGTTCCAGTTTTGGTGCACCTTCACAACAGCCCCCTCCACCACCACCGAAACTGTGTATCCCCTCTGGTAACGTTCGTGAGTTAGCGCTCCTCTCTACCACCTTCTTCTGAGTTGTATAGAGTCTTGAAACTGATCAGGAGCCTTACCTTAGCCGGCATGAACGTTGATCAGAACAATGAAGGAGGATGGCAGATCCCTTCTGTCTCTTTGCCTGCATTGGCATTACGACCCATGAAACCTATATCTACACCTTCGTCCTCCACTCGACCTAAACTCACCCTCTCTGCTGTCCCTTCCCCATCAGCTTCCCCTTCCTTACCGCCCGCAACCACCTTGCCTATTACCCGACCACCATTACTCAATGCTCCTTCTTCATCACTCTATGCGCCGAAATCTGCTTCTCGAAGCGCTACACCCGCTCTGAAACTAAGTATTCCAGGTTTGATCGGGAGCGGTACCTCGAGCGGATTCTCGGCGACAGGCCACGATTACCCTACGGAAAGTGAAGACAATGATGATCTTGCTTCGGCATTGAAAACGCCTACTCCACTCCGTGGCGGAGGAATGGTCGCAGAAGACATGAACCCAACCCTCCAAGCTCGGGGAAACGACTACGATGGTGATGGGGAATCGAGTTATGGTTATGGACAAGTTGGGAACGGACTACGAGCAGGTGGAGGGGGATCAAGTGATCAGATCAGTGCCATGACGGAGGATATAAGACAAGCACTTTCGAGATCGAAATACGAATCGTCTCCAGCGAGTTCTCTGTCAGGTCTACCTGGGAACAGATCTCGATCTGGTTCCAATGCCACGAGATCAAGGGCGGGATCATCGGCAACGAACAGTCGAAGAGGGAGTGGAGGTTCCAATGCCATTCCAGACGATTTACTCTCCTTTCGCTCGTTGGAGATATCTTCTCCTCTACCTGCTTCAGATGCCGGATGGAGAGATACCGGTTCTGGAAGAGGAAGTATGGAAGAGAGACGAAGTGCAGGGACAGGTGCTGTGGCAAGTGGAAGTTCAGATGGACATGGTCATGGGTGGAATGATGACGGGGAGGAGAAGAGAAGTCCGGTGTTCAATCCGGATGATCTCGTATTGATCAGGAGACTGGGAGAGGGGACTGGCGGGTCGGTCGATATGGTGCAGGATAGAAGGACAGGGAAGATCATGGCGAAGAAGGTGAGTCAACCTTTTCACACGGTCAAGAGCGGCGCAGCCAATTGAAGAGTACTAATGGGTCCCCCTTCTCGCACGCAGGTCATTGCTCGAACTGCAAATCCATCAATGCACAAACAACTGCTCCGAGAACTTCAATTCCTCGATTCTTGCGACTCGCCATATATCGTAGAACACTATGGATCGTTCTTGGCAGAACACGAATCGATCGTCGGTATAGTCATGGAGTATTGCGAAGCGGGAAGTCTGGATAGTCTGTTGCAAAATATGAAGAGAAAGGGTATGAGGTGTTCGGAGCATGTCTTGGGGAGGATAGCATCGTCGGTGGGTCTACTTTCCCTCATTCCCGCTGCGAAAGTGGGATCGTGGGCGATCGCTGATGACAGCTGGTGATTGGCGACAGGTATTGAAAGGGCTGGATTACCTACATGAACGTAGGATCATTCATCGTGATATCAAACCGTCCAATATTGTCGTTACGAGACAAGGTGCTGTCAAGCTATGTGATTTTGGCGTGAGCGGAGAACTTATCGAGTCGCTGGCTGGTACTTTCACCGGTACAAGTTTCTACATGGCCGTGAGTTGTATTTTCCCTTGGAAGTCACACGGATGATCCGCTGACATTCGTACAGCCCGAACGTATACAAAATAAACCGTATTCTATCAAAGCCGATGTCTGGTCATTAGGAATGACACTGCACGAAATCGCCCACCTTCGTTTCCCCTTCCCACCAGAAGGAGAGAATCAATCGGTTGCCCCTATTGAGCTGTTATCGTATATCGTCACGGCGCCTGTCCCTGTGATGATGGACGATCCGACCGTTGGTAGAGTATGGTCCGAACAGATCAAGGGGTTCATGGCAGCTTGGTGAGTCGACTTTCCTCCCCTGGGATAAGAAATTTCTCTCTGGTCGTCGTCGTCGCTCTCTTTTTGAACGTTGCTAATCGCCTTTTCTTTCGAATCATAGTTTGATCCGCTCAGGAACTGAACGACCTTATCCTTGGCAACTTCTCCGACATCCATTCATCATTACGACAGAGACAAAGAAGATCAATATGGCGAAATGGGTCGCGGCGCTATGTGACTGGCCCCCTCCATGAGCCTCGACCTTCCCCACACGTATCTCTCCTCTCCCTGTCAACTCCCAAACCACTTGATCCACATTTCGAACTCCATATCAGTCCTCGTATACTGTACACCTTCATAACGTTCCCTGTCCATTCCATTCACCCATTCATGTTTATAGCATAAGAATACCTCTGTTCCAAGAACCAGTATCATGCATCGTGCATTGTTTGACCGCCGAGCAAATCGTTTGCATTTCTATCTCTACTTCTATTTGTTGAATCTGTGGGAAAAAAAACCATACAATATATCTAACATCGGTGCCGTCTCCCGCTCGCTACTCGACAACTATGACTGTCATTCGGATCCACCCATCGCCAAAGCTTAAAATCCAGGGGGACGACTCTAGCACATCCATTGATATAGTGCCCTCACACTCGCTGTACAGAGTGAATCGCCCCTCCATCCAACACCTTCTCGCCATCATCACTCTCTACGAAATCTGTCATCCTGCCCTCGTGCTGATGAGGATAATCCTTATCATCTTCGGTCTCGGAAGCAGGCAAGGCAGCAGGCCACTTTCGAGAACAATAGACGATAGCAACAGCGATGAAAACCTATCAACCGTCATACAAGTCAATATAACACTATGTTAGAATGAGTGGAAGGGAAGACGTTCCACTCACGGATGCGGCACCGGTTATCAAGGTCGCTATTTGTCCATTTCGGAATCGTGGAGCTTCCACAACGGGCCATGCAACGATCTGGTACCATAAATTCCAGATGTTTGAGAACACTACAAACGAGATATACGTAGCATGTTAGCTTTCTGTGCTTGGTTTACATTCAACGGATACAAGGTCGCTTACAGTTCATCGAGAAGAGGGTGAGGGATCGAAGGACATCGTCATCTCTACATAACTCGTTCGCCCATGCAAACTATATCGCAAACACCTGATCAGCATGAGTCATTGCGTGACAAAGACGGACCCACTCACGTTACTCGCTTGACCGGCGTATCCGAAACCTCCAATGATGTATGCGAACCAGTGGGCACCATGTGTGAGATTGTTCCAATTGAGAAGCATCACAGATGAAATGAACACCGCCACGAACATGATAGGGTTGACGATGAATCGGTTGCGTGTGGCGTCAGAGATGACGGTGAGCGCGTAAGTGGACACGATAGCTGTTGCAGTGAATATAGATGGGTAGTATGAGACTATAAGTGTACCGCATTCGTTAGTAAAGATGCACACGTAGATGCAATGCGGATGAGCCCCCGCAAAGTGGGAGGATCTTCACTCGATCACGGATCTGAGACGAGATGACTCACTCTGTTGCTTAGTGTATCCTGCAGATTTCAACCACAAGTTGAACTCCGTGTACACGCCGACCTTCTCGAATGAGGTCGCCGAGACCATGAACAACGAAGTGAAGAGATACCATCTCCAAGAGCTGACGAGCTTCTTGACTGATCGACCGAGGGAAGCAAAGGTCATCGGTTGATGTTCGGCGTGGGGGAGACGAGCGAGACACATTTGTCGTTCCTCTTCGGTGAGCCAGACTGCAACGATAGGAATATACAGTCAGTCTCCATTGTACAGTACACGAAGCTGATAAAGAGACAAGCTGAGTCTATAGGAAGAGTGAAGCGACAGATCTGGAGACGAAAGAAACTCACAAGCTTTGGTCGTATGGGGAGAACCAGGGAACATGATGAAGCCGTAAATAGCGATAGGGATAGTGATGGCAAAGTCGATGATGAAGAGGTATTGCCATCCCTTGTAGCCCGCATGCCCATCGAGATTGGTAACGATAGCACCTTGCATAACACCAGAGAAGAGAGTACCGACTTGAGCGGCAGTCGCGAACTGACGTAGGTTGATTGTTAGCGTAAGCGGGCAAGGAAGAGGTTATGCAACTCACAACTGCACTACGTTTGCCGAGCTCGTGATCCTTGTACCAAGATCCGAGGATATACTATTGATGTTGAAGTAGTGAGCACAGACAGCAACAGCGAGACGGGATCCACTCACATGAGTACCGGCAAAGGTAGAAGCTTCGAACAAAGCTTGAACGAATCGAATACCCCAGACCTGATGAGGAGTCGTGACCCCTGAACATCATTTCCCGTCAGCCTTCCAAGCGTGACAGGAATGCGATTCTCGAGGCGAACCTACAAGTGAGACCAAGAGTACACAGACCCCACGCAACCATACAGAATGGGAACCAGAATCGAGGCGAAATTCTTCCCGAAGAAAGTATGAGGGCAGAGGGCCATTGTCCAATAATGTATCCGGCTGTGAACATCGAGTTGGCGTAGGTGTAATCGTTTCCCTTGACTGAAGGCCATGAGAGATCTCGGTCAGCCGAGAATTTTGCTGGTACCGGGTGAGTACGGTGCTCGAAAACTCACACCCGACGTCCTCCTTCATACCAGTTGTGTACTAGCAGGGATTTGTCAGCGCCGTTCGCAATACACCTCACGGAAGGCAAAGACTTACTGCATTGGCAAGATTCGCTCTATCCAGATCTATCCAGCACATTCAGCGTTCAGTCTCCGGTCTCATATAGAGCATGTACTATAACCTACAATTGCAGAAATCTAGTCGGAACGCATGTCAGCATGGGTATGAATTGTCGCTGCGGTCACTACTCACAAGACAAGCAGACATAAGACAAGATGACCAGATCCAACTTTATCAATAACCTCCTCTCTTTCGGATCGGTTGGAGGTCTTCCCCAGAACATGGTCTCGAGTCGGATTTGTAGTTTGCCCATGTTGTACGTCCGATCTTACAGTACAGAAGTGGTTGTGAGAGCAGGGGCTTGTTGTATACCGTCCACTAATTCAAATGTGGAGTGATGAAGTGAACGTTTCTCGTCCCGTCAACAGAAGTCGAGCACCTATAAGTTGTTGCGCGACTTTGCTTATCTCTGAGCTACAGTAGCTAGTCCGGTATCGCAGATTCCGTGAGTGTGTGACGTCGTGTTCCCGTATACTCGCTCGGAATGAGAGTCGACCTTCTCTTAGGTGCGATATGAACTCTATACCTCGGCTTTACTATTTCCTTTCCTTCTCATTTAGGCGAGCTTCGTAGGAATAGACGAAGTGAGATAGATAGCGTAGGGATTGGGGGGAAAGAGGAGAGGAAAGTAAGATGGACACGATCAAGTAGAAGAGAGGAAGGGAGCGGATTGGAACTTTTGCTTATCTAATACCCTGGATTCACTTTGGCGGTAAGTTACTCGTACGGTAGTCCAGGCACAACTACTCCTAACTCATCTTCCCCTTGTCCAAGTACGTGGCCGTGTGTGAATCATGCGGTCTCTTTGGTCGGTCTACATATCGGTGAGTTGCATACGCCAGTATCCTATCATACGAGTATCCTTGATCTTCGGAGTCGAGTCTAGTCTTGCTGCGCGGTACATAGCCGAAGTAATAGATATAGCTCACATGAGCTTTTGGCGAAGTCCGAAAAGGTAAGCGGCGGTGAGTCGTAGTGAGTTGTTCGGAGACTGGATTCTGATTGGTAGATCCTGTTTGCGTTATCTATGGTATTTGTAGAAACTGAAAGGTTCAGAAGGGAACAAATCGTCGAGAGGATTTGTGGCTACTTGGCAGAATCTTGGTCGACAAGGGACCGGCTTCATCATTGAATTGCAGTGGACTCGTACGATCGGGACTTCAGAACGAGAACAGTGGGGTTGTCTCCAGGACCATCTTCATCTCAGTACTTTGGTTTGGTAGGCCGGAAAGCGTGTTGTAGTATCGCATTTATCCTAGACCAGAGGCGGCTACGTGGCTGGTCGACAGGCAGCTGCTTAAGTGGGATATATCTGCTTATAGTACTCAAGCAGAGTAGGCCGCATTGCATGTAGCTATATAGGAAACTGCATGCTGCCCTTATGCACAAATATCATCATAATAACCCATCTACTGTATATATATATATATATATCCGTTGTCCATCCTGAACTATGAATATTTTCGCCTACTACTGAGCCGCTTTGATCGCTTTTGCCACAACTCCTGTCAATTTCAACGCCTTCTCTTCTTCGAGTCTCTGGCAGATAAGCTGCAAAGATACGGGAGCACCAACAGCTTCTTCTGCGTCGTCTGTGATAAGGATAATCGAGGTCAGCTGGCGTCCTTCTCATGTTGACATAGCTCAAGAGGGTAGCGCCACGTACATCTGTCCCAGATCTTCTTCTCGACCTCGTTTCGCGCTTCATAAGCTGATTTGTTATCCTTATCCTTTTTGGGGTCGACTTGACTGACTGGGAACGTTGTGGCGGAGTAGTCCATGATATTCCAGATGGAAGTATAAGCGACATGGTCATTGTATGCCATCCTGAGGTTGCAATACACATTACATCAGTATCGCCTCTCAAAACTTAGGACACGAGCTGCAAACTCACTTGGGACAAGCGGCATGTTGAGTAACAGGACTGATGACAGCGTCGAACGGTCTTCCTGTACCAGTCACATCCTTACTCTTCAACCAGTGTTCCAATCCCTTCTTGCAGTACGAGGTTCGGTCCGCTTGGATATCCCAAAGCGCTCCGACAACGGGAGGGTTGCTTTTAAGACTGTCATGTCGCTCTTTGTAACCTTTTAAGCCTTCGGGATATGGCTCTTCGCCGTCAGCAATGTACTGAGCGATCTTGACACCTCCATCGCCCGTGAAGAATCGAGTGACAAGTGATTGTGCTTCTTCTGGCTTGTATCTGCGTAAGAGAGTTAGAAATCTTTTCAGATTGGGAGCAAAGGTTGTCTACTCACGGTGACCACTCAACGACCTTGTGACCAGCAGCCTCGAGAGCAGCTTTCGTCTCTAGCAAAGCTCGAGTGACAGGTGGTGTAGGCTTGACAATACCGTTGTCCAAGATCAATCCTGTGCACTTCGTCAGTCGACATATTCAAACGAATTCATACAGGGGTCACTCACCGAAACAAAGCTTTTCTGGAATAGTGACATCTCTCCAAGGAATAGGGATCATGTTGGGATCATATTTCCAAGGTTCCTTATCGACCACGGCTTTTGACCAAAGCTCGACAGCCGCAAGACTGGTCGACATGGGACCGTTAATGGAACGAATGGCTTCTTGACCGGGGAGACCGGATCGTGCACCGTACGTAGCGAATCTGCCAAATGAGGGCTTAAGGGAGTAGAGACCACAGAACGAGGCGGGGATACCTGTGAGGTATGTCAGACTGAGCAATTGATTCAGATGAGCACGAAATATACACACGGATAGAACCACCAATATCAGTACCAACACCAAGAGGTGAACCTGCGTGTATCGTCAGCATATACCAAAGGCTCCAGGCGACACTCCGACTCACCCTTCAAGGCTAGAAGGGCACCTTCACCACCTGAAGATCCACCCGAGGACAATTGTCGGTTGTAAGGGTTGGTGGTGTATCCCCATACGTTGTTATAAGACTCTGCAATCATCATAGCGGTGGGCACGTTTCTATGATCTGAGTCAGCAACCTGATCCTAAGCATCATCTTGCTTTACCATCAAGCGTCGCCATCGTCGACTCACGTTTTACAGAACAACACCGCTCCGCACTCCCTCATGATCTTGGTCATCTCACTCTCTTTCTCCTTGGGTGCGGGGTCATTCGCCCAAGCGATGAATCCTACTGTCGTGTCAACACCCTCTACGTTGAAGTTGTCTTTGAGCGAGACGGGGAGACCGTGTAATGGTCCGAGGGGAGTCTTGGTCTGAGCATATTGTTCATCGATCTGTTTTGCAATCTTGAGAGCTTCGTCGAAAAATATCTCAGTGAGACAGTTGGTCTGACAGAGTTGATGGTATTAGCACTCAACAACCTGGATACGTTTGTCAAGTGGATTGGGACAGTACAATGTCCGGGTGAGGATCAAGTGGTAGCCCGGGAGTGACGAAAGACACCATGCCTGTACGATCAATGACTCACAAGCTGACAAGCTATTGCTGCTCTCTTACAGAACGCCAAGGTCACGTCGTAACTTTTCAACTCCCCTTTCACCATCTTCTCCACCAACACAGGCGCTTCAGTCTCCGTAATGTCAATCTCGACAGGCGTCAGGACCCCGCATGTTTTAGGGACATCAATGACGTTGATAGCTTCGGTAGGGGGGATTCGCCATTCTGAAGGGATGAGAGCATCTCGCGCTGCGACTTTGGCAGCGGCAACTTCGGTCCAGCTGGGTTTTGTGGGTGTGATGGCCATGGTGCAGTAAGTGGATAAGGAATATGAGACGATGTTTACTGGTAGACGGGTTAGAGAGGGATATACAACGTGGCGTGTGTATGTGTATGGAACTCTCTTGGATATAGATACTGCAATCCGATTATATGTATCTTACTTGTCTTGTTCGTCCCTCCCCTCCCGACCTCGGTGTATAGATAGATGTACGGCCGTGTCCGAGGGATCAGCGTGTGTGTTGTTGTGTGCAAGGGAGGCACTGAGACTAGTACGTGCATGATAAGCGCTATGACCCAATCAACGTGCGTTTAAGCGATCCGTGCGAGACAGCCGAGAAAACTCGGTTAATTATGGCATTGACCCATCGGTCGGATCATCTCTCGAGGTGGTTTAGTTTACCCTGGTCGAGAGATGCGATGTTGTTTCATGCTTCGTGACTTGGAAGAGTAGATATCGTCTTCACGTAGTCAAATATATCAAAGGACCATCTAGCAAGAAGCTCAATCTCCATCCGTCTGCATCGGAAGAAGTCTTCCAATCCCCCTCACCCCTCTCTCACGCATACTGCATATATTCCCATAGTCACCCACGCCCATCATGTTGTCTAGATCTACTATTCGCGTCTTGCGCACCTTTCGCCAACCACGCACTATGACCGCCACCACCTCCAGAGCTTTCTCTACTCTCGATCTCATACCTGACGAACCTGCTGGTCCTTCAGTCGTGACTGCGAAGATCCCTGGTCCAAAGGGCATCGCAGCGGTGGGTACAGATCCACATCCTCTTCATTATAGAAGTGAACACTGACCCGTGGATTTGGACCGTAGTCGGCAGAAATCAATGCGATACAAGATCCGAGAACTCACGTCGTAGTCCCCAACTATGAGCTTTCCAAAGGTGGGCTCAGTCCTATGTGTCTGTCTTTCTGCTCAATCACTTAAGGGCAAGAGAGCTGATTCGTCGTTGACATAGGAAACTACCTTGTCGATGCGGATGGGAATGTTTTGCTGGATGTCTTCGCCCAGATCTCTTCCATCGCATTGGGATACAATGTCCCTGCTCTCCTTGACCTCGCTCGATCTGTGAGTGTCTGATCGTTTTATCAGTCTTATCTTCACATTCCACCAGCGCCTTCACCTATCTCTGCGAGTCTTCTGGCTATTCCTCCCCATGCATCGTCTTCTCTCAACACTGTTTCACTCTATTACACCGACGCTGACCAACATGCTTGCAGGACGAGTTCGTCAAGGCCGCCATGAACCGACCTGCGCTTGGATCTTTCCCCCCTGTCCAGTGGGCGTCCTGGCTCAAGACAGGCTTGTTGACGGTTGCACCGAAAGGCTTGGATCAGCTGGTCACCACACTTTGTGGAAGCAGTGCCAATGGTGGGCCTAAATGATTTCGCGCTGGAATACAGGACGGAACTGACGCTTTCTGTCTTCGCAGAGACTGCTTTCAAGTGCTCTTTCATGGCTTACAGACAAAGAGAACGAGGTAGTCCTGATGTTGCATTCACCAAGGAAGAGATGGGTGAGCATAAATATCCTGCCACGATAAAAGCTAGTAGTCAGCAGCTGAAGCGATTGCAGACTCGTGTATGCTCAACCACTCCCCTGGAAGTCCGCAATTGTCGGTCCTCTCGTTCAAGTCGGGTTTCCATGGTCGTTTGTTCGGTAGTTTGAGTGCTACCAGGAGCAAAGCCATCCACAAGGTAAGTCTGCGATCTGAATATGACAACTTGGAATCGTGCTGAGCAGTATTGGACAACTCGCAGGTCGATATCCCTGCCTTCGACTGGCCTTGTGCACCTTTCCCCGAACTCAAATACCCTCTTTCAGAGCACGTTGCTGAGAACGAGGCGGAGGAGAAGAGATGTTTGGAGGAGTACGAGAAGATCCTGATTGAAGGGTGAGTGAGATGTTGAGCTCACGACGTAGAATAGGGCTGATGTCATATCATCGATACATAGCAAGACCACTCGACCTGTTGCAGCCGTAATCATCGAACCCATCCTCTCTGAAGGAGGTGACAAGCACGCTTCCAACTCATTCTTCCGATCGCTGAGACTCATCGCCAAGAAACACGACGCCTTCTTCATCGTTGATGAAGTGCAAACTGGTGTCGGTGCGACTGGTACTTTCTGGGCTCACGAGAAATGGGGGTTGAAGGAGGGTGAAGAACCTGATTTCGTCACTTTCTCGAAGAAGATGCAGGCGGCGGGTGTGTACCACAAGAAGGAGACGAGACCGAACGCTCCGTACAGGAACTACAACACTTGGATGGTGAGTGGCGTTGTGTGGCGTGACAAGAAGCTGTAAAGGAGACTAATGCCTCTCTATGTTTTTCGTTGTTTGCTTAGGGAGACCCCATCCGAACGCTTCAAGCGCGAGAGATGCTCAAGCTCATCAAAGAGAACGATCTCGTGTCTCACACTTCCCAAATCGGCGCTTTCCTCTCATCATCTTTCGAGTCTCTCTTCTCCTCACCCGTTGCCTCTGGCAAAGTTATGAACTTCCGAGGTCAAGGAGAAGGTACCTATCTCGCATGGGACATGGCTTCACCACAGATGAGGGATCAATTCTTGGGCAAGATGAGGTTGCACGGTATTCAGATTGGAGGATGTGGCGAACAGGCGGTGAGATTGAGACCGATGTTGACGTTTGGTCAGAAACATGCGGAGATCTTGGTGAGCACTGTGGAGAAGGTTCTCAAGGAGTTGTAATCAGAGCACTATCTTCGTTGTCATATCGTTGTTATATAAGTGGTTATTCTCGGAGCACGTTTAGGTTAGGTCATTGTCAAGCTTCCATCATGCATGCATATACGCATTCCGCTATCTCTTCCCAGCTGCCACCCAGCTGCAGCACAAGAAGGACATTAGCAATGTATTTTATCCCTCCATTTAATTGCTGGACCCTGAGGCCGCCGCACACTGCAAAAATCGTCTTGATGAGCGTCAACAACAGCTTGCCCCGCTATATCCCTATTCAAACAATCTTCAGACCTCCTCATCGACAGACCACCTATTCCACGTCCCTCTCTCCCTGTCCATCCTCGCCTCCTCGAACAACGCGCTTTACAACGATACCAATTACAAGGGAAGGGTGCGACTTGTCGGAGATAACGATATGAGCGATACTTCCGATTTGGGTGAAAAGACGGTCCACCCACCTCCCCTCGCGTCGGGGGAAGAGGAGGAGAACCCGTCACAACCATCAGAAAACGACGATGGCAATGCAGAGGGATCGACAAGTTTGAATGTCCTGGACCTTGATGCAAAGGAGGATGCAGGAAATGCAATGCCGGCGCAGACGCTGACGCAGGTCGCGGATGGAGTGCAAGGAGAACAACAGAGCTCGGAAGAAGGGGTGGTCGCAGTCACCGGTGGTGAAGTGGATGAAGGTGTAAGAGAAGATCGTTCAGATGAGGTTTCTAGTCAGAATCACGATAGGGATCAAACCAGTCAGCAACCAGAGCTCGATATTCCACAGGAGACCACCGAGCAACAACCTCTCGTTGAAGAGCAAGAGCACGAACAAGATCAAGATCACATCATGAGCACCAACGACGAT
Source organism: Kwoniella shandongensis (assembly GCF_008629635.2). Taxonomy (NCBI): domain Eukaryota; kingdom Fungi; phylum Basidiomycota; class Tremellomycetes; order Tremellales; family Cryptococcaceae; genus Kwoniella; species Kwoniella shandongensis. The sequence goes on from NC_089294.1 coordinate 502,510, forward strand.
GATGACGAAGAAGGTTTCGACCCTGCAACACTTGCGAACCTCGCCGCGCTATCACGTATCGTAGGAGACGATGATGAAGATGAGGATCAATCAGGTCAAGACCACGATCAAGATGGACGTGAACATGATCAGAGGGAACAGACTGAAGATCTTGTCGATGGGCAACAAACGACGTCGGGAGAGAGGAAGGAGGATGAAGGGTTGGAGATTGGTTCGCCGAAGAGAGATGGACCTTTGACAAGAGAACAAGTCCAGGAGTTTGTCAATAATCTCAGTCATGCGAGGGATAAGGATAAGGAAACAGATAAAGAGGAGAGTGAAGGCGATAAGGACAAAGACAAAGAAGGGGAAAAAGATAAAGATGGGGAGAAAAGCGGAGAAGGGGAAAGAGAAAAATCTAGAGATAGGGAAATTCGAGAAGAAGAAGAAGGGGGTGATCAAGAAGATGAGGAAGAGGAATTGAGAAGGAAGGGCGACGATGATGAGTATGACGAAGGCAAAGCGGGGAGCGAGACAGGTAAGGGGAAGAGAAGAAGAAATAGGACCACTCTGTGAGTCGGTTGCAGTGGTACAATCTTGGAGCTAAGCTGACATTACTTTTAGGAGCTGTACCGGTGAGCGTCGGGCGCTACCTGCAGCTATGTTCGATGTTTCAACGATATCGAATGGAAGCTGACGATGTACGCTTGTGATTTTGTATAACAATTATAGAATGTCATAGGAGAGTGAGTACTTCCTGCTCCTCTCTATTTCCTGATCTTGCGCTGATATTGTCCCGCAGAAACGTACGTATGCCTTCATGTTAACTTCCAACGAGGTTTCCCATACTGACTTTCGAGTTCCGCTTCGCTCCTCTCAGAACATGTGAGCCTACCGATTCATCTTGCTGAGAGGTTCATCAGCTGATCTCGTGTCCAGTGTGATCGAAACATTCCTTGCAGTCGATGGTGAGTGTCGTAATGTGGCCTGCGAGGCGAACGTTCTGACATCCCTGCCTCACAGTATCAAGCGAGGAGTACCAGGCATGTGCCGAATGGAGCATCCCATTCTTCCTCAACGAAAACGAAGAAAGTGAGCCCCGCTTGTATCACCTTACCTGATGACAACATGCCGGTCATGCTGACTCGACGCTCAGGGTTCAAGACGATGAAGACATCAACTATGAGCTCGGTCTCCGTGTCCAAGCGCTGGAGTCCCTTCTCCGATCTGGATCCCTCATGGATGCCGATCAAGCTTCAGCTGCAGCGAGGGAGACTATCATGCATGCGACACGGGCGGCAAATGCTGGTTCTCAGGATGCGAACAACGCGCTAGCCCAACTGACGCAGAGTGTCTCGTCCGGCGGAGGTATCGGTGGTATGAGTCAAGACGCGCAGTCCAGCTTGCTTTTGGACGTCTTGCAGCAGGTGAGTATCTTATACCGGCTGGCTTGAAAGTGGAATAGACTGCTGACCGTCTGGCAGCTTACTGCGGCGAGTATGGGACGGTCACTGAATGGGAATGGATCAGGAGAAGCTGGAAATCGAAGAGGTCTGGAACTATGGTCGTCAATCCCGACAGCATCGCAGGAAACGTGAGCTATCATTATCGCACATCTGCAATGAATCAGCTGACAACAATTGTGTAACAGTACCGTGGCTGTTACATCAGCATTTGAGTCCGACGATACACCGACGAAGATTAACCTTTCTTTGCCTGGTTTCCGCGAAGATAACGGGAAAATCTTCGTGCCTCCTACCGTTAGATATGTGGAGAACAAGCTACGAAATGAAAACATCTTGGCGAAGGAAGCGGTACCCATTGAGGGTTATCACCCATTCCTGGATGCTGGAATCAGATTTGCGTATGGGGTGGAGAGTCAACCGTATCGACATAAAAGAGTAAGTCGGCATGAGTAAAGCTCGATCCTGCACATGCTGATTTGTCATCATTGTTCCTTCAGATAAGCGCGATCCAGGCTTTGTCTCTTACTGGAGCTTTGCGACTCGCTGCTACCTTTTTATCCCGTTTCCCAGCAACACCTAATACGAAAACGGTCTACATCCCTAGTCCGACTGCCGATGAGGATACCACCGCTTTACAAGACGCGGGTCTGGAGATTCGGTCTTTCCGATTTCTGGACCTCAAGACGGGTAGTGTCGATTGGGAGGCCTTAAGAGAAGATTTGCAAGATGCCCCGCCTAAATCGATCGTTCTCCTCCAGGTCAGCGGGAGCATGCCAAGTGGAGCGGAACTTACGACAAACCAGTGGAGACTGTTAGCCACACTGCTTCAGGTGAGCTAGCATCATCTCGATGATATCAGATCCTCAATAGCTGACGTGATTGTCTGTATTCTAGGAGCGAGAGCTCATACCGTTGGTCATGATGGCATTCCAAGGATTGTCAACTGGAGACACCAATAGGGATGCACAAGCATTGAGGTTCATGGTACACGAAGGATTACCGGTGGTGCTGGTCCAGAGCTTTGATGCTGTGAGCTTAGATCCGCGACGATGGTACGTATGGACACAAGCTGACACTTATACAGATGATGGGTCTCTACGCGGACAGTCCCGCGATCGTATCCATCGTCACGTCGAATGCTGAAGACAAGGAGAGGGTCGACTCTCAATTACGATCAGTAGCAAGAGGGATGTGGTTCCACCCTTCCCCTTGGGGCGCTTATGTCGCACATCAGATCTTGTCTGATCAGAAGCTATATCCTGCTTGGTGAGCTGCATTTCACTTGACAATTGATTCCAATTCTGACACATCCTTATGACCAGGCTTGCGGAGATCAAAGCGATGTCTGATCGTCTGCGAAGTGTGAGGGAGAAGTTGTTCGACTTGTTGGCGAACAAGTTGAAGACGCCGGGGACTTGGTTACATCTCAAGAGAGCAAGTGGGATGTATTGGTGAGTTAAGACGTGTACTGCACTAAGTAATTCTTGGCTAATGAGTTAATGGTGGAATAGCACTGCGCTGCTACCCCCTTCGCAAGCGGAAGCGTTGACTACGAAACGACATGTCCATCTTCTGCCTGAAGGATGTTTCAACCTCGGTTGCCTGAACGCTCCGAAGATCGACATCCTCGCACGAGGTATCGATCACGTCGTACGCGAAGGTATTCGCGAAGCAGAAGAACAACAAGCTCAACGATTGGCGATGGAGCTCGCTCTTGCCGCTGCGAAAGAACAACAAGCGAGGGAAGAGGCCGAAGCTCAAGCATTGCAAGAAGCAGCAGAAGCGGAAGCGGCTCGAGAGGAAGACACGTTGCTCATGGAGAGAAGTATTGCGAATGCTATCGAGGCGCAGAAGAGAGCGGAAGAAGACGAGAAGAGGAGAGAAGAGGAAAGAAAGGTGTTGGATGAACAGGCTAAAAAGGCAAGAGAAAGAGAGGAGATTGCAAGGCAGGCAGAGGCGATCTTGGCAACGATCTAGATGGAAGTGCGGCTTGAGCTTTTTGGGTTCACCGAATTGGAAGAGTGTCTGGAGAACGATCGAAGTCAAGTAATATTATTGTATTCAGAAACCAATGGTCGGCCTACTCATGTTGTACTTTTTACAGGAAGGTGTTTTAGGGTACAGTTGTACAGCTCTTAGATGCATATCATTGCAATCGCAAATAACTTGGAGCTCAAACAACCTATGTCAGTCCTGCCCTACGCGACGACGCCTTGACCGCGACCCTCATCTATATCCTGTAATCTGGTCTTGAACCCCTCGACTTTACTGTTCAGCGTGGATTCCAGCTCCGCATTTTCCGCTTCCAATGCGGTCTAAAGATGGTGTCATAGCCATTAGCCGCCTTCTTTGATGAGATCCCAGACCAGTGAGGCCAAATTTGACTGACCACTTTCGCTTCGAGAGTCTCACCGTCGATACCTAGTCCTTCCCATGGATCGTATGCTCCGCTCGGGATCTCTTCTACATCGGGCAAACACAATCTGAGTCAGTTCGCCGCCTCATCAATAAGTCATACAAACTCCCTCTATCAATGGCACTTCTCTCCTCCCTATCCTTTTAGGAAATGCTTCGTGAAGAAACGTAGACTCACTGATCGATTCTGGACCAAAGATCTCGCCCAAGACCTCATGCCTCGACCTAAATCTACCCATTGCAATCTCCCTTGGATCCAACTCGTCCAATCCATCAGCCCAAGGTTCCATCGGATCTACATGTGGTTGTGGTATCCCAGCGACAATCCCACCGACAGACTGTTGGGGATGGTGCTGCCCTTGTCCGTGTCCGTGTCCGTGTCCATGAGCTTGGGCATGGGGATGAGGTGATTGTGCTTGCGCATGATGCAGGGCAGGTGTGGGTGTGCCTTGTTGTTGTTGTTGAGGTAAGGAAAGGGCGGATTTGATATAATGTTCAGAGGAATGAGGAGGTTGCATACTGGCTTGTTGTCGAGCTAGTACTTGAGCAGCGGAAGGTCGACCCTAAACCATTACCAGTGCATGTCAGCGATGTGCGACCCGCTGTCAAGCATGATAACTGGAGTGATTGCAGGAACAGAGCCGGGAGATAGGGACAGGATAGGGAAAATATTCCGTCGCAAACACTCACACCACCTCGCTTCTTCTTCACTGTCCCTCTCTCTGGCGTTTGCTGATGTTGTTGTTGCTGTTGTTGCTGTTGCTGTATCAACCCTTGCGCTTGAGCCTGTTGTTGTGCGATATGTTGCGCTTGTATTTGAGCTTGAGCCTGAACTGCCAACTGCATCTGTGGTGTCATTCCCATCATCTGTCCAATATATTGCGGTGGCACAGAAGGTGTCCCTGGCCCTGTCGCAGGATTCCGATTTGGTGTACCGTTGAATTGACCACCAGCACCCGCACTCATAGCTGCTAGAGCTTGTTGTTGTTGGATATAACCATTTCGAGCGACCATAGCCAAGTCTGGTGGAGTGATGAGAGGTACACCATTAGCGGTAGGAGGAGCAACGAAGGGATAAGAGGACGGTTGACCTTGACCTGGTGTAGGGGTGGAAGATTGTTGAGGGATGTATTGGGAGGGTGGTTGCGAAGCGGTGTTGTATGGATTCATCGTGATGAAGATATCGCGCAATCAAGGTCGGAGTGTCAGGAGACAGCGATAGCCGCTTATAACGGGTGGACGATGGTGATAGGGCCGGTCGGCCTGCGAGATTGCGATTGTCAAAGCTCGCTGTTGTGCGAAGAAAGAACGACAACATGAGCTGTTGCGACAACGCTGAACATGGCGATAGCAACAACGCGAAGTGGTATTACGTAAGATCGCATCCAAATGATACCCTGCACATGCTACTATCTTTGAAACGTCTATCACAAACTCATGCATCCCGATACCCATAAACACGATGTACGTCTATGGTTCATGCATAAACGGAGGTCAGGAGCACATATAGACCATCACTAAGAAAGGGTTGCACATGGAACCGGCGGACGATGAGGAACGCCTCTCTCGAGCTCGAGCCTCTGTGGCTTGATTGTTTCGTCGCCACCTGCGTATCTGACAGGATGCACTGTGTCAAATGATAATGTTAAACAGCGATGAGGGGGATTTGTGAGCTAGTCTACTTTGGAATCGTTCTCGATATCCAATACAGACGATAAGAGTTCGTCTTTGCTGTTGCATAATGAGATATACGACACGAAACGACTTGCTAGAGCTCGAGACAGCAGATTCACATAGCTCCCCGTCACACGGCGACACAAACGATACCCGTCTCTCCTTCTCCGACATGTCGCTGCATACCATCCGGCACTCGGCATTGACACCTACAACACTCACGAACGCCCAACAGAAGGTGATACATCAGCTTATACGGGGTCATGGGAATACGAGCGGGTCATGGTTCGGAACTTCCACTAGAGCAACAGAAGATGAAGGTAGCTTTTGGACTGCTAGGGGGACGTTGAGGAGCGTTGTCGCGCCGCAGGTGAGAGATGCTGATGGCGACGACATGGCACTCGAGGCAGAAGTGGTAAAGGAGGAAGAGGTGTTGGTGTTGATACATGAGCTAGCGAAGCGATCGGTATGTAGGTGGGCGGACCAGCTCTTGACAAGCAATCATGCGCTTTGCTGATCTTCCCAAATGATTGCGATGAGATAGAAGCCTTCCAGCCAACATCCCATCTTCGTCTCAGATGACAACGACGACAGCTTCGCGGCGACAGAGACGGAGACTTCTTCCCTATGGACGTATGGCGAGACGCCGATGCCTTCTCGCGTATTGTACCTATTCCATCCTCCTCCTCGTCTATCTCATACACCGCTCTTCTCCGGTGCAATCACTCTCGATCCGTGGAGCTGGTTAGACAAGGGACGAGAACAGATCGAAAAGGCGTTTTGGGGATTGATCATGCCTTCCGTCAGTGGCCTGGTAGGTATGGGCGAGTTCCTCGGCGCCACCGTGCCAAGGTGAGTACTGTAATGCCACTCCCTCGATATCGATGGCAGTCGGACTTCGCGCTGATATACTCTGGTGAAAGCTTGATGACTCTCAACCCTGCTCAAACGAGCTTGCCCCTCGCACTTGGAGATGCATCATCTGACCTAGACAGACCGCATCTCTATTCCCAAGAGACGATCTACACCCTCCGTCTTCCCGTTCAATCGGACGTAGAAGGGAAAGAAGGAGAGATCAACCTCGGGCCGACAGTCCGACCTGTACTGGTAAAGAAGAGAGCAGGAATGCCAACTTGGTCTGATAGGGATGACGGGATGAGGGCGGAGATGGGCTGGGGGAGAGGTATTGGCATGCGGTGTTGAGCAAAAGGTGTCGAAGGCATGTTGGATATTAGCCCAAGGACGGACATTCGGTCGTGCTGGAATCGAGTGAATTTACGCTTAGCTTTGGACCATAATTTATATTACCAGTGATGTCACTACATGTCCTTATGAGCCCACAAGCATAGCTCGGAGACGTCGATAGCAAGGCGGCACTGGAGCAGACGAGACCTCTCAGACTCCTCATATATCGTACCTCGACGCGTTGATTTGCGAATAACCTTAACATCTCCTAGTCTCAGGGTCACAACATCTCGACATCTTTCATTGCTCATATCGTACGTACGACGCGTCCGCAGAAAAGTTAAACGCGTCTCTTTCGAAAATGACGAGAGAAGTAGGCGATAGCTTAACTGTTCTTGTATGCTGCACTCATGGCGTACAGGTGGAGCCGGGGTCTGATGTCACTGCTTATTGGGACGAGACAGAGCAAGCTGTGCAGATGCCCAACACATACTGGTCAAATAGCCACCCCAGCGGGTCAAGGAACGACGAATATCTCCTCCTCTTCCACTGTTTGGTCAGACAATAGCATTGGAGATGAGGTCTATGTTTGCAGCTCGAGTAGTGAATCGATAGGCAGTCGTCAGCCATACATGGGACCAAAACGACAAGGCGCGCGCAGCATCTTTCACGCCAACGCGTCACGACCTAAAAATAATGTTGGACGATCGACATTTCGAGGATACTCAGGCACAGAAGAAAGATCAAGACAAGCGTGATTTCTTTTCCTCCCCAGCGTGCATGCGGGTTTGACTTTCACTCTCTGAGCCCCAGCCTCAGCTCCAGGGCCCAAAAGGTGATGTTCATGTGCCATCCATTGTGCACAGAGGAAGGGAACATAAGATATGTCATGAAGATCTACTGTACTCGAACTTGATGTTCCAATGATGGCACACGCTAGGAGATGCGAAATGAATGAGAAAACGATTAACGTGATGTTGGATCGAAAGTCAGCTATATGTCACTCGTGCTTCACGTCTGAAGCCATTTCAATCTTCTGTGTTCAACTGTTACGTTTCTCTCCTTCTCTCCTTCTCTCCTCACTCTGGTCATCTTACTCTTCCTCTATCTTCCTTGTCATCGCAATTCTTGGTACTCTACAATCTTGGCAGGCTTAGATTTAGATTGGACTCCACAGACTATTTCATCGGCATAACGTTCCTTCTATTGACTAGCAGTCCATCGAATAACGACAACGATAGTATCATCTTCTGATTCATCATTCACTATCTCCATTACATTTCAATCTATATAGACGATACGAAAATCACGAAAAGATACAACGAAAAACGAAACCAACGAACCTAACACGACACGATGTACCACACACTAGCATTATTCGCTCTGTGTATGACTTTGACGAACGCAGCGGCTGGACCGCATGCTCATGGAGGAAGTAGATTCCAGTCGTCGCATAGACGACATCATGCGAGGGGGGCTGTCGCTGGTCGACAAGCGGGAGATGAAACAGCGGTGGCGGTGGCGACGAGGGATGAGGAGAGTTGTACGCTGGGAGCATGGAAATGCGTCGGGACGGAATTGCAACGTGAGTGAAGACCCAGACCCCTCTGTGGGAATCGGAATAGGGAGCTGACCTGCGACTATTGGTACTCGTAGGGTGTTACAATGAACAGTGGAACTTTGTCCAAAACTGCACTGGTAAAGACATCATTTGCTCGTGAGTATCGATCACATGTTCCACCCAGACTCTCAAGTCAGTACGATACCTTGGCGACTGATCATGTTTCGACTCTTGAAATAGCGACGATCTGTACTCTACTGGATGTGTCTGGACATGGAGCGTACAAAATCCCACCAACGAAAGTACGACGTCTACATCAAGCGCCGAACTTTGCGGACCTACTACTCCATCAAGCACTGCAATAACCCCAGCGACGTCCACTCCTGCTGTTCTCATTACGACTCCGACGACTGAGAACGACGATGGCGATGACGCCGATGATAGCGATGACGCTGATGACGCCGATCACAATGATGACGAGGATGACGCCGATGACTGTGACGACGAAGATGATAATGATGACAAGGATGAGGCCGGTGACTGTGATAACGAAGATGATAATGACAACGGCGGTGATGGCGAAGGAGACGCGGCCGGACAAGCAGTCAATGAGGGGGACGACGAAGATGATGCAGACCTACCTTGGTGTGAAGATGAAAGCGAAAGGTTAGTTCAGCCTGCTTGTGTCGGTACCGAGTACGAGCTAGCATGGCTGACATGAATCGTCCTTCAGCTCAACCAGTGCAGCCTATCCAATCAGCATCACAACCACAGCTGCTTCAACGCTCACCGCTTCGGCATCTGCATCCCCTTCAACGTCATATATCGGTGGGGGTCTTTGGGCCGGTGGCGATGGGAACGACGACGAAGCTTCATCTCTTGATTCGGTCACAGCCACTGCTACCTCCACTGGATGGAGTTGGGGCGGTTGGGATCACGGCCACGGAGGTCATGAGGGCCACGGTCACAAGTCATCGTCTTCTGAGTCGGCTTCGGACTCAGCTAGCACTAGTCAGTTTATCTCTCCACTTGACTTGTTCGACGAATACTGATAGTATTTGTCTCTGTAGGTATCCGACCCACGGACAGCGAGGGTGACTTCTTGAGCGTTACTTCCACTTCGACCGTTGAACGATCCGCCGCTCTTCCCGTTAGCACATCAACTAGTCCGGAAGTCTGGTCAGTCTCCGCAACTGTATCGAGTACTGCGTCTCCCACGCAGACCAACAGCACTTCGACTTCAGGTTACTACTCATCTGCCGCCAACGCCAGCGCCAGTGCCACCTTTTCCAGTCATCGAGCATCGTCGACAGAGAGCGCCTCTGCGTCTGCCGTGTCCGCCACTCCGACAGGCAAGACCAACGAGACCATCATTCCCATTTCTGGTGGTTTCTCTGCGCCCCATTATGTCATCTACGCTGATGGTGAGTCAATGGCGTAGTACCAAGTCTCGAGGATATGACTGCTGATATTTACTGCTCCCGCAGAATGGCTCTATGAAATGCCCGCTGTTTCCGACCTCACCGCTTATAACCGATTCATCCTCGCCTTCTGGATGACTGATACGGGAGCCGTTGACGATGCCCAAGCTTGGGCTCAATGGGACGCTGATTACCGAGCCCAAGTCCTTGAAGATTACCACGAGGCTGGTATTGCCCTTATGGTCTCTGCGTTTGGATCCACCGACCAACCGACAAGTAATGGTGCCGATCCAGTGGAAACTGCTCAGAATTTGGCGCAGTATGTGAAAGATTACGGTCTTGATGGTGTGGACATTGATTACGAGGGTGAGTTGATCGTGTATTTCGTGCATAGTACCAGAGCTGATATCGTCATCTTACCAGACATGTCTGCCATGAACCACGCAAAGGCCGTCGCCTGGATCGTCGAGTTCCAACGTGAATTGCGAAGACTACTCCCATCGCCATATATCATCTCTCACGCTCCTGTTGCACCCTGGTTCACCTCTGCGGCAGATTACTCGGACGGAGCGTACACTGCTATTCACCAGCAAGTAGGAGATACGATCGATTTCTATAATGTTCAATTCTACAACCAAGGTCATGATCAATACGTTACCTGCGAGGTGAGCTGAACTTTCAAGTATGTCCTCACGAACTCTGCTGACTTGGGGTTGTCTTGAATCACAGACTCTTATCAACAATTCTGGGTACAACTGGCCTGGTACTTCGGTCTTTGAGCTCAACTCGTCAGCGGGTATCCCCTTGAACAAGATTGTCATTGGTAAACCGCTCGACACAGGCGCGGCAGACAATGGGTGAGTGGTATTGACGTACTATGTAGAACGCCAGTGGCTAATTTTGGATCTCGACCACATAGATACATGTCCCCTTCACTCTTGAAGCAATGTGCAAACCAAGCCCAGGCAAAAGGATGGAATGGCGGTGTCATGTTCTGGGAGTGGACAGAGGTGAGTCTCATAAGCAGCACTTGGCAGAGAAGAAGATAGGAAAGCTAATGATGACGACGTTTTGATTTACAGGAAGCGCCTGCGGTGATGGCTGCAGTTCGCGCTTGATCCCAGTCTTGTCACTATATCTGAGAACCAATTTATTACTCTTGCTTGCTTCCTCTTCGTTTTCGTTCATCTGTGTTGTAAACATATCTTCCCTGGGTTATACACGGTATTTACAGGCTCTTGAAGCTGGTCTTTTTCAGATTATCGGTAGTGACGGAGTTGCTATCGTGGCTGTTCGGATCAACCTCGTCGTCCTCCACGTTCTAATATGATGTAATCATGGAGGGGTTACTTTGTTGATCCAGTCGGCACTGTATGCATCCTCTTGACGCTCTTTCATTTCTTCTTTGAAGTCTGTTGAATGCCCCCTTGGAAACTGCTTGGACATACAGAAAATCTGCGAAACATCCCACATACCCGATTTCAGGGTGAAGAGTTTGCAATCACACTGTTTCCCACCTTCTCTCGGTCTGCTTGTTCGAGACAGACAGATATGGCGCTCGCTGCGTATTGAGCAGATCAAAGGTGTTCATCTTCACTAGCTGATATCGGACACCTTCGAGGTGCCACCCTGCCACGTGATCTTCACGACGCGACTTGATGTTCGGGTTAAGACGTGTTGAAAACATCAGTAGTCCGTTGATTGTACATTGTAATCATAGCATCCTACTCCGTCTTTCAATAGTCAGAGACACGCCGTGTAGATGTTGGCCGAGACTCTCCTCGTGCTGGGGGGTCACCCTTCGTCATTCTTTATCGCCTCTCCACCTGCTCCATCCACCTCGAGAACATACATCGTCTCACCCTCTTTGAGCGAGTACCTCCACCCTGGTGAAGTAGCTTCGCTAAATAGCTTGGGTTCACTCGCATTTCGATATCGCAGGATCAAGACATGGGCAGAGGAAACACATCGAAAGGGAAGGGAAGCTGTACTAGTCGAAAGTCTGACGAGTAGTTCTTCTGGAAAAGGTAAACATCGAGAAACGGCCAAGGGGAACGGGAATGACGATGCGGTTGCGGACGATTCGCCAAATCAGTATCTGTCGACGTTGGCGGCGAGCTTATTGGACGTACTTGGAGGATATGATTTGTTGTTAGTGGAGACTGAAGCGAGAGTGTTGGCATTGGACCCAGTTTTGGTGCAAGATCAACAGGGATATGTCCCACTCTCGAGTCTGGTAGCTAAGTTCGACAGATGGCAAGCTCCTCTTGCATCTCTCTCCGCCATGGTCGACCAACTCTCCGCCCCTCCTTCCTCTTCGTCTCCGCTAAGCTCAACATCGAATTGGACACCTGGAAAACTACTCGATCTTATTGCTGAGAAAACACAGACTGGTAATCCGTTCCTCGAACAAATCTACACAACCATCGCTTCAGCCCTTCGACATCTCTTCTTGACTCATCTCGTCTCGTTCCTGTTATACGGCATAGCCCCGACTCGTTCTACACCGACGACACCCTCTCTGGCGTTGGATGTGGGCCCTGATCCGCTATCGCCCCAACATCGGGTATATGCGCTGAACGAAGAGATGTTGCCTTCCAGCGTGAAGGGGAAGACAAGAGAAAGCGTGGTGTATGTGGGGAGAGTGACAGCAACGTTAAGGAGAGAAGAGAGGAGTTTGCCAAAAAGTCTGGTGGATGGGTTGAGGGAGGAGATTATGCGTGTTACAGAAATGGATGAGGGAGGGGGATTGGATGAGGCTATTCAACGAGCAAGAGCAGAGATAGGAGAGTGAGTTGCGGAGTCATCTATGGCAATCACAGGTTTTGTGCTGATCTACGGTGGTGTAGGTGGTTATGGAAACACATACTTACGGGACCACAGGTAGCCGAGTCTATAGAAACGTTGTGAGTACTCAAGTTATCTGTTTGGTCTTGCGAGCTGAGTGAATTGATGTTTGTCGTGCTCCCTCAGTGCCAACTTCTTCCTCGCTCGCAGAGCCGACTACTCCATCTCTGTCATCCGCGAAATCTCCAAACTTCGACTAGACAAACTCATCACCTCGAACCCGCACTCCTCTTCTTCCGTCATCCGGGAGCAGGATCTGGATCTCGCACTTCTACGAGCAAGTGTTGGAACTACTGCCGAGACTGATCACGGTTTGGAAAAGCTGAGATTCAAGTTGGAGAATGGACCATTGAGGGCGATCTTACCTTCCGTCGTCCCCGCCAGAACACCAAAGAAGGGAAGTATTGGCGAGAAATCGTTTGACGAGCGTAATGGTATTCGAGATTTGTTCTCGTCATCTCTACTCGGTACTCCCTTGACACTCACAACGACGATCACATGGCCTCTCGACCTCTTCATGACACCACCTGCGATATCTGCTTATTCCGATATACACGCGTATCTGACCGCAATACAAGATACTCATATTCGAGTACTGGACTGCTGGACATCACTGTCTGCTGCTCAGAGACAGAGACGTAAATGGACAGGAGTGAACGAAGGTGGGACGGCAGAAGGAGAAGTCAAGGCAAGGAAGAACCTTGCGAGATCTTCTTGGGGCACAGTTCGAGCAATGCTGTTCTTCCTGGATCAACTTCAGAGTCATTTCATGACGGACATTATTGACGTCCAACATCGACGCTTATTGGAACAGCTGGAACTGGTTGAGGGTGTATCGTCAGGTGCTTCGGTACTAGGAGGATCGACAAGAGGATCGTTGAAAGGGTCGGTCAGACAGACGGATACACAGACTAGAGAGGGAACGACATATGCCCCTTCATTGGCAGGCGAGAGAACATCCGGTTCGCCCTTCTCCGAAAGTCATGCGGGGTTCGGAATGGACAGTCAGACTGTCAGATCCAGTAGAGTACCTCCAACGCCTACAAAAGCTCAGAATAACTTTCTGGACTTCTTGACACTGCGGTGAGTCTCCTTCATCACAGCTTTCCTCAGATTGTAGTCACTTACATGACATGAGCATAGACAAATGCACACGCGACATCTGTCCTTCCTCCGAGAGGGACTGTTGATTTCAGACCCTGCGCTCGCGACGGTCACGAGGGACATACTGGACACTTGTAAACGCTTCACGGGGCTTGTAGAGCGATGGGGTGGCGATGTATTGCCCGAGTTGTTGATGGAGGGCGTCGATGGGGAAGAAGTCGGTAAAATGGTGGGAGAGCATGCGGATGCAGTGAAGGAGATCAATGAGGTGAGTCAGATTTCCAAACCCATATTTTGGCGATTCAGAAGTGTGCTCATCCGCTCGTCAGACCCTACATGACCTCCTCGTGGAATTCTTCAGCGCACTTCTTGAAACTCAAAATCCTACATCCTCTTCCTCTGACCCCGACAAATCCTCAGCAGGGGGTAACGCTACTTCCTTTTCACGCACAACACGAGTCGCTCAAATGTCAAGGATGATGTCCCGTCAGAGCAGTTTCACCCTCGGCGCGATGAATGCTAAGACGGGAGGAGTGAGGACCAAAAAAGATTTGGAGAGGGAAGAACGGGGTCTAGAAGCGGAGGTTGTCATGTCGAGACATATCGAACAACGTGAGTATACTTGCGTCTTCTGATACCAACCCAATCTGATCAGCGGGGCGAATGACGCTGATCTGGGTTAATTTCGTTCTTGGATCAGTGCTACTTCGACTCGACTTCAACGGTGTTCTCACGGCTTGGAAGCTGAAGGAGGACGAAGGCGATCTGGCAGGCAAGAGTGTCCTTGCTGAAGGTGGATTATAATACATAACGCATGCAAAGGAATACAATTTCTACGAGTCTTGTTTCAACGGTACAGGAGGTCTATCGCCGAAACTCTCGACGAGCTGCGAAGCGTATATCAGCAAGCGTCCACACGAACATGACAAAGGATTATGACTTACCGAGTTACCGTTGATGATTCCTGTCGTGGCGATGAGGAATCTACGACCTTTGGTCTGTTTGGACATCCATCTCAAAGCTGCAATCTCGGTGTAGGTGCAACCTCCGAGGAAGAAGACGACGGTGGTCATAGTTCGGTCATCTGATAAGACTGCAATTGTCGTAAAAAAAACATCAGTACCGGCTGCTGTAAACCGACTAGAGTTGGTATTTGACTCACCATTTGCCGGTTCTCGCCTCGCTTCTTCCCCTCTCTGTCTCACATCGACCGTCGCTCCTGGTATACTCCCCAGCACATCCTCGAACCCTTTCCAGCCGACTATAGGGTGCGCCTTTGGTAACACTTTCTGTTTACCTGGCTCATCTTCTTCGCCCGAACCTGTCCCTGATAAAATCACATTTTTCTGTGTTACACATTGTACGAGTCTGATCGACAATGGCGCATAACCCGAATAAACATATGAAATATCGTTTGGCGCAGCATCGTTGATATCGTCAACTATTAATCGTAAAGCTTTTCGTAATGATGGGAAAGGTTGAGGACTCGTTGGCGGTGATCGAACAAGGAGGTTCACATCCTGTAGAGCGATCAGAAGAGGGAGATGGTGGTATCCGTAAACTTGTAGGAAATCGCGTTTGAACGATTCGAGATTCTTCGGCTTAATTCCACCCGTCGTGAGTGACATCAAGATGATAGATCGGAGAACGGTCTGCCAAGGGACTTGTTGATACATCAGATCTTCGAGAGTGGAAAGTTGAGCTTGGGAATCGTATCCCGCTACAAGGTTCTGTTGAGCTTCGAGGTTCTTGTTGAACTCATCCGTCTTGGTAACGGGCATGAGTTGTTCCGTCAAACCAGTATCTAGACATCGTCGACCAACATCAGCAATGAGTAGATGATTGTAGTATTGCATGGATGAAGCTTCACTCACGTAATCTCAGACTCTGTTGTTCGCTCTGTAGTCCTCCCAACTTCCCTACAAACTCCTTCATCTGCGAGACGCTCTTCAGATTCTTCACACCGCCATAATCGCCTTCCAATCTCCGAGCAAGTTTACTCAATCGCATACCGACCACAGCAAAGTTGAGATCGCGAATGTCCATGAATAGCTTGTCCTTCTGTGAAGAGAGGTGATGTTTCCGTTTCTTTACTATGGGAGTTGAAGCCAGACCAGAAGTTGATGGAGAAGGTGCTGGAGGTGCTTGAGAGGGATCGATGAGAGCTAGGTCGATCTCGATGTGGGCTACTCATACCACATCAGCATTGACACTGTGTTGTGTTCACGACTGATCAACACGCACAGTTGTTTATACCGATGAACTCGTCCAACATCCCCTCGTATGTCAACTGTGTGCACATAGGCGTCACCCAGTCGACCGACCGATCAAGGATGATGAGGCCATCGACCTGATCTGACGGCTCAATTTCTCTATATTGGGAGAAACCAGAGGCATGATGCCGTTGTAAAAGTGTAGCGAGTTTCTGTCCAAGCTCAATGAGCATCAAGTCTCTCAAGCAAAGATACAGATGGGAACGTCAAGACTTACTTTCGCTCCATCACCTTTGCCTAGTATACGGGGGAACAGTCCGAAAGCTCGCTGGAATGTCATCAACGCTAATGACGAGTAGTAAATCGGTGTATCGTCCCCGTTCTGGATCCAGTTGACATAAGCTTCACCATGATCGTACTTAGTAACGCTCGAGGCTCACCAGGAATACGTCACGAGCTACATCTTCCATCTCTAATGAAAGCAGATCATCCTCCATGGGTATGAACTCAAGTTTGAACTGCAATAACACATGTCAACATTGTTCTTGTACAATAATATTCTTCCCCTCTGCGTTAATGGTCGAATAACCTACCTCTGAAATGGTCACATCACCCGCCACGCCCTGATCCTCGAGGACCTTTCGACAAAGCTCTGTCGCACGTGGGACTAGCAAGATCGTATACATCAATGGTCCAGATGCTGACGGGTTCTTCTGCTGAGCCCGTATTTGTTCTGTTCATCTCAGTATATCAGCTTGATCCACCAGAGATGCCTGTGGTTAGTGAGTGGGCTGACCTGCTATGATCCTCATGAATTCCATTTTGGGTCGACAGAGCCAGACCACATTCCGGGTGTTGACGTTCAGAGGACCAGGTTCGAGCCAAAACATCTTGTCGACAGCTTGATGCTGCGGACACGAACAAGCCATTGGTCAGTCTCGCCGCTGTATCGGAAGGAATGCGAGACGTACCTTGAGGAGAGCCACTTCTGTGACGAGACCCAATGGTCCAGCCAGAGCTGGCTCAAGTATCAATGTCTTCGCACCTTGAATCTATACACGACAAAGCGCTATCAACACGCATCCTGTTTGCATTTATATGGTAGCTCACATCATTCAGGCTCTCCACTAATGCACTCTTCGCAAGTTCCTTGAGTAATCCCACGTCTGGGCCTTTCTCCGTTGCGGGAGGAAGGACGGTAGACTCGCTATCGCCAGACGTGGACGGAGCAGGTGGAGGTTGTGTGAGACGAGCATGAGCTTGTTGATGGGGTAGTCGTGAGGGACCCGGTGAAGCTGTGGTCGCCATATTACGCGAGCAATCCCCTTTAGGCTACGATAAGAAAGAAGTACACAAAGAATAGAGAGCGGATTAGACGAGAAACAATATGGATAAGAATGATGATACTGTAACCGTAAATAGAGGTTGTATGATGATACGTTGCGTTTTGCGGGGCGCCCCTTTTTGTATTGTTGAGTGAGCGAGCACGGAGCCAAAGACGACGATGACTAGTACGCCGAGGATATCCATCACATCTTCCCATTGCTATTCTTCTCTACCTTTATCCATTCCTTGGACATAATATCGCAACACATCATTGCTTCTCACCGCCACTCCAGCTTGGTGACCCCAACTCGTCATACATAGAGCACAACATCACTCGTTTTTAGCCGCGTCGATCACGACCCAACAAATTTCTACCCTTCCTTCGTTGAGCCCATATCAAGTCTGCGATGGACGACCTATCCACAGGCTCAGAGAGTGATTACTCCAACTCGTGAGCTGTTTGTTGTCTCGGGAAGAGGTGAGATCGGTCGCAAGAAGCTGACCTCGTTGTTAATTTTAGCTGGATCTCATGGTTCTTGTCAACAAAAGGCAACGTACGTCGACGACTCCAACTTCCTTCCGGTCCTTTTGACCCTATCTTTCCAGCCAGGTAGCCAAGTAGCTGACGATGACCGCTTCATGATCACAGGAATACTTTGCAGAAGTTGACGAAGACTACATTTTGGATCGTTTCAACTTGACAGGATTGAATGGAGAGGTCGTACAGGAGTATTCGAGGGCTTTGAACTTGATCACAGATAATTTGGGTGAGTCTACGTTTTCTCGCTCGACCAGAGAGTGCAAGCATGTGTGACCGTGTATATATACATATATACGACGGATATGTCTGCTGACACCCTGTCTTTGGTGCAGACGACGAGTCCTTGGACGATGATGTTCGGGAAGCTGTAGAGACCTCTGCTCGTTTCCTATACGGGTTGATCCACGCTCGTTACATTGTTACTTCTCGTGGTCTCGCCAAGATGGTGAGTTAAGTTCATACTGCTAACAGACTTTACACGCTCGCCTCGTAGAGTCAACCTGGTCTGATCGTTTCTTCGATTGCAGCTGGAGAAATACCGCAAAGCAGATTTCGGTCGATGTCCTCGAGTCTACTGTTATTCTCAACCTCTCCTACCCGTCGGTCTATCCGACATCCCCTACCAAAAAGCTGTCAAACTGTACTGTCCTCGATGTGAAGATATCTACTCTCCCAAATCCAATCGACACGGTACGATCGACGGTGCTTATTTCGGGACGACCTTCCCTCATATGTTATTCATGGTTTATCCTCAGATGATACCTGGAAAGGGACAACCTATCGGATCGAGCAGCGTAGCGGACGTTAATAGGAGTTTGGTAGCTGGACAACAACAGAGAGGTGAAGGACCAAGTTCCGTAGGCAGCGTGTCCACTTCGTCTGTAGCTGTAAAGGCGGAAAGATACGAACCAAGAATCTTTGGATTCAAAGTCAATGAGGATGCGAAATTGGCAAGGTGGAGAACAGCAAAGAGAGACGCGTGAGTCCGGGACGGAGGCATGGTCCATCATTGGACATGTAACGCTAATCGTCTGTATACCCATAGCCAAATCGGAAGGCTCGAAGCGCTGGAGAGAGAACAAGGACAAGCCGCTTTGTAATCAAATACAAATTGCCCTTCGATCGAAAACCACCATACATTATACTCGCCAACCTCATGCTCTGGCTGACGAGTCATCTTCCCTACTTTTGGTTCCCATCCGCCCAGATTTCCTGACAAGAGTCTTTCTGCTATTATGTCTAGCTAATGCATTTACATTCTGTATTCAGTCTTACTGCTTATGAGACTCAACCTTTGTTATTCCACAAGGCCAACAAGTCGTGTTGATCGACCACTCTAGCTCTCCCCTCATCCTGCGAATCTAGTTGCAGCTGTTGCACCTCTCGCGACATCTCGTCTACCTCCGGTATATCCCCCGACTGCCTCAGATCTAGCTCGTCCATCGTATCTTCCATGGTCTCTCTCCTGCCCTTTCTCCATCCCGGTACTCTACTGATCGGTGCTGGCCAAGACTGATTACTACTCTCCGTCGTTGACAATTCTCTAATCAAATTCCTCGGCACGATCTCTGGCGGACTAAGATGTGTGATACCCGCATCATTCGTTGTAGTCGTCATCATTAACATATTCGGTGATTCCGTTAATGGTCTATCATTTGCTTCTTGATCAGGTTCGGGTATCGATGCTATCTCAATCGCTGTCGCGGTGGGTCTAGTCGAAGGAGGTCTCGAGATCGGTTTCTCCAACAATGTAGGCAATGGCGCTACTACCGGTGGTCGAGCTCCATCGTTTGGAACAAGGGGCGAAGTACGAATACCCATTTCTCTCACTTCAGACCATTTCATCTCCTTCTTCGCTTCGGACTTATCGATCATACCACTCTCACCTACCAAATTGATGGCGGAAAAATCACCCAATTTGATTCCGATAGAGGCGGAGGTACTCCCGTGTAATACACCGACTCCGGGCGCAAGTTGCCACAATGGAATACGGTCGATGGGTGGCGGTACAGAGGCAGATGTGGTTGCTGTTGGACTTCGAAGGAGAGGGTGTGGCCTAGCAAAATTGGTAGCTTCTGGTGAGTCGGGGGAGGAGGTGATCACGGTGAGGGAAGCAATGGGATCAGAGGGGTATCTCCTCAGACCGCGTTGAGGTTTGTTGTTCGTCGCATTTACGGCTCCGACAGGCTTGTCTGGTGACGCAGTAATTTGACCCAAATCAGAAGTCGAGGTAAGGTGTCGAGTAAGCAAGATCGGTGAAGTCGCATCGTGACCTTCTCTTGGAGATGTAGGAGACTCCGATCCAGTCTCACCGTCCTCGTCGCCATCGTGACGCTTCCGAACCCGACCTCGTCCCCGTTTGACGAATTCGCCACCCGTTGGCGAAAACGTGAGTGGCGACGCTTGACCTATCGAAGAAGTAGGCGAAGGACCTTCTAGGGGCCAGGCATACATTGACATTGGGATAGCATGGTGGAGCGCAATATGAAGTGGTTGAGGTTCCCGAATACGTGTCTCCATAGGTGAGAAGATGTACACAGGAGGCGAAGAAGTGAGTGCCCAAGAAGAAAGGGAGGAGAGGTGGTTGCTGAGTGACGCAGTACCAGTAATACTGTCAGTACCGAATTCACTGGACGTGATAAGCGCGAAGGAGAATTGATATCTACTCAATGACTTTGGAGAAGACATAGGAGATAACGATGATTCGTGGTGGCGGCTGACAATGTTTTGCAATGTGGTCGAACACCGCTTGAGCTGGCAAAGGGTCAAATACCCCGTTCTCCACTGTGGCCACAATCAAATGTCAACATCGTCTCGGCTAAAGTATTCGAGCCTTCTGACTGCCGGCAGGTACTAATGTTTTCTGACTCGCCGTACTCACTATAATCAATCTTGACGACTGGGTCGTGCAATACCGAAAAAGGCTGAGGAACAGGATTCCTCAACCTCCCGACTGAATCCCGATAATTCAAGGGGAGTTGATAATCTCCTGACGAGTATGGCGAACGAAACGTATTGGTCTGGCCTTGAAATCTGTATTTGAGATGGAGGACGTGGACGTTCGAACCCGGTTGAGAGGTAAGGGTCTGGCGGCGTATGTGGCGAAAGAAGTCTGGGTGTCAGCCTTGAAATATCCTGTCACAACAACCAATTCATGCATTTGCTTGCGTCGACATCCGCTAAGCACACTACTCTTTGGCACGTCCACAATGTCGACAAAAGAGCAACCTTGACGAGACGATATGAAGCACTGCCATTCCCAACTCACCCTAGCATGATCTAACAACCTGATCGTATCTTTGAAATCTTCCGCTTTGATACCCCCACTCCCCTCATTTGGTGATCTCATATAACTCGAAAAGTTCGAGAAGAGATATAACGCATCACGATTGGGCAAGTCGGGGGATAGAGGTCGTGTAGAGGTCGGGGATCGATTGGTAGGTGAGCGTGATCGGGAGGGGGGGCGGCCATTCGTAGGTGAGGGGACGCGAGGTACTCCATCGGTCGAGGCCACTGGGTGGATCGTCGTTGGTATGGGAGGTGGAGAGGTGATTGTAGTAGTGATTTGGGGTAGGGTAGATAATGGGGAAGCCGTAGTGGGGAATCGTCCTTGCATTTGCGTTTGCGTGGACATTGTATCAACTTCCTTTTCCGCTATTCACCTGAGAACACTCTTGGATGAGTTACTGCTATTACTCAACGCCACTAACCAAAATACCCAGTGATTACACTAATTTCTGATCTTCGTCATGTACAAGTCTGCCTTGATGTTCACCACGTCGGGTTTACATTCAAGTCGAGTTGAAAGGAGAATGATAACGACCGTTTTGTCCTCCCTCCTCCTCGTTTGCCTCCGACAGCGCAATGATCACTTACAACAACACCTCCTTTCTTGTCCTCGAACAGGATAACGCCATGACCCTCCTTTATCTCTGCTGAGCTGTGCTGTGTCATTCCTTTCTCTTTCTCGTTTCTCGATTCCCGATCCGATCACACCACCTTACAGGAAGGTATCAAGCGCCACCTTTAGATGGGTTAGTCTCTTTCCCGAAGACAGTTCGGGGTAGTCGGGAAAAGGGAGCAGATCGACGAGGATGGCCTTCCTTCTGAGAAGGAGGCGGAGGCGCGGAGGCAATTTACAACTGCTTGATGCATGTCTATGAGATTTATGCACGATACGATTCGATACAGTATGTCTTAGCCACGTACATGCCTCCAAACACAGAACAAATGTCATGTCCGCCGTTGCCACAAATCGACCCAGCTCACACAATTCTACTCCGCGTCTTCTGCCTGTTCCTGATCACTTGCCATCCAGCAAATCCTGCTCCGGAGGCGTAGTCCCCTCCCTCTCCTTTCCTCCGCGTTGCGGTCTCAGCCTCTCCCCGTCTGCTGCACTTGCATCAATTTCTCGTTGCTTTACCCTCTCACCACCGGGAATAGGCGTTTTCCCTCTTAATCCATCATCAACCGCTTCCTCATCGTCCGACATCACTGCCGTATCTAACCTAAATGTCGGAATATCATCCTCAGATGGTCCTGACACCGAATTTGCTCGCTGTCCAGCATCGTCGTCCTCGTCTGAGCTTGTTTCGGAAGCTCCTCCAAACCAACGAGTGATGGATAGCTGAGATTTGGCTTTAGGTGGAGCTGTCGACGCAGATGGCGAGTCGGGTGGACTAGCTGAGGACGGGAGAGCCGCTCGCATGGATCTGAATGGTGAGCTAAGAGTAGATAAGGATGGAGCTCGAACATGTCGGAGTGTCTCTCCAATGCTGATGCTATAACTTGGTCGTGGCGGGCTGCCAAGAGTCGATGCTCTTTCGGGAATCGGTTCGTGTTCCGTCTCACTAGGCGTGTCCATATCGAGCGATCTGACAGGCTTTCTGAGATATCCCTTCCTCCTACGAACAGATGATGCACTTTGTCTTGACCCTTCTGCTTCAGGTTCCAGAAAGTCGTTGACAGGTCCTCCTGCTTTGGCATACCGTGCGCGACGAGTGCGACTGGCGAATCCGGCATCGGCATCCGACTCGATGGGGATCTGAGTATGGACGGCAAGGGTGTCAGGCTGGGGTTGAGGTGATTCTTGGTCGTTACTTGTGCGATCTCTGTGTAGAGCTGCCCGAACTTCTGTACGCCCACGTAGGATGGCACGCTAAGGGAAGATCAAGTAATCAGCGACTTGTAACCAGGATGGCCGACCTTGCACATACCTCAATTGTCATTCTGTTTCTGACCATTCTCAGTGCTGGCCACGAAACTCGCTCTCCGACATCCAACATTCTCTCAAGTTGAACTCGATCAGGATCGGACAACAGATGAAACCAGTCCTAACGTCCAAGTCAGCACTGATGACATCAAGAAGCAGAAGTAAGACCAAACTCACTCGGATTGTGCTTCGCGGCGTTAGTGTCAAGTCACCCGAGAAACGTTGCAAGAAGACACCGCTCCAATCGCTTTGAAGAATCTGAGGCATAAGGTCAAGATCACGGATAACCTACCAAAGTCTTGTCAGCAGGTCGGGTCACTTAGCAGAAGGGGGTTCAGACACACTTTGAAATGCTTCGACAGATCCAGTTTGATGTACGATTCCAGAGCTGAAAGAATGAAACCTCCTCGCCAGCCTTTGCCCTTACGGTGTGCCACGGGACGACCTGTATGATGAGATGTCAGTCAGGAGATACCTTCGACAACATACACACAAGACCTACCGACAGAGCCTCTGGGCGCAAAGAAGAACAGATGGATATGAGGGTTGGTTTGAGACACAATTGAGAAGTTACAGTTGAATTGGGTATGTAGACTGCCGAGGGGGATGTCCTCACTAAAATAACTCAAGTCAGTAAGGGCCTTACAGAAAAGGCATTCTGACTCACCGCAAACTTCCGTCTTTGAATCGTGATCCACCTAAATTGTGAGGTTTGACACTACCATTCCGGTCCTTCGCCATGAGTACAACCTGACAAAAGAATCAGCCTGCTGTTGTTTTGCGCCTGTTGAAGACACTCACGGGGTTGAGGATACCCGGTACTGCAGCACTCGCTAGAATTGCAGACCATATCAGACAGTTGGGCGCAGTCAGGTGATTCAGCAGGATGGTGGGCCTGTAGATTCGCTGTCAGTGAATAATCTTACTTACTGAAGGTAAGGATGAACTCACGAGTGACGATCTGAGGGCACAACAGAGACGTTCAATGCCCTTCCTGTTCTCTCATACGCCTCTTTGAAGGTCAAAGAGCCTCTCGTGAAGAACATTGACTGGAACGGTTCGTCAGCTTTCCTCTTGAAGAGTTGAAAAACGTATAGACACACCTTCCTAGCCCAGCTGACGGTATCGAATCTGGCACCAGTTTGCAAGAATCGCTTGAACCAGATGGTTATAGAATCCTCACAAGCTGTGATCTTGTCCGCTAATTTGGGTATGAGGAGTTCCTTCAACTCGTCGTCGGTCCGCGTGCACAGCAGTGCCGCGACGAGACCGCCAGCCGAAGTTCCAGTGACAACGCGGGGAAGGAGGTCGGCTTCCAGGAAAGCTTTGATAACACCAAAGCTACACCGCCCAATTAGTATGACGAAACATGGGGGGGGGGGAGAATCAGCTCACTGATAGTATCCGAATGACGCTCCACCTGACAGACACAACGCGCTTGACCCGTAGTGCTTGTTGATAGCTCTGAAGAAGGCCCGCTTCTCCTCGAGCGTTACATCCGTAGCAGTCCTCACAGAGTCAAGACACGCTGCAACTTCCTGAATATGCGCTTCGACAGCTAATTTGGTGCCGATAAATGTCTGTTCATCATGATGACCTTCGCGTTAGCTTTGTGCACAGAGGCGTTACAGAAGTGTCCAATGCTCACCTCGCTGTACATCTTGACGCTCTCCGTACCAGCAAAATTACTCCGCACACAAATTGCCAGTGTATCCATAAGTCCCCTGGTGTCCTTGGCGGCTCGTAATCGCGTCAATGTGCGTCGAACTCGCTTGACCTGAACGATGGTAACGTCAGCGATAGCCTTGGCCAGTTACTAGAGATAGGGGTTGGTCACTTACCAGTGTGTAATCGAAATACGAGTCCTCCTCGACCTCCTTCCACTCATCGAAGCCAAGATACGAGTCCAGCTTTTCCGCCGCCTTTGCCCATTCCTCATAAGTCTTAGCATTCCTCAACTCCTTTCTCAGTTTTGCCTTATGTCCTCTCCATGCTACGACCCATTCGAAGACGTTAACGACTTGTCGAGTGATGACATAGGCGCTGAATTCGAGATATATGATGAAAAAGATGAAGAACTGGGGGTGGGGGGTGGCAGTGTGAGCTCTCGATGAAGTGTACGGTCTGTATACACGGAGATTTTAACTCACGAGGAGAGGCCATCGAATGAGATGATATGTCAGACCTTGTGATGCAGCTCGCGGTGGTCTCCTGCGAAGGCTGTCAGCTTGGCTAAAGGTGGACGACGAAGTCACCACGTACCTCGAGACTTTTTGGTGTATAGGCTGACATTGATTGGATTCACATGAGTAAAACGGATGAGATACATATAGTTCTTACTCACTGCGAAATCAGAAGTTGCTGTCAACTTCTCCACCCTCTCCAAATTCATCTGCCCAGGAGCGTCCAACGATCCATTATCTGGCCCATAATTCCATGTCCCTGGTCCACCATTTCTAGCTGATGATATCCCTGGCGAATCGGCAGGTGATCGTGGTGAAAAAGGGGACTGTTCGCCTTCTAGAGGTAAGGTATCGGAGAGTGAGAGTGCTTGCGAGAACGCTTTCAGGTGACTGTAATGGGAAATCCGTCCCGATGTCAGCTCAGTATTGCGATTCGATCGCGTGAATATTTCGTCTGCAGCGAGCGCAGAGCTAAAGATGTTGCATGTTCATACTCACTCTTCATCCACGTAGGAGACGGACCAGATATCCTCCTTCGTAGAGGACGTTGCATTTCGAGTTCTCGACGTTGATGCTGAGGCCGAGGCTGAGGCTGATGCTGATGTCGAACCCATATTGTTACAGACGCGGTGACGTCAAGGTTGCAGGCGTCACAGTGAGCTGAGACTATGCTCTCTCCAGTTACTAAGCAGTCGCGATCTATGTATGTATGTTGTCTATTGTATCAGTGGTATATGGTATGCTTATGATGATGAGTGATGTTGATGAGGATGACAGTTGACCAACGGAGTTAATCGTTTTTTGGGGGTAAGGGGTGATAGAGGACAAGCCAAAGATGGAGCACCGCGCTTCAATGTATTGCCGCTGAGACTTGGTGACTACTCTCTATCGTCAATTAACCTTTAACCGTCAAACTCTGATCATCATTCATTGAGTTTTTATTCCCACGATCCCAATCTACATCCACTGGATCTACATTCCCACACCAGGTACGATCCCGCGGATCCACTACCGCACCATCGAATCAATTCAGTGCACCTAGCTTGATCAACTCTCATCGCCATCATCACACCCACCATGTCAACACCCCTCCTTCAACAATTCCCATCGTTATCGACATATCCTCCATCATTCCTCAAAGACCTCTTATCATCACCAGAGCTCACCGAAGCATTTCTGTTCTCTCTGCCAGAGGTTCAACATTTGGCGGGAGAGGTCGAGAAGCTTGGAAGGGAAAATGATGAGATAGCAAGTGAGTCTGGGGAAATGCTTAGTTTCCGTGACATGCAAGTCACGGACCTGTATACTGATCTGTATGACTGATGTAGGACGGAACATGGAACTGCGAGATCAGCTGATCGCTCTCCGAGATGGAACCGCACAATCCTATGCTCATGCAGAACATCAGAAGCGCAAATGGGCAGAGCTGGAGAAAGCTCAAGCCAACTTATATCAGGTAGGTAATGGTTGTCGACTTCGACCCTCATCCTCCTCGTCTCATCTGATCCGTAGACTATAGAGGTGTAGAGGTGACTAATGTGCGGTTGTTCTTGTGTAGCGTAACCGTCCCTCATTCCTCCATCTTAGACTGCGGCATTCCCTCACAGCCCAGGATGAACAGTCAGAAAGGATAGCGAGCGCCTTCATCGAGGGCAAATCGGGTGGTGGGAGTTTAGCACCATCACGAGTCGATTCGCCAGCTCCTGGCTCGTCGGGCGACTTCGGTGGTCTAGGAAGTAGCACGCCCATCCAAGGATCATCAGCCTTCAATGATCGAGTGAGTCGTCATCATTGTGCAGCATAATGGAGGGGAGAAGTGACTGATATCTTTCGCCTTGCAGAGCCAGAGCAAGGCGATAGACGACTTTATACAAGAGTTCAAAGCTGCAAGAAAGACATATCACAAGAGAGCGATATGGGCAGAGAGATGGTCACGAGGGGAGGTCGCTTGGAGAGACGATTAGGAGATCTAATAACAATCATTCTTACATGCCCCCTTGTGGACCGCGCCTTGATTGATACACGGCGGCTGGACCTTCCGGGAGCACGGTCATCCGCAGAACAAAAGCTGGAGATTGGAATACGATGAGAACGAAGTAAACACTGTGTATAGCATAGACTACCCGTTGTATATGTACAGTTTAATAAAGCGTTCCTCTGCACGGTTGTCATCGTTTCAGCAGCTGGTCACCGGGAAGCCGGCCTGGATTGTCCTTGAGGTGGTCTCGTGAGAAATGACCCGTTATGAGTGCTGCCAGTCGACCAATAGAGAGCCATCGCGTTCGCGTCAATTGCTGCTTGTGACATGATATCAAAGGCAGCGAGACTAACTTCCAGGCTGGGATGCACATGCATATGCAGTTAGATGGCATACAGGAAGGAAGATTGTGACGTCTTATGCCATCTCGTAAGACGCGTTCGGGATGCCCGGTGCCTGAACGGTCGATTGATTACAACGGACTACTCGGTCATTTCAACGTCACAAAGACAAAGCGTTCCAATTTGACAGTTGCCTATATATTGATCTAATTACATTTGTCCTTGTTTCTTGCGTTCATAGGCAAATCATTCCTGGATCGCTCCACGCCTCCCTAGCCAACGTTTCCTCCCCTGCGACTCTGGCCTCGCCCTCCTCAATGTCGCTCTCCTTCTCATCCTTCCTCTCCCTCCTACCTCCTCCACACCCCGCCGGTCCTATCGATTACAGCGTTGGCTTCCTCAACATCTTCCTTACTCAGCTAGTGCTCACGACGCCATGTACTCCTGGATGGAAGCTCTTCAGAGCTGGAGTTGCAGCGCCGATTATCGTTTCGATTTGGGTATACTTGGCTCTGTGGCCAATATTGTGGTACAGCTTTGATCATTGGGGAATTGTCATCTTCCTAAGTAAGTTGAATCGTGGAAAGATCTCTGATTCGGACGCTCAACAACTGATATGCTGACAAGCGTGTACAAATAGCTTCCCATGCCTTTCGAACACTGGAATGGCTTGTTTTCTTCCCTGCCGAAGAGAACCTTCACCGACTGGTCCCGAAATCTTCGCTTGTGTCCAAGATCAGGAGTTCTACCACCAACGGAAAACCCATAGCCAATGGCGATAACTCTACCGATTCTACCGCACTGGTACCTGAACCGATACCACCCCCTTTCACTTTCGCCAAGTTCTGTTGGGCTGCCAGCCTTTGGTGGTCGATACGAGGTGTCGGCTGGAACTTCTGTTGCCCTCTCCCGTCATCTTCCGTCAAGCCGCCATACACCCGAGGCTCGACACGCTGGCAATGGCTCAAGGCTCAGACCAAGATATTCCTCGTATCCTACATCGTTTACGACTCTGTACGAACATTTCAAAACTTGACTTGGGGAAGATCATTCTTTCACGATGTGGTCGGTATCGCCCCTTCCTATTCAACGATGACGAGCAGTCACAAGGCCCTGTACAGCATTGCAGTGGTCACTCGGGTATATTGGGGTCTCCAATCCACGCACTTTCAGGCTGCTGCGCTCATGGTGACCATAGGAGGTATGATGGGCTGGGAGGGAGAATTGTGGAGTCCGTGGGGATGGCCACCTCTTTTCGGGAGTTTGATTGAGTTGTGGAAACATCCCGGTTTGTCCACTATGTGGTCTAGGGTGAGTTGTCTCCGAAAAATATAACATGGACTGAACGTCCTGACAACAAGTTGCTGCAGACGTGGCAAGGGTACAACCGAAGATTCCTTTACGTCTTTGGTTGGATCTTTATCGGTGAAAAGGTGTTAGGATTGACGCACACTGGACTATCTTCCCATCCCACCATTCCGCCATCCAACTCATCATCTCAAAATTCGCCAAACCCATCAGGTCAAGTCTCGCCGTCTCATCCCCTCCCTACGACTGCTCCTCAGCTGCCGACCCGAAAGCTTTCGCCTCGACTCATGCTTCAGAACTTGATCAAGAGTCTTATCGTTTTTGGTATATCTGGACTTCATCACGATCTCGGCGTCTTGAAGTTGTTCTGGAAGTTTGCCCCACCCGGTGCACGGATGACTTTGAGAGAGAGGTACATCTTGACCCCCTTCTTCTTTGTCCAACCATTAGCGTTGGCCGTCGAAGCGGCCGTCAAAACTTCTTGGCGAGGATGGAAGCTGAAAACTCATCCAGAGTGGAAAAAGGGAGGTGAAGGAGAACCCGGGTGGCTTGTCCTCCTAGAACGAGCAATAGGCTTTGCATGGACTTGGATCTGGCTGGGTTGGACGGCAGGCTGGTTCGTTGAAGGATTGGCCAATATGGGAGCGTTCAGACAGACGGAAGACGAGGTATGGTTCTCGTTAGTAGGAGGATTGCTATATGGGAAATGGCAGCATTGAGCTGTGCCAATCGATATAGCAGACGCATATGGAGAATGACGGGCTGTAGTGCATTGCATAGTCGTCGAGCAAGTAAGTAGAAAATAGATGACATAGATGCTTTACATGTAGATAGATGGGATAGATGCATCGATGCATAGGATAGGATGAAAGAGGTGCAGAAAGACGCCTCATCGGATAATTCCGGATGAAAAAGTTGGTAACGCCGAGTGGTATTACACTGACTGGCCTTCGTTACTCGTACTTGCTGTTTAATCTCGACATCTCAAAAGTTGGTGAAGATTGGGTCCATTGGTGCTTGTCAATCTACTCACTCACTGCATTGGTATCGTCAAGCAACCCTTCCTATACCTCGATACCTCGCACGGCAAGCTCAGACATACAGCCTTTACTACTGCCCACAATCACCCAAAAAGCACTTCGATATGGCTCTCGCTTCTTCTTCCTCATCAGTGTTGAGATCGACAAGATGTCTTTCTACCCCTCTTTTGGCTGCTCGACCAACTAAGAGCAGCAAGCGAATAGCGTGTGAGTGCACGCATGATATACAATAGCGATATGGCGCTGACAATATGTCAATTTTGCACCCTTGTTGTCTCTTCTCCGACTTGCTAATTTGTCAACCATTACAAACAGCTTCTGCTCGAGGCTACGCTGCTGCAGCCACAGCGAGTGTTGAAACCCCTCTTTCAGCCTACGAACCAATCACCACCGACTCCTCCTCAACCACATCACCTCGTACCACTCGAACCAACAATTTTACTCCTCGATCATCTTCCAATTCCCCTACAACCGCCTCTTCTGCCCAAGAATACCTCACAAACCTTCTATCATTACCTTCACATCGACAATTTCCCCCTGCTCTAGCATTACAGATCCTCACACATAAATCATATCGATATTCTCATCCGATTCGACATCTATCCCCGTCTGACGAGTCAAACGGAGTCGGGTCGGAACCTTATAATTCTCGACTATCTTTTATTGGTCGAAGAGCCCTTTCGACTTATTTGTCGATCTTCGTACATGACGCTTTTTTGTCATCTGCCGCGGGGGGTGGATTGAAAGTGGATGGAACGGATTTCTTGAGAGGAAAAGGATTACAAGAGAGATTGGATGGATTGAGACATGTTAACAATCTAGGGAGGGTACTGGGCGATGAGTGGGGTGTGGGACAAGTGACGAGATGGGATCGTAATGAGGTGAGTGTCATCTCGTACCTGAAGCTATCAACAACCCCTTCACTCCTCGAACGACTTCCTTTCCTTCGAAGCTAGAAAGTAGCTATCACTAGTCTCTTCGGGCTTGAGAAGTGTTGTAAGACAGAATTCGTGCTGATACTGCGTCCGCCTTCAGACATCGAGAGAAGGAGGTGATCTGAAGATCAAGGGAATGTCAATCGAAGCGATCCTCGGTGGTATTTACACCCAATTCGGTTCCCCAGCCGCCCATCGTACTTTCCACAAAATGATCTTACCAGGCTTCGCGAGGTCGAACCAATTGAGAGATCCGAGATTGGTCGAGAAAGTGGAGACGGTGAAAGAACAGCTGGAAAAGGAGTTTGGGACCGGTATCTTGGCTAGATCATGATCGTGAGAACGCCCCGAGGGAGAACAATAGGGGAAGTGATGTCTTTTCTTGCATACGAGGATATAGCATGAGCATGAGCACCGCGTATGAAGCATTTTTCAGGTCATTGAGGTTCGTCCATTCATGGGTAGTTGCACGACTCCAGGTCCGCCCGCAACCTGAATGACCCAGAATAAATGGGTTAACGACCTGTCATGATTGCTGTCTGGTATATGGGATGATATCATGGGGCTTGCGTGACCTACAGAAATGCTCTCCGTCCATACATGGTCTGGCTCCCAGACCAATCGGAGTTCAGGCCAGCTCGTAGAAGTACCGGCAAACATGAACATTGGGTGGTAAAAACTGCATACAGAGTATCTAAATTTGGCAAATCTCTGAAACCAGACCAGATATATATATATGCTACTAACACTGATACTAACACTTTCAAGACTACTTCTTATCTCTCGCCAATTCCATCAAACGATGGACATTGCCTACGCCGTTGCCGCTTAGTTCTGGTAGATGGGCGCCTCACCCTTCCTTCCCTCGGAAAGAAGGACAACGGCGTATTTACCCGAGATCTTCCATCCGGGTTCTTCCTCGTCGAGCTTGTCTCCCACACCTGGGGGAATACCAACAACGACATCCGACTTGATGGTTCGGAGGGAACAGACGGGTGGGGCACCGGGCTCAGAGGCAAGAGGACCGATAGCCATGTTGAAGGGTGTGTCAAGAGGTGCGTGACAGTCGTAAGTGAGTTTCCCTACGAATAGCCAACAACAGATCAGTTTGTAGGCTTCGTAAGGGACGCAAAGTCACTCACGGTGGTTGAGATCTCCCTTGAAGATGACGAGATCAGACTCGGAGAGGTACTGGAAAAGATCAGGAGCCTCAGAGTGGAGGTCCCACTGGAGTGCACATATCAGCTGATGGCCACGCGTAATCAGAGTTAGGAAGCTGAGCAACTCACAAAGGTGTAACCAGTGCACCAGAAGGGGTGTTGCTCGTACTTCCACTTGCCCTCCTTCTCGTATTGCTTCCACCTGTGACCGAGAACCCGCAACGACTCGACCTCGGCGTCGGTGGCATCGCCAAAGAGTTGGCCGTAAACACAAGAGTTAAGGATCCTGTGTGATGGAGAACAAGGTCGATATTAGTTTGGCACATCGTGACGGTCAACTCATTTTCACTCACCAGTCCCAGTCCTTTTTGGTGACATCACTGACGAACCAAGGGATCTTCTTTCCGTGGAAGATGACCTTGTCACAGATACCGCTCTGAATGAGCCAATCGGCGTAGACGAGATCACAGTAGAGTTCGAAACCTGCACAGGTATCACAGTCAGCGAGTTATCTCCATTTTAGGTTGCAGCATCACACTTACCGGCATTGTCGAGGACGAAATCAATTCTGCCGCCCTTGACCTTGCAGACGTACTCTGCAAGCTTGGTCAAGTGGTTTCCCAAGATGTTCTTCTCGGTGGCTGCAAGATGGTCACCACCGGTAGATTGAAGCTTCTTGATGTCCTCCTCGGTCATGTCGATAAGAAGGGACAAGTCGGTAGAGTTACCCCACAAGCAGACTGGATGTGCATATCGTCAGCCAACATGTCACTGTTGGGCAGAAGCCTACTCACCCTGAGTAAGCTCGTGGAACAAGAGCTTGTTCTTCTCCAACCTGGCCTCTTCGGACATGTTGCCATCGGGCTTCTGAGGTTCTGAGAATCGCTGAGACAGCTCGAAGACGGCCTGACTGGATCGGGAGAAGGTGTCACACTTCTGTCGGAAGAAGACGTCTGTAAGATTTTCGTTAGCCAGGCTCTTCCACGCAGCTTGGACTAGCAAAACTGAGCTCACCGTAGTCAACCCAGTACTTGGAGAGAGAGAAACATTCTCTCATTCTTCGGTACTTGTAAGCCTCGGCGAACAACCAAGGAGCGTTCATGAAATCCTTGCCCCTGAAGAACTTGGCAATTTCCTATATCCACATCTATAATCAGTGCGGGATCTTTTCGGCGGATGTGCGACCTCTCACTCACCTTGTTCCAAAGAGCGACATCACCTGCACCATCATCGACGATCGGTCTCAACTTGCTGTTTCCTTGCAAGTCACCCATCAAGTCCTCCATCCTGTGAATACAGTTGACGAGATCGACGATCCTGTCCTCGTCGTATTCCTGGTTGAGGGTCTTCCAGACGTCGTCGATGGCTTTGCCGAGAATGGTAGGGAGACGGACACCCATGGTAGCCTGTCAAGATAGGTCAGTACAAGCTAGTTGTTGGACAAAGCAGCGGACTTACATGGGCGAAAGAGTACTCGTGGTAACCTCGGTCTAGGAGGAGATCAGCTGTGTACTCGTTGAGAAAGACAGATATATGAACATACACGCAGGCCAAGGAGGCTGGTCTGTTGGAGAATGCGAGGTCAGCGTTTATCCTCCACTAAATTGTCAACGCTGACTTACTAGGGTTGACACGAGAAGGGGTTCGAGGGTATTGCTGTGGAAGAAAATCGTCTGATCAGCTATTGACCTATACGACCACTGTGCATTGGTCCGACTCACGCTCGCCGCTTGCTTCATGTCAGCCGCCTTGAGCTTGGGAGGGAGGTTACCCAAGTTGAGCTGTTCGTTGTAGACGATCTTCACATCAGCATCTAATCTTCGTAACATATTCCATAATGTTCCGTTCTGGCGATCTGAGCGGAAGAAGGCGTAACTCACCATTGTCTTTCTGGGCGCCTGTGCGCTGGGGTGGTTCTTGTTCGACATGTCTGGTGTAGCTGATGCTGTCGCTGATTCTTTACTGCTCATAACGAAGAAAAGGTATCAAGAAGGAAATGAGGTACGATACGTGGTTGATATAAAAAGAAGCGGTACAGGTCAAACGTGATTTGGATTTTGACACACAGGAAAATGGATTCGGTTCGTCGGACAGGGAAAGTATGACGATGTGTTCCAGGTTACGAGCGATAGGTCGTGGGAATACGAGTTGCAAGCACCGTAAAGAGAGGGAGATTTGGAGGGTTGATAATAATGTTGAGCGAGATGCGAATGCCAATAGAATCGTTTTATGGTAGATAGGTCGATTTCGATGTTGTTCGTTACGGCACGGGGTGTAAGGGGGAAGAGGACGGTAAAATCGGGGTAATAGATCGGGGTAGAGGGGGAAAGCGAGGGGTTTAACAAGAAAAAGAGAGAGAGAAGAGACGTCAGCGGTGGTAACCCTAAATTACACGCTACTACTCTCTCTTCTGTCTAGGTAGAGCAGCTCTACGTACGACCAGTTATCAGGAAGATAGGACGAGCAAATAACCCTTGCTTTTAGATTACGGAAGCTATAGGGAACATCCAATAGTATGGTAAGAAACCAGCGGACCTTGTCAGGGTACAACCAGGGTTGGACAGGGCTATCGATACCCCAGCCACTGACGTTTTGGGCTTTCTAGATAGAGTGTGATGCTTGGTATCGGACACATGTCAAGCAAGGTCCGAAGAGGCAGGAAAGCGAGCAGGGGGATCGGTGGGGAAGGCATCACCAAATATCGAGGTAGAAGTCTTTCAGGAGTGCGGGGGTGACACACTCACTCCCCAGCGCACGGGAACACCACGGTACACGTTGAATAATGTGCTCAGAGAGCTTCTACAACGACATCCAGCACACACACGTGCACAGGCGCACAGACTCGTGCTTCGCTTCCATCAAAAAGGTCACGAAGAAAGAATACCTGATCACTCACAGTAGTTAGAAACCGCGTTCGTTGATGTTTGTGTATATAGCGAACGCAAGTGATGGTTCCGATTCCAAGTAAGAGATGAAGAATCGATATGATATGATAAGAATATAAGTAGAGAAGAAAGTGAAGATCAGAAGTGAAGATGTAACTGTGATGAGTAGAAGGATACACGAACAAGGGGAAAGGAGAAAGAGTCAGATGGATTTCACCAAAGGGGCTTAGAGTTAAAGGTAGAGACAAAGAGAGACAGATATATACACTTTGTACGCTGTCCGGATGGTCGGCACGAAAGGCCAAGGTGAGGTGAGACGAGACGATTCAAGCCAGCCAGTCGAACGGGCCGTTGATCGAGAAGATGAATGACAATTCAACAAAACAACTTGTGGATCTCCTTTGTTCTTGGTCCGACCTCATCGGTCAACGAGACAAACGTGCATACGATCGATACATGCGATGTCCCGGGAGGAGGGATGGTGGATGAGAATCAGAGCCTGAGTTCAACATAATAACGGTGGCGGTAGGTGTGTATGTGTGTGTGTGTGTCCACGGTTTCTTGTGTGTGTGTCCGTGTGTATACCGTTGTGGCACACATCGTCTGTCCGCTCTTGTCGGGGAAACGGTAGAAAGTATCATGCCGAGGACGGCTTGCATGCATCTACATATACATGAAAGTCTGCATCTGTCAATCGTTGGGCAATGTGTCTTGACCTCTTATTTTCCATCGCTGCTCAATGGTGTGATAGTCCTCATCAATCAACAAATATTCCAAACAGTGTCAGACGAGACACGAAGGCCGACGATGCACTTAGAGTGAGTGACTAACGGCGAGCACCTAGAGTAGGTCACTGCACCACTCATTCGCTCCCGTGTCAAGCTCACAAACATCACACCCCAATGTCGTATTTGAGATCGGTCAATACTCATCATGATGCATTCGACCTTATCGCGCTCGGGTATACCGGATCAGTTTCACTCCAGAAGAGATCGTCGCCTCCCCTTACTCCACCAACCATGACCATTCCTTTCAACCAAGATCGTCGACGTCGCTCCACCGTTCCGTCACCTCCTTTCTCCCCTATCTCTGCGAATAGATATGGAGTACCCAGAGTGCAACACATTCGCTATGAGGAGGGAGAAGAGGGCAGTGTATATTTGTAGAGGGGGAAGGGATCAAGAATGATACGAAACATCCATTGTCCTTCGTTGTCTTCGACTCCAGCAAAACGTCATTGACGTCGAAGATCATCGTTGGAGTGAAAGGATCGCGACGAGCGACTCCGTGCGTATCGGCCAGTGTACGATCACCATCATCAGCGCGAAGTCGAAAGCTGGATGACACGTCTCTAAAAACTTGTCATATCGTTATCAACCCTTTGGCGTATCGCCTCGTTTCTCCACTGCATAATCACTGCGCCATCTAATTGCACCAGTCCCACGACGTTTCAGCTTGACACGAAACGCACTAATCGCTTGTACCATATCGCGACATCGCCACTATTAGAAGACCAGTCCCACTGAAACGAATCGTTTTTCCTCTTCCACTCACACGATCCTTTCATGGCCTTTGGATGTGTGTGTGGAATACTCATATTTTCCACGCTGTCGCCATTGTTCGTCATCAACAAAAAGAACAAGACTACCAATCCCTTGGCATCATCTCGCCACTTGCCCCTTCTCCTACCTGATTCTGCAGCTTGGCTCAATCCGTAACTTTATCCACCAGACCACGCTGTCAACCACCCTACTTTGCCACGCTTCCCCTATCAGCTCCCAGACTAACCCCTTCGCTCATACCTGCTCAAGTCCGCCAAAATGCCCTCCACCCACCCTGCATGGCAACAGACCTACGCCATGCCTGCCTCTCCCTCTGCTGCAAAGCAACAGCAAATCCGCCTCGCATCTGCCCAACATTCAGGCAACATGTTCCTGAATCCTGTCCAGGAAGCACGTATTCTCAATTGGCGTCAAGGAGCTTCTACCGCCACTGCCAGCACCAACATAGTATCACCTACCACTGCCAATTCTTCGAAACAGAAGACGAAGAAGAGCAAATCTGCTCCGGCGTCTGTGCAATTCTCTGGCAGCTGTTCCAGCGGTGGTGGCTGCGGAGGAGGAAACCAACCTTGTCCGACATGTGCCAGTCCTCCAACTACATGTTCTTGTTCCACCGCACGATCACCTTCATCCACCAAGACCAAATCGAAACATTCTCCCCGAACCGCTGATACATCGGGGAAAACCAAAGTCAAGGGATATTATTCTTCGAAGCGAAAAGAGACTTCTTCAGGTATGAGTATGACTCCCACTTTACCATTCATGATGACGGTCAGACCGAAGACCCCACCACCGGGAAGATCTAAACCCAAGGTGAGACGATAGTCACCTCACACGGGACGTTGAGGGGACACCTGACACGCTTGCTTTAGGTCCGACAGCCACCTCAATTGAACGGATCATCATCAGCAGCTGGGTGGAGTCAGCCACCAACGTTGATGCACCCTCCGGAGAGGGAGGTGGCCAAGCCGACAGATCAGCCCCAGATACCAAGGATAGCAGGAGCGAGAGATCCCGTGTCCCAGAACTAGTAAGTGATGATCGTCGGAATGACGAGCGACTCGTTGTCCGATCCGTAAAAAATAGTCGTCACTACGAGACATGGGTTGATGATTCAGTTACTGTACTTTGCGAACGCCACTTTAATAGCTGGAGACAGATGTTTCCCCCCAACGGAGGAGTCATACCATTCGTCCCACCTGGAATGGGAATGGGGATGCACGTAAGTGACGATCACTCGTTATATGAAGAAGAGACTGGGCTAACTTGGCAGTCGATCTCAACGTCGTCATGAAGCCCCAAATACCGGGAATGTCGCCTGTTCCCGGTCGGCGTTCATAAAACGATCGTCATGGTAAGACCGGTATCGGTATTGAAGCTGAGCGGAGTAGGATCGGCCGAGCTAAGACAAAGAAGGGACGGTGAACGGGGGATTGGTGACGAGGTGGAAGTGCTGGAATCGGAATTACATCATCTCCATTTTAATATGCTTGTGTCTCAACGACAAGCCTCATTGTGTATATTAGTTTTTTAGTACTGTAGGTATAGCGTAAGTGTTCGGTTCGGTATAATAGACAGAGAGTAATTAACAATGTCATCATCTAAACTAGTGGTGGTGGTGGTAGTAGTCCGATGCCTTTCGGAGATGTATTGTCCATGGTGGTGTCGACTAACTTGATTCGGGCGAAGAAGAGCAGTGGGTGTGACGATTAAGTTAACGTTTGCGCGTCCAGTTACTTGGATGGACCTAAAAACGAATAGGTAAAAACTCGTGGATCTCGCGTTTTTACCTATTTCGATCATCGAGATCTGCTTTTATTGTTACTCGATTCCAGTCCGTTGTGTTTCTCTTCTCGGTCGGTCTGTCGATCATTTCTCCTTACGGCAAAAGTCGGGACCGATGCATACCGCACGAGGAGGGACGAGCCGAGAGACGTTCTAGAATCCCGGTCGGTAAAGTCGATCGGGGATGTGTGTGTAAGTGTGTTTTTTGTGGGAAAGGGGTAATACCTAAACAAGCTGTATGATTCACGATGAAACACGGAGAATTTCATCCAGTCACTCAGTTACTCCTTCCGTCGCGATCAACTTAATTGTTGCAAGTCACTCAACCCCCTTGTAACGTCACCTCGTTACAGTTATCCCACCTTCCCCTTCCCCTTGCCCTCGCCCTCGCCGTCAAGGAACAATCACGGAATGGCATGGCATGAGCGACGCATGGCGTTTGAAAAATATGCATGCACACTTGCATACATATAAAAGACTGAAAGGGATTGTTGCATCAACAGGTTTCCTCCCCTCTCTTCTCATTCAATACCACTAATCAACCAAGACTTGAACAGTCACGTCAAATAGGACTCGACGTCCACTCACACTCCTTTACAACGAGTTTTACTACCAAACCATAACAAGAGCAACAAGCTACGCTTCGGACAAATAACCAAACAAAACAAACAAAATGCACGCCTCAGCCCTTTACGCTATTCTCCCTCTTCTCACTCTCGGTCTTCCGGCACTTGCCTTACCTCACAACGAGATCCGACAAGTCTGTGCTCAAAGCACCGTCACTTTGACCACTACAGTCACGGTCACAGCTGGTGCCGTCAAGTCTTCGTCCGCTGCTGCGGTCGTGAGCACTAGTCCTGCTGCTGTGGCCAAGTCCAGTGCAGTGACTTCGTCAGCCAAGCCTGTCACTCCGTCTACCGTCGCACCGGTCCAATCTTCTAGCAAGCCTGCCGTAGCCGCCGCCGCTGCCGCCTCTTCTTCCAGCAAGCCTGCCGTCGTTGCCGCTGCCTCCAGTTCCAATAAGCCAGTTGTTGCCAGCTCGTCCGCCGCCGCTGCTGCCGTCAAGCCTACTACCAGCACCCCTGTCGCTGCCGCTACCTCCGCCAAGTCGACTGTTCCAGTCGTCAGCAGTAGTGCTATCAAGAGCTCCAGCACTGCACCTGCCGCAGTCTCAACTTCCAAGGCGGTCGCTCCTGCCGTCAGCACCACAGTCGCCAAGAGCAGCAGTGCCGCTGCTCAGGCTACCGGTACCACTGCCGCCGCCGCCGCCGACATCAAGACCTTCCTTGATCTTCACAACAACTTCCGAGCACAGTATGGTGAGTCGGACCTCTTTCATTTGTCTTACCGAGGGACAGACACTGATTTGTTTGTGGTACTTTGAACAGGTGCTGCTGCTCTCACTTGGAACGAGACCGCTGCTACGTACGCTAGAGACTACGCAAACAAGTGTGTCTTCAAGCACTCGTAAGTAGTCATATTGCCATCTTTATTTGTCGAGGTAATGGGACTGACATTGATATCTTGTGTAGTGGCGGAAAGTACGGAGAGAACCTGTGAGCTTGACTGCAGGCCGATCATATCCAACCAAGGACGAGCTGACGACTGTTGTTCCCTGCAGTGCTGCCGGTGTCGGAGGTGGTTACAACATTCAAGCTGGTTTCCAAGCGTGGGCTGACGAAGCTGGTGAGTCTTAACCTTTCGCTTCGGTGTCAGTCGAATATCAACTGATTTGTTTATGTCAGCCGACTACAACCCTTCGAGCCCTCAATACAGTCACTTCACTCAGGTCAGTGCTTCTCTCACCGTTCTCCACACAAAGTCACATATGCTGACTGTTCGGAATCTTGCAGGTGGTCTGGAAGGGTACCACTCAGCTCGGTTGTGCCGCTGTTCTTTGTGCAGATGGGACCATCTTCACTGGTTACGGTCAGGTGAGCTACCGCATTGCAGTATACTCATATCACAAAGTCGCTAACAACTTGTTTCTCCCTGACAGCCCGCTCTCAACATTGTCTGTGAGTATCACCCCTTCTTCTCAAAACACATCGTGTTTGATCAATGTAAGAATAAAGCACTGACAATCTGTTTCACTTTATAGGCGAGTACACTCCTCCTGGAAACGTCATCGGTCGGTTCCCCCAGAACGTCGGAGCGAAGCAGTAGAAGACTTGTCCGTAGTCCGTGGATCGGACAGAATGGATGTGGTCTTGCCTGTAACCGTATTGAGAGTACTGGTACTATCAATGTATTCCTATGCTTTAGAGAGTGTATCAAATGTCATAAACATATAATGGGACTAGTCTTGCTATCTCCCTTAAAAAACAATACCACAAAGGTTTGCTTCGCAATCATACAAAGTATAGTCGAGCAATTTATCATCACAAGTCGAGGTGTTTCTGGAGGAAAGCTACAGCCGTATCACCAGCTTCTTCAAATGCTTTCTTGGTCTCTTCGTGATCAAGTGTGGGCCGACAAGCGAACCCATGAACCGTGTCTGCGGCCCAGCTTACGCATCAGCACAATCAAGCAGCCCAAAGACACATTGCGGCAGCGATTATAATGATAATGATAAACACGCTTACCTTTATGGTGATAGAAATCAAACACCACCCCTTCATTCTTCTTCTTCTCCTCAAACACCCTTCTCAAGTTGGCAATCTTTTCCAACCCAAACATCTGATCATGTTCTGCCAAATGCCATTGTGTCGGTTTGTGTATATTGTCCCAAGTCGAAGTCTCTGGCGAAGGGTGATTGACAACGCCGCATTGGAGAAGGGTTGGATGAGATGTGGAGGCTAGAAGATATTGGATGACAGCACCGCCGCGACAGTATCCTATTGCGCCGAGATGGGTGTATCCTTCGGACTGAAGGTCAAGGAGGGCCTAGAGAAGAGGCATGGTCAACCAAATTCCGATCTGAGATAGTGAGAGCCTTGTACTCTCGCCCGACGCCGAACGCAGAACAAGCGGGGTGACCCACACCACTACTTTGCTGCAGGATAGATACCAGCATGAGGTAAAGTGCATCACTCACCTTCTCCGCTAACGGGACCTGACCTTTCGGATTCAATATCCACGGTAACCATCTCCAGACCCTTAACAAAAGAGGAAGGACAACGACAAAGGTTGACCACCACGAACGATTGGCATATTGACCCGGATAGAGAGGTGCGACCGGCTCGAAGAGATTTGCGGGCAGTGCGTCGGCTGTGCGACAGAGGGAAGGGAACGGTTCATCAGCGTTGTCTGTCACCTTACCCTACGAACGAATAATGTGGGACCAGAGGAATACTCACGGATATACTCTGGTACGAAAACATGTACTTTCAACTGATCCGCAAATGAGTCCGCCATGATCTTCGCATTAGGCTTAATGGAGTAGTGTTTCAGCGAGCGATACCCTGATTTTCTGACACGATGATCCGTTTACTCACAAGACTGAGGCCGAAGGCATCGGTGTAAAGTACCAGAGCTGTTTTGTCGTTGATGACCTCATCATCTGATGGTCTCGTGTGATATCGTGAAACTTGACGACCTGCCGAAGCGGGTTCCATCTCGCCCCGTGGAGTACCACTGAGTATGCCCCCGGACACACAACATTTAGAGAGTGGAATGAAGGACATATTGTATGTAGCAATTCGAATCGCGTGGGACAAAAGTGAAAGATAACGAGCAAGTACAATAACGCTCTTATATCTTTGCGCATGCTTCTCATCCCCTTCCCGCTTGGTCCCATGAGAGTTGACTCACTCAAACGTCACTTGGATCACCTCCACCGGGGCCACGCTCAGTCCAACAACAGGTTACGTAAAAATGTAGGATGAGCAAAGGTCATTAGCCGACCGTCATCGACGAGCAGAGCAGAGCCGATTTCAACATTTTGTCAATGACAATGCTGCAGTCGTAACGGTATACATACAGTCAAGCTTCAATCACTCAACTCATCCCTAAATCTGTCAATCTATCAACAATGTCAAGGTACACAGCTCTGCTCCGATCTCTTCCCGCCCTCCGATCTTCCCTTCGTCCTCTCAGCTCACCTCACCATGTCACACGTCGATCTTTCCAAAACATGTTATCTCCCGACCCATCTTCTGACCAAGCTACAAACTTGGCCATCAACAAGCTTACTGCGCGAGGCTTTGTGTTGTCTGATGATCTGGTGATTCCGGGAGGGACGATCATCCATTCTGGTCGTGCGATATTGTGGGATGTGGATCCACCTTTGTCTGCACCCAAAGTTGGTGGGAAGGCGGGGTTGGAAGGGATGTGGGAAGGTTGGGGAGAGGAGAGATTTAGAGTGTTCGATGTTCTGACGCCAAGGCCGGGTAAGTGGAAGTGTGCAGTATATCATGGAAAGACATGAACTTTTAAGGTAAGCTGAGCTGACTGACTGACTTTCGCTTCTCTCATCTAGAGATACTACTATTCGGCACTGGGCTGAGTGCCATTCCTGCTCCCAAACGTATACGCGAATACATCAGCAGTCTCGGTATACAGCTTGACGTCATGGATAC
The DNA here is from genome assembly GCF_008629635.2 of Kwoniella shandongensis. NCBI lineage: Eukaryota > Fungi > Basidiomycota > Tremellomycetes > Tremellales > Cryptococcaceae > Kwoniella > Kwoniella shandongensis. The sequence goes on from NC_089294.1 coordinate 545,151, forward strand.
GGTAAGTCACTGACCATCTCTGCGTTCCTCACCTATCACTTACCATACCTCCTCTGCTTCTCTTTTCTTTCTATCCTTCTCGCTCTCTCGCTCGCTTGGTTGCCTGCGCCTACGCACATTTCCTGATCACGGTACAACCTTTGCAGCGAAACGCAGCTTCAACATACAACTTGCTCGCGGAAGAAGGACGGACGATCGCAGCGGCATTGTGTCCTCTTGACCCGATAGATCCGAAAACAGGAAAAGCGAGAGGATGAGCCGGGTGTGCAGGGACACCGACTCGAGAAGATAGGATAGTGCGCAGATCGCGGATATGAACAGACGAAAGAGCAGCAATCGGACACACAGTAGCAGTCCGGCACTCGGCAAGTGAACGACACCGCAGTGCGGTGTGGTCGCCTACGGAGGGAAGCGAGAAGAGGGATATAGGGAGAGAATTCAGTAATCACATTTCAGTGATCAAGCTGCTGGACAGCAGGCATAAATTCAACCAAGCAATAGCATTACTACTTCATATGTATATCTGCACATCTATCCAGCTTGCCTCGCATTCAGTCGTACACTGAATGAGCCAACAAGAGAACGTGTATTAGCTTTCCGCCCTGAGATACCTTATGCTGGAGACAGTGATGAACCAGAATGAGCGGTAGCCCAACTCACCATGTATGAGCGCATAACTCCCAATCCAGAACAACAAGAATCCCAAGAGATTCTCCTGACCTATCCCACTCAACGCCAACCAGCCTTTCCATCCTCCAATCCCTGTCCCCCTTTTCCCGGCCCCACCTTTGGTAAGAGAAGAGGTCGACACGCTACCTGGAGGAGGATGTGATTCCGCTACATATCGTTGGATGTCGAAAGAGCATTTGAGAGCCGCGAGCGTTATAGCTGTGATGAAAGAAGAGAGGAGGTAGAGGAAGAATCCAGAGAGATTGGTGAGACCTAATATACCAGAGATGAGACCGGAGAAACATGCCGAGAGCTGGGGGTGCAACGAGGGCGAGAGCATCGTGTGAAGGAGGCCGCGGAGGAGCGTAGCAAGTCGACAACGAGAGGAGGAATGATAGATGATCGAGAAGGTAGTAGGTCGCATTGGGACAGACAGCAGGTGGTCGAGTAGCAATGGGTGTTCGAGTGAAGGCGAGGGCAGAGGAACGAATGAAGTGAAGTTGCAACGTCAGTAGTGCTCTCCATCTCAATCTGTTTGGGTGATTGACAGACCAAACGCAAGGGTGTCCACAAGTCACATAACGCTACTCACAGTTCCGAGCGAAGAGAGGATCCTCGTGTTGTGCATGACTGAGGGAGGATGCAGAGGCGATGATTCCGGAGCGACGTACGCCGCGAGTGTTGGTGGTCCGGATGGGTTCATCGTGATGAGTACTATTGACTGACCAACGCTTGAAATTAAGAGCGAGACGAATGGAAGTTGTTGAAGACGAAGACAATCAACCCTCGAGATGAGGGGTATTGCACATTGCTCAACGCTAACTCTTATACGGTGGCATCCGCCGCTTCACAACCCAACTAATGCCAATCATTGTTACACGCAGTCTTCCACATATCATAGCATCATTTAAGATAAACTAAATCGAACCTCTGGCGTGTATACGAGGTATTCAAAGCATATCTACATATCGAACCTATTCGAACCCTTCACCATACAACGCAGGCATGTCCATCCATCACTTGTCGATCTTAGAAATCACCACCACCCATATCGTCACCACCTCCCATATCACCGTCTTGGTATCCTTCGTTGTATGCATCGTTTTGACCCTGTGGTATATTGTATATTAGCATTCACGTCGATGGAGGATGGGACTGAGCGGCGCAGCAAGACAAGAGAGCCGGATAGTCAAGTTGCAGAAGAAATGCCCACTCACATCGGAAATCATGTTACCAATCATCATACCACCTAACAGACCACCACCGAGACCCATAGCGGCCTAAGTGAATCAAAGAAGCATTGATCAGTTATCATCCCCGTAGGACCAATCACGAAAAGCCCCCGCCTGTCACTCACCGCTCCACCGGCGCCCATACCTTGCCTTTGAGGTCGCCCATACATTGGTTGTTGGCCATAGCCTTGTTGAGGATAACCGCCATACTGCTGCTGAGGATATCCACCATATTGCTGCTGACCATATCCTTGCTGAGGATAACCACCACCACCGTACCCTTGCTGTTGACCACCGCCCATGAATCCACCGCCGCCACCACCAGTTTTACCCGCGAACTTGGAAAGAAGACCCCCTAATCCACCTCGTTTTTGTTCCTGTACAGGCGGAGGAGATTGCGCATAGCTAGGCTGTTGTTGATAGCTTGGCTGATGGGATTGTTGTGGCTGGGCACCGTAATACGAGTTAGACTCGGTTCGAGCTTTTTCTTCGTATCCTCCTTGAGGATAAGTCTTCGAAGGTGGCGCACCGGGAGGAGGGGCAAATGCAGAAGGAGCATCATCGGCGGGACTAAAGTGTAGTTGAAGCACTGTCAGTGAGTGGCGAGAGATTGTCGAGAGAAAATATCCTCACTGAGTCCATTGACTTTGAGGACCGCCAGGTGCGTGCTTGTTTACGTAGAACCATGCCTTGTGGTCCTCATTGAATCTGACCAGATGAGCTATTGTCAGTACGGCTCTTGTCACCACTAAGGACTGGTCAATGAAGCTCACTGTTGCACCCATCCTTCTGGGAGAGGTCGTGAATCGGGATTGATTACCATCGTGTTATGAGTCTTGGCACGGTTTAGTCAAGTGGGGTGGCAAACGGTACCTCGGTTGTATGATAAATCGCGAGAAGGGGGACTACGATATCTTTATGAAGTAGTGCTAGATACGAGTATCAGGTCGTGTCCTTGAGAGGATGTCGAATGATGCGAAGTTGTTGATGAAAGGATGTGAGGAGACGATTGTCGATGATGAGACTGATGATCATTAACCTGACGAGTTCCACGACGAGCCCCACTCTCCCATTCTCCATCACTTCATTGACCCGACCCGGCGTCATTAGGCCCGGCTTGGCGTTGCCGGGGTACAACCGTGGGAAACTTTTTCCATCTTCGTTCCTTCTTACGTAAACATTCCTCCATTATCGCGACGCGTTGACCTAATTTGGCAACAACAAACTTGGGACATTGACTGTGACATCTCTCGAATTCAGTCTCTCATAGCTCACCATTGCTCAGCCTCAGCTTTCACTATACACTTCAAGTAGCTGAGCAACATTGATTCTGCCGTACCGGTTCCGAAACCATCACGATGCCGCCTCAACCCGCCTCGACCCCTCATCACCCTTTACGACGAATCTCCACTGGATCCCTCTCTTCCCTCGCAAGATCAACAGATCGTAATCCGAATGTCTCCCCTTCAAATCTCGATCACCTCTCACCAGCACTCACAGACTTGGTGGACGAAGCGACGACCCTCTCATCTAATATCAGTCAGATGACAGCGCTGCACGATGCGTTGGGCACGTTCAATGAGGCTTTCGCAGGGTATCTGTATGCTTTGAAGATGAATGCGTTTTGTGTAGAGTGGCCAGAGGTGAGTGATACAGATATGTATCAGATAGATGATGAGCTGATCGTTTCTTGTATGATATAGGCTCCTAATGAGATTAGTTTCCAACGATTACCATCACTCGAAGGTGAGTCGAGATGTCATTTTCACCACTTACTTTGACGGACCGGACCTATTATTAACTGACTGGCACTTTGTATACAAAGTCCCAGAACCCATACCGACTGCCTCAGCTCAACCACCTACTCCATCCTCGGCATCCGCTTCGGCCTCTGCCCCGTCACGTCCTTCTCGAACTTCTACAGCGGGTAACCCCATCAACCCTGCCGACTTGACATATATGACCAGCTATTCCGAGTCATTTGATCATACACCTCCACCTCCACCCAAAGCCAAGGTAGGAGGTGCAGGGGTGAAGAAAGCTGTTCCGGGTGCAGGAGGTGTCAAGAAGGTAGCAGCGGGAGCAGCTGCTGCTCAAAGAAAGAAGAGAGAAGTGAGTTGGATGATCTCAATGTCTATCATCTTCGACGTTGTCGGATAGGAGTGCAGTGGTACTTGAAGAATGAGTACTGACGCTATTTTGGCGTAGCTGGAGATTTCCAGTATAATTGATTCCCTTCCCCTTGAATACAGAGGTGGTGAACCGGTGAGTCGCAATGCTTCTGCCTCAGAAAACAACCCGATACGGACAACTCATGCTAATCCTGCCAAATCTGACCTTAGGCTGAGAGAATGAGGATGGAGAAAGTCATCATGAAATTGATGGAACATCCCGATGGTCTACCTCGTAAGTCGTCCCCCTTGGCACGTGCATCAAACCCATCATCGAGTCGACTGCTGACTCTGCTCGTAGTCAAGGAGATGGTCGCGCCGCCTGAAATGCCCCAGGCGAAAGTCAACAAATGCTTGATCACGCTTGTCGCTAAGAAACTCGTCACGAAGCCAATGGTTGATGTGAGCTCCCTCAGTTGGCATGTAGATATGCGTAAATGAAGAGCTGATATTTTGTGGTTTATAGAAAGTAACGCGGTACAAGTGGGTCGGAGCTTAGATGCGTACGAATCGGATCTGTGGGACAAGCTGTATAAAGTATGCTAGATGCATCTTAAATCTGTATTTGAACATCTGTGACCGGGAAGGTCTATGAGTTTGGATTGCTCAATCGATACGCCTTATCTTCTCTTCACGCCATCCAATATTCTCCAGAAATCAGCTACGACCTGTCTGTCTGTATGTCGTTTATTTCGGTCGATCTACATAGACGACATTCAGCTTTGATGACCCAAGTTCCATGTCTGTTCAGCTGATGAAAGGTCCACTCACCCTCATCTCGGTCACATTCCAATCTTTCACAGTGGGGTTGACAGGCTCGTTATTCCATTGGAAGTAGATACCCTTGACTGTGAACCAGTAAGACCATCAGCTACGCACAATAGGATAGTGTTTTACGTTTTCATATCGCTCAACATACCATTTCGGAACAGAACTCGTGGGTCTTGCCATTTATAAGGCTTGAATTGCCATGCTTGACCCGTAGTCACAACGCAGATCACTCGGTCCCTACGATAGGTTCATTTCGAGAACGGTGTCAGTCTACTGCACTGTATGACTCAAGAGGGTATTCAGCTCACCAAGCATCTTGACCAAACTTTTGTAAGGCATCGACCCCGTCGACGATATAGTATTTGCTCGTCACGTCGCCTGTGTGACCAGATCCCATCAGCTATCATTTCGATGTCGATTGGCCTCGGCCAACATCAGTAGCTAGTTGAGCACTTACCATGCGGCCCGCTTCTCTTTCTGATGACAGGGACCATATCTTCTGCTCTCACATTCCCCTGGGCAGCCTCGTTTTGTCTCGCAACTTCTGACGGTTCGAACCTGTTTTGCAACGAAAGTCATTCAGCTTGGTAAGCCGCATGACCGTACACAGTATGACTCGAGCTGAGAATCCACTCACACTCCCTGCTCGAGGAACTTTTTGACGTTCCACATGGTGAGAAGACTGGTTGGGGAAGATGAGATGATGATGATTGGGTTGGTGGATCGGGCTTTCTTGGCGCGTAGTGGGCCTACCAGGTATTGTATTTCATTAGTCAAAGCTCTCAACTCGTTCAGAAGGATAATGCGACAAGCGCAGACAAAGCAGGAAGAAAATCAGGACAGGTAGGACAGCTAGTCAGCCACTCACCGGCCTGACTTTGCACAGGAGCCGCACTCTTCCCACCCTTATCGAAAGAGCTTCTCAGTGTTCTTATTTTCTCCTGCATCACGCTTTTGAGGAACGATTCGAAGTTCTACAAACCAAATAATCACAGCGTTAGCTGTATGCATACATCCTGATGACAATTCCATTGCTGGCGCAATGCGACTCACGTTGACTTTCCCACCACCTGAAGAACGAAGGACGGTATTTCTATCTCTGAGCTCAATCTCTTCCGCGCGAAGCTGTCCAGCACAAGAGCATCAGTATGCTATCCTCTTTCGTCGTCCTGGTTCTTCATCTGATTTTGCTGGTAATTATATAAACATGTGCGACTGGGACACACCTTTTTGCAGAATTCACGATCAACGACGTCCACTTCGTATTTCCTCTTAGGGGCAGCTGCAGGTCTTGATGGACCTGCTTCTGTCGTCGTCGCGGTTGCTGATTCGAGTGCTGACGGAAGAGATTCAACGGTCGCTGAGGCTGCTGAAGTGGCTTGGGCTAAGTATAGTGATTGAGCATTAGCTGATGACCTATGAAGAGTTCCGCCAACGACATCGAGCTTGACTCACCTGCTGATCCTCCTTCCTCTTTCGTACCCTTTCCCACTACTCTTCCAGCACCATCACTCTCTCCAGTCAGGTACTCCACAACACCTCTCCTATCTGTGATCGTGACATAACCAACTCCTGTAGCTTGTCCTTTTATCAAATAATCCCTCACACCCGTCTCTCTCTCTTTCCATGCCAACCATAACGAAGCGATATTATAAAACCCGTCGTTGGAAGTATATCTCGTCGGCGTATCTTTCGGTAAGTTTATAGGTTCTCCACCGTCCGAGTCCGAAGGGAAGGAGAGGTAAGCTGCTTCGCCCAAAGAGAGTGAGGGGAGAGGGTCGGATGAGGCGGTCAATAACGTAGGAAGGTTGGAAGAAAGGATCGATTGTCGTAAGAGGTCGAGAGGGTCGACTGTTGGTGTGGTCATCTTGCGCGGCGGGACGATGCTACCAACTGGAAGTGTTTGAGCTGGTGATATGAGAGCGAAAGAAGCACGAAACAGCGCAATGTTGAGGTGTTCAAGAGTGGATTAGTCGTAGAGCGCGAAGGTTGAGACAAAGAACGGAAGCAAATTGTCTCAGCTCTACGGTGTGGCACTTGATAGCCTAGCACTGCTACCACAATACTCCAGCTATAGAGAAAAGACCCTCTCTTTCCAGTGACGAAGGGCCCAGTTAGAAAGGCCGAGATGGCCAAAGAGATGCATTGCTGTATACGATTAAATTATTCTTGATTCAAACATTTTCGTCACAAATCGCCTTTTCGATCCCTAGATCTTCGCGCCTTCTTTCTCTGAGCCGAGCTTGCCCTCAGAAACGACCTTTCCGTCCAAATCTTTCGCGACCTAATAAGGCGGAGAGAGAATCCAGATGTCAATGACTGTCACATGCCATACTTCACCACGGACTCACCTCCTGTCCCAACTCCTTGATACGCTCAACGTCGTGTCCGATAAGACTAACATGCACTCCAGAGTAGAGGAATGGGTCTGTCGGGAACACCACAAGATTTCAGCTGATATCCTGACGCGCGTGCACCACATGAGCCAGCTGGAACCTACAAGAACCGACTCGAATACCTTCCTTCTTCACTCTCGCTTGCAGCTCCGTCAGGAACGGAGCGATGACTGACTCGGGTTTGCTACAACACGTATGCCTCGTCAGATTCACTGTGAAGCGGTGTTCCTCACTACTCACGAAGTGTAGATCAGATGTCGGAATGGTTTGGAAGAAGCGGGAGGAAGAGGCAAGTATGGTGTCAACCCCAGTAGGAGTTGCTGGAACAGGGATGGGATCCCTGGGAAAACGCAAAGCTGAAACATTCCCCTTCGCCGTCAGCGGACAATACCTGCAAACGGACATTCGCACTTGCCTTTCCCCCCAATCTGACGACAGGGACCCATTTGTCTCCTTCCACAAAGATGATCTCACTCTTGGCATCGCCCTCCTTACTAGCTGTAGGGAAAAGAGCCATCCTCTCCCTGGCTTCCTTCTGTGCTGGCGTAGCTTTTGCTAGCTCTTCGCGTCGTTGAGGAGTAGAGAGCTCCATCATCCGACGCAGCGTCTCGGAATCGTGTTTCAGGGGAAGGGAGAATGCAGCGCCCAGTGAGGCGTAGGTGATGTCTATAATAGAGACACTGGTTTAGTAGCTGGGCGCGATATCTCAAGTAAAGAGGAGTAAGGCTTACCATCGTGGGTGGGGCCGATACCGCCGGAAGTAACGACAAAGTCGTACTTATCAGTCATTCGTCTTGCAGCTTCGACACTGCACACTCGATTAGCACAATTCCCTATGGATAATTGACTCAATCTAAAACAAGCATGACAATACACCTACATCTCATCCTCGTCATCAGCGATTACTTCTATCCTTTTTCTGCGTTCAACAAAGTCAGGTCAGCGATCGAGCCGAAACCATGTGCTGAGTCTGAGTGACTGACAACTCGATACCGAGGTCGAAGCAAAATTGGGCGAAAAAGCTATTCCAAGCTCATCAGCTATCACCGACCAAGAAAGGTGTACCACCGCAGCTGCTTACTTGCTGTTGGTATCTTTGGTCTTTCCATTCAGGACTTCGTCGCTGTACGATGATGCAATGAGCTATCTCCACTAGACTAGGGAGAGACTTTAGCTCACCCAATGATAAGACACCCGGCTGTCTGAATATACTTTCCCTCTCCGAGAGGATTGGCAACGGTGGCAGGGTCCGTCTTTTCCAGCTGAACTCTTTCGGTCGACATGGCTCGTGTGATCTGTGATGTAGGTGACTGGAATCGAAACGCGCGAGCGGGTTGTATTGGTGAGCGGTGGATACGAGGCGTCAGAAGTGTCAGATTGGTTGTGAGGCGGGATCGTAGTAGCATCCCCAGTATCTGAGGGAGTTAGAAGAGCAATCTCGAGCTGTTGCAAAAGGTAAGAGGAATATAGATTCGAGATGATCATCATATCTGACTGTTAATTCTATCGTTGTCGTCATCTCAGATCGGTTATGGTAACGGGATCAAATCTCTGACAATAACAAAAACTCAAAAGGAGATAACGCTTTTCTCACTTTTCTCGGCTATCACCTTTCCCCTCAACGCTTATACATCATCCCATCAAATCCCATACGATGGACGATCAACCACCACTGCCCCTGGCTGAAAGGGTGGCCTCGTCATCGAGATCGTCGTTGGAGAGGGAGAAGGAGAGGGGTCAAAGATCGAGAGATGGGTGTTTGACTTGCAGAGCTAGGAAAGTGAAGTGTAATGAGCAAAGGCCACTTTGCGATAAATGCAGGATCAAATCGAGAGAGGTGAGTGGGTGGTGACGCGCATTCCCTCTTCAATTCAACACTGGTTCTACCCTTAATCATTACGATGGGATTGATGCTGATTATATGACTGTGTTATATAGTGCATTTGGCCATCTGGAGACGAGAGTGAACGACGGAAGAACAAAAAACGAAGACTCACTCAACAACAAACCGCATCGCCGAGCTCCTCCTCGGCCACTCATCACCTTCCGCTCATCAACCATCACTCCGCATCAAGTTCGACGAGCAACATCGAACAGGTGCTCTCTCCTACACACGTACCGTCCGTCGAGTCTCGCTCGAGATCTACGCATAGTACGCGGAGTCCTAAGGAGAAGGACCAACAAAGGAGGACAACGAATGTCCGAGGTCAAGTAGTCGTTCCGCCGGGTTTCCTACCGCCGGATGCGCTGGAAAATAAGGGGAAGACGAGGGAGAAGGAGCTTGATGTGGTCGGATGGTTGGTGCCAGAAGCAATGAGAGCGCAGTTGATGATGGAACCGTGAGTGTCCAGCAGAATACGCGGCTTGCAATCAATGCATGGTATACGACGATTTCGCTGACAACAAGAGGTTAGATCGTTCCTGCAACCGTATTTTCCGACACTGTAAGTAACCAGTAGCGCTTCTGCTGTCCGCAACCAGTAACAAGCTGACGATCACCTGCTAACAGTGACGAACGCTTGGTCATTCGACATTACCTGTCGAGGACCGTGCATATCATCATCGCTTTCGAATCGAAATATCATCCATGGAATCCGTGGATAAGCATTCACGCTCCACTCGCTTTCAAACACCTTCCCGGGTATGCCTCTTCTCCCTTCATTGATAAGTTCCACTCTGCTGACCATACTAATCTATCCTCAGGACCAATCCCGCTGCCGATGCTTTGCGAACAGCGATGCTGGCCGTCGGGTCCGTGCACTTGCAATATGCCAACAATCCCGAGGATCAAGGAGCAGCCTGGCGTGTGACGAAGGGAGCCAAAGTGACGGTGTTGAGGCTGATCAAGGAAACGCTGGAAGATAAGAATGGCAAGGCGAGAGTGTTGTCGCAAGAAGATATCGAGCTAGTTCTTGCCGCTCTCTTGAGCTGTACCATCGCCAGCGTGAGTCTTTTGACCCTACTTATCCTGTCGCGAAAACATCGCTAACGATCGACACAGAGTCTCGCGGCTGACGACTCGTGGCATCATCTCCTTGCCTCTGTACTCGCCTTCATCGACCAGCTGGGAGGTGCTCAACACATCCTTAGAGATGCGCCTCGCGACAAACTATCTCCATGCCGGTTCTTCATGGAACAACTTGCTATTCGAGACGTCTTCGGCTGTATGACGACAGAACTTGCTCCGACGATCCTGCAGGATGCCTTCACGCCGTGGTTCTTTGAATCAGAGTCGTGGTCGAGAATCGATCTCGAATGGGAGAGTGTGGAAAGGATGTTCGGTGAGCCCATTGAGTTCGCAAGGGGGATCAACGTAGCTGATTCAACTCTTTCAACGGCATAGGCATCTCCAGAGGGATGGTGGACATGATAGCAAGGGTGAGCACCCATCTCCAAGATTGAACAAAGTCTGATGGATCACGCTGATAATACCCTTCAGGCTTGCACACTCATCGCCGCGGTACGATCGCGCGGTAAGCCGCTACCTGAGCCATCCAAGTCAGACGATCCCGACACGTCGTCAGACAGAGCACTTACGACGCTCAAAGCCGCCGCTCAAGGTCTTACCGCCGAATTGCAAGTATGGGACGAAGCGGAGAACTTCACACCTCTTCATCCCAGAACGCAATATGGCAATCATTCTTATCGGCATGCGATCAAGATCAGATTGCTGAAGAAGGTGTACAACGTGCCGAGCGATGATGAAAGGGTTGTGAAAAGCAGTATGGCAATCATTGAGCTTGCAGGGGAGATGTTGGCGTTGTATGGGAAGATCACATGGTGAGTGGGAGCAACTATCCTGTGAAATGCGATATACAAGGTTCCACCAAAGCTGACTCGTCCTTCTTCAGGTTGACATGGCCAATCTTGATCGCTGGTTTCGAGATACCGCCAAATCACCCAGCGAGACGTACTGCTCTTGAAATGCTTGGGGCATTTGGGTGAGGAGAGCTTTGTGTGCTCTGAGCTCGTCAGAATCTGTTGTGCTGATGTGTCACTTTTATCAGACCCCACGCGTGTTTTGACAATCGCGCTGGCGCGAGAATGTTGTCTGATTATTGGATGTGGCATGATATGGATGGGGATCATGCTACGTCTTGGGAGGTCGCGCAGATCTTGAACCAGCGACCGTTCTTGGATTAGTGGTCTCATCTCATCACGATGAGCTGGGGCAATATTTCTCTTTCGTTGTAATATACTGTAATCTTACGTTGTGCATTATCACGTTTATCATTCTTGATTGTTTGTAGCATAGATAGAGCGATGAAAGAAGGGACCTACAGTATGATGACCAGCCAGTAACATAAAAGTGCCACACTGTGTAATTCTCCGGTGTTTTTGTTAAAATCCGCATCCTTCCGAGTTGGAGGGGCCAATCAAGTCGTCTCCGAATGCAACGAGTGCACCACTGCTCACTGCTTGCTGCTTGCTGCTTACAGCTTACAGCTTCACTCGATCGTATTGAATATCAACTCTCTCTCCACGACCATCCTCTTTTCTCTCTCTCACATCACCACTCAGTCTCTCCCTTTACACGACATCAAAATGGCCTCTCAACTCGGTCGTATCAACCTTCTCCCGACAACTCGAACTCTCGCATCGGGTGTTCCTCTCGCTCCGAGGTTAAACCTCGCCGCTCCCAACGTTGGAGGTGGACACGATGCTCATGGAGCTGTAGGCGCTAGGAGCGATGCCGTCCCCTCTTGGGTCTTCAAGGCTGGTGCCAGGGGACACATCGGAAGGACCAATGGTGGGTGTTTTTTATTGTGATTCGATTTCATCATCGAGATCAAGTTCGAGTTATGGCTTGACAAACGTCATTTTTGCTGTTTGCTGATTCGTGCACAATAACATAGCCCTTCCCACAACACCTTCATTCCAACAACGATTCATCCACACTTCCCCTTCTGCTCCTGCCGCCCACCCCATGTCCGCTACATCTGGAACTACCCGAGCTTCCGCTACCGGTGTCCCCGATTTCTCCCCTTACCGAGCAAAGAACGAGGGTCTTAACCGAAACCTCTCTTATTTCATGGTCGGAACAATGGGTGTGCTCGCAGCTTCAGGTGCAAAGTCCACAGTCTCGGACGTTTTGAGTAATATGGCTGCGTCCGCGGACGTTTTGGCTTTGGCGAAGATCGAGGTTGAGATGGGTGCTATTCCAGAGGGTGAGTGTGGTGGTTTTGAATGCAATTAGATTGGGTTGTGAAGGAAGTCAGATCGGCCTCTATGAGGAGTGAGAATGAGGGCAGGGAGTTGTCTTTCGATAACCCATTCTTTGCATCGCGTCGATGTGCTAGCGAGGAGATGGGGGGGCTTCGCGACAAGAGGAAGGATTGAGCAGAGCAGGTTAGCCAACAGAGAACATCGCTAACACACCTCCACCCACCAGGCAAGAACCTCATCGTCAAGTGGCGAGGAAAGCCAGTGTTCATCCGACACCGAACTTCCGACGAGATTGACGAGGCCAACTCTGTCGATGTCAAGTCTTTGCGAGACCCCCAAGCGGACGGTGACCGAGTCCAGAGGCCAGAGTGGTGAGTCTTGCAATGTGTACTTCTTATCAAAACTCCGACTGACCTTCCGTTCCCCTCCGCAGGCTCGTCATGCTCGGTGTCTGCACACATCTTGGTTGTGTCCCCATCGGAGAGGCTGGTGATTACGGAGGTTGGTTCTGCCCCTGTCACGGTTCGCACTACGACATTTCCGGTCGTATCAGACGAGGTCCCGCCCCTCTCAACCTCGAAATCCCAGAGTACTCTTTCAACGACGACGAGGAGAAGCTCGTCATTGGTTAGAAGGGTGATAGTGTCATAGACGCGGAGGAGTTTGTTGTTGGTTACGAGGTGGATTTATGCAACGCATGAACATTGAAAAGGCGAGGCGCAAGGGCCTGCTGTAGGTGCAATGAGCAATGACTTCGACAAGGGTTCGGACTGGGCAACAAGAGGGAGACGAGCTGTCGTGATCGATGTGGAATACATCGTTATATGACAGGTACTATAGCAACATGCTGGGTATCTGTAATCTCCCCCGAATCTTACATACTTCCACTCCTACAGCCACACCTGGTCAATCAGGACTCCTCCCATCTATTGTGTCTCTACTATGCCTTTCGTTGGTGTAACTCATAGTCCCATGGCAGTTTTCGCTCGACCTAACGCATCTTCCCACCGCGCAAGGACGAAGCCCTCTCCTATCAAATCGTCATGTGAATGACCGTGCTCCTGCTCTTCCTGGCCGTCGCTAGGCGAACTAGAGAAGACCTTACACTCCCCTAATTTCGTCTCGATTCCTGCCAACCATTCTTGGACTTGATCCTGATACTCCGTCTTCAGACCGGTCTTATTTGACGTATCGCGATTGGAAATAAACCAGATTAGAGAACAGCATTCAGTCCATATTGTTGGAAGGGGAGAATTGAGCAGATCGACCGGGGAAGGCGGGCTATCATCTTGGATGAAGTTGCTCGAGAAGAGGATAGGCGTGAGTTGGGAGAGTAGTTCAGTCGACAGGAGGGTCTGAAGTAGAACGGTGGAATGAATCAGTCGGATACAAGTGGGCAGAGTATGCCCAAAGCGCACGCAAGCATCGCAACTCACAGGGTCGGCTGTGATCTCCTCGCGCAAGAGGGATAGTGATTGAATTCTGATATTGTCGAACGGGTTCGCAGGTTCCAGAAGCTATTCATAGTAAGGTCAGCGGGAACATCTATCAGAAGAAGTTGGAGCCGCTCACCTGCTTGAAAAGCTGTATCTTATCTGATGAAGAGGGATGTAAGGTAATGACACCGCCAATGAGCTTGAACAGAGCCAATCGCATGATCGGCGAAGGGTGTTGTGCAGTGAGAGGCACCAATAGCTATGAAGGTTGAACGTTTCGATCAGCTTACCATCAGATGGGGGTTTCGGAGGCGCAAGCTTACTTCAACCAACATCGACGTGTCGTCATACTCTGCAATCGACGCAAAGTCCCTCTCAACACCCTCATTCTTCTGCAGAAGTGCACGATGGACTAAACACCATGTCCAGGTCGTCCCCGCGTCGACTGCTGATCCTCCCAGTGCAGCTGACAAGATTGGCAAACAGTCTCCCAAGATATTGGCAGGTAGAGGGCTTGGCAGGAGGGCCGAGAAATCGTCAGTGGCTATACCGCCGGCCAGGAGGTTGAGTGAGGCGAGACTTCCGTGTGGGGTGAGGCTGTTGACGTTGATAATCTTGTCTAGAAGATCCTGGTCGGTGAAGTCAAGCGAGTGTGCGGTTTTCTGAGGAATGAAGTGTGCGTCGGTCCAAATTCTCCACGTATTGCAGTGACATGTGTTAACTCACTCTTGCCCGCTCCAGAACTTCAGCCCCTGCTTTCCAATCCTCCGCGCTAGCTTGCTCTAGGACACCTAATGCTCGAGGACCACCGAATCTCGGGAAAGTGCTCAAGAACCAGCGTTCTGTCAATTTCGCTCCCACTTTGTGCCCGAAGAGAGTCACAGCTTCAAATAACAAGTTGGAGAGTATAGACTGTAAGAGCCAGGCAATGGAGATCATCAGCTTGTTGCTAAATCATCGCTTATTTGAAGGACGCAGCTACGCAACCTAAGGCCACTTACACGCTGTTCGCCTCCCGCATCAGAGGTGGTTTGCACCCACTCCCAGATGACCTCTACTAAATCACATATCGCTAGGAGGACGGACCATGAGGAAACGAGAGTCGCATGATGTGATAAGATCGGAAGAGCTGAAGAGATTGTCTCGGCTACGGATAACAGGGTTGGTGTGCTACGAGCGTTAGGAAGTCGTGGTATGGCTACGACGGGGTATGTTTCTTAGCCTTTGCTTGATCTGTGTTATCCTATTGTCAAGATCGACCACAATAACTCACCAGTCTTACAGCCAACCAGGATGATTTCCAATTCCGCTAACAATCCCACCCAATCCACATCATCCTCCCCTTCCCCTTCTTCGTCCTCCATATCACTAACTACGAATCCCTCGCTCCTTTCTAGGATATACTGTATCCCCTCTGTGAGACCCAAGACCACTTCACGAGGCCGACCATAACTCGCGATGAGGGATAAGAGTGCGGGTGCAGACTTCGGACATTTTGTTGTAAGTGGGAGAAGGAGCGGAATGTATGTCAATGCTGTATCCTCGAGGAGAAAGGTCTGTGAAGGGATGTGAGCTTATGTCGATCGCCAATGAGATGCGGAGGGATCAAAACTAGCTCACCCGTCTTTGGTTCTGAGTCTCCTCGTCCTCCTCATTCAGGACCTCCAGGAAAGCATCACAAGCTGAACTCTTGGTGGACGACTCATCTGAGGTAAGGTATGTCTCTAGCGCTCTGCTGAATGACCCCTCATCTTGAGCTAGGACGTGGTGTCAGCTTCTGATCCTACCCATTAGATGCAACGAGGCCATTGTAAGCTCACAAGAATCTGTCAAGAGGTCATGTAGTGATTTGGTGACTGATTCGAGCTCTGTCATTGTTTCTCGAGCTGATAAGGTAAAGATGAAAGCATAGAGAAGAGGGGGAATGTGTAACAATTCAACAACAAGTCTCGGAGTGTGGTCGGTGATCCGTGCCTGAGAGTTATCTTTCAAGTTTCAGATTTCAGTCACTATGATCAAGTAAGAAATGATGGTCCCGGTGGCATGAAGCACTGTTAGACTGTGGGTACATATGTCGGATAGCATTTTACATACATATTTGCAACAGTATATGAATAGATTGATTCAATTTGTTCGATGTTATGCCTTGGATACCAGTTTGCTTCAATGACAGACGGATACACCATTCCTCGACCCCCAGTCGTCAACCGGTCTCGCGTAATAGCCCGTTTAGCTTATTCACTGTCCAAGCACACTCTAGGCCACCCCAAACAGCCTCGTGATCTCATCCTTCTTGTCCATCTTGAGCTCCAGCAGACAGCTTTTCACGGTCGGGTCGGCTCTGAATACCGCTTTTGCAGAAGGAGGTGGAGGTGGGGGAGGTTGAGATCGTTCTGCTACTTCTTGACCTTCTGCGTCATCGGATCCCTTTGGCCGAGGTGTGACTTGTCCAGATTCAGGAGTGTTGGAATCGTCTCGGATCTGTAGACACAATCACGATGCACAGATCAGCCAAATTTGCCCGAACAGATACTATACTCTCATCTCTCAAGATGCAGTTTGAAACAAAACATACCGTTGAGATAGAAGCTGATCCTCTCGTATGTCGTCTGGGCGAGTCTATCCCTCCTATCGTCCCCTTCACAGCTGGCAGAGGTAATCCTCCAGGGAAATGATTACTGTTCGAGGAAAACCCAGCTGACGATTTGGGTTGAGAGTGATTGTCTTCGTCGTCGTCGCCGTCGTCGTTATGAGGGGTGGAGGAACGTTGGATCTGGACGGGAGGGGGCGCTTTTCGCGATCGCATAGAGGAGGAGGCAGAGGAGGATCCAGCTTCTGACGAGGGCATGGTGGCGATTGCAAGGGGAAGTGTAAGGTTTATGTCGAGAATAAGTAGGAATACAACAATCAGATATAGACGGTAGAGGAACGTCAACCAGAACGGTTAGTAGGTAGTGACGCGATTAAGCCGATATCAGGCTCACTTTTGCTCGCAATGTTCGAGACGGAGACGAGCGTGTCTTTGTCTTTGTTTTTGTCTTTCACCGCGTCCAACAGCACGAATGAACAGAATAGATTGAATAATACCTCGATCACCCATCACCATCTCGTCGCTTACCCATCACTGATACTTTGCTGTGTTGGCGCTGGCGTGGCTCGTCAATCGGCTTCGCACGATGGGAGAACCTGCTGCCGACTTCCCAACACCCGCGTCACAACTTCCGTTCTCTAATTCAGATTCCGTCTTTGGTTCTGAAGGGGGAGCGTCAGGATCAGGATCCTCGTTGAAGTGGTACAAGAAAGTCGCAAAGTACAATTCGAGAGGTGGACATCCCTATGAGCTACAAAGTATAAGTCTGGTAGGTTCATCAGCTTCCTCTTCTGCTTCTTGCTCCTAACTAGTCGCCCATTCCGCGAAAGCAAACCATACTGGTTGGACGATTCGTACGCAGCTGACTGAACTTTTCGTTCCGATATATTTAGCAAGGGCCTGGTAATGATAGAAGGGAGACATGCAACTGTGTCACGTTCTGGCCATTCGTAGGCCCCAGAGCACCATGGAAGAGACCGCAAGATGCCGACTGGGATTGGGAAGAATATGAAGGGACCGTCGCGCTGTGTTATGCAGGCAAGGTGAGTGGCTATCATGTCCCGCGCGATCAGTCTTCTGACATGCTGACGGTGAGTGATCGTATACACAGCTGGTAGTGGGAAGATGTACAGACGAAGAGCCTTGGTTAGAATTGTGGGATATGGCAATTGACGTGAGCTACATTTAACTCCTTACGAATCAGTTCGGTAGAAACGAACTGACCACGATCTCTCTTACAGGACAACTTATACGCCGTCGCATGGACATATCACCCTTTGACATGTCATCCTCTCCTTGCGGCAGCAGGGAAAGGCGCATTGATATATCTGATCGACGCCGTGACAAAAGAGTGTATACGCACGTTCAGAGGTCATGGTGACGTGAGTGGAGACGAACGCGCTGTCACTCGAGAGAGCTGAATACTCATGGTGAATGGACCCCATCAGGACATCCTGCGTCTTGCATTCGATCCGAACAATCCTCATATCCTCGCTTCAAGCTCGTATGACCGAACTACCCGAATCTGGAATATCTTGGGTACAGATCCGCCTGAACCTCTACCTGGCGATAAACCCAATGAGAACTTCCCGATGGGTGATGCGGACGAGGGTAATACCATAGTTGCGATACTAGCAGGCGAGGGGAAGGCAGGACATCAGGGGTATGTGACTTGTGCTGTGAGTTTTACCAGATCGCAAGCTAGTCTCTTCCGCTTATATGGCTCACTTAGGCTTTCCATCCAACTAAACGAGCCATAGCAACATGTGGTATGGACTATGTAGTCAAGATATGGCCATTGCCTCCACTACCTGAGATCACAGTACGACCAGTACCGACACCGAGGGGATATCGACCGGCGGTGATTCACTTCCCGCTCTTCTTGACGAATAGGTTTCACGACGATTTCCTGGATCATATCGATTGGTAGGTCTACTTACTCCCCGACTATCGTCTCGATGTATCTTATTGCTGACAGACACGTTCTCCTGCTAGGCTTGGCGACGATGTACTCGTCTCTCGAGCATCGAAGCAAATCATCACATGGCAATGGCTAGGGTACAGGCGGTATTTCAACGATAAACAGTACGCTCCACTGAGTATGGATCCGCCAAGCTCTGACTATACCAACTCAAGTATGTGATCTTCGCGTCTGCCCTGCCATATGCTGATGAGATTTTTTTTTCAGGCTCATATATGGTGATTGCCCGCTATCCCAACTTGGTCGGAGCATGGTTCGTCGCTCCGGGAATCCATCACGCCTTTGTCCCCACCGCCACAGAACTTGAATCTTTCCCCGAGATGGTGACCGATCCCCTAATTGGTTTCTGCGCACAACGCGATGGCGCACCAGAGATCTTGCTGTATAACCCGACATTAGCTGAGGATGACGGATCGATACCTGAACCAATCACCGACCTGCGATACGCTTCCAATCCTCCTAGCGACGATGAAGGGGACGCTGACACCGACAGTCAGGTCAAAATGCACGGCCAGACAGTGGATATACCAAAGGATCTCACAAATCTGACATCATCATCGCCATATCGAAGCTTAAACAAACGAAACCCCTCGCTGGAACCTTGGAGATTGGTAGCGTCAGATTGGTCAAAAGCGCTCCGGAAATCGGGTCTGAAAAGCTGGGTACCGGCAGATCATGCGACGGCTATTCAAAATGTAGCGATCAGTCCGAGGGGCGCGAAATGGATAGTGGGTGCTGGGTCGGGATTGGCGGTGTTCGTCTGGAGGCTGGGGGAAGGGAAGTGAGTCGATGGTAAGGGCGTACTGGCGAGACGGGTGGGATAGATGGTAGAAGGATTGTATAGTGCAGCATGGATATTGTATTGGTATGTCCGATGACTGGACGATTCAGTTCTGCACTGCCGGGTGCGTGCTCGATACTAATACATGTGATCACTGACGCTACGAGATGACAGATGTACTTTTGAATGTGTGTTCGTCCCCATCCCCTCCCAGCTGCCCACTACCTAGCTTCTTGCACCACACCTCTAACGGTCACTCCTCGACAATCTTTCTCCGCGTGTGCCCCCCATGCACGTACTCACACCTCACGCCATCAACCACTTCTTCTTGACGCCCATCGTATCTTCTCCCTCTGGAGCATGACTCATCTCAACTGGCGATAACGACGGACTAGCCGTCTGTGTGCCACCCCCACCAACAGTTCCTGGAGAAGGTAATGGACTCCCGACCGGACTATTGGTGCCGCTCTCCGTATACGGCGTAAGAGGACTCTGCAGTCCTCCACCAAGAGGAGGTCTAACGAACGGAGTGGGAGGTCTTCGTCTACTTATCGGGGAATTACCACCATGCTCGGAGGGTGAGAGGATCTCATCAAGGGAGGAAAGGGAGAATGAAACTACTTTACGACGATGTCCTCCCACAAGGAAAGGTTTGGGCCGGTGGAAGGACATGTCCCCGCTCGACTGAGTAAGGGAGTGGGAGTCGGAGTGGGAGTGAGAAAAGGAATGGGAAGGGGTGATCGTTATACTTGGAACAGGCAAGACGCCCGGGACGGAAAGATGTGAAAAATGAGGAACAGGAGGAGATTTGGGTGTAGTTGGAGTAAAAGGTGAAGTAGGATGATCTTGGAAGTTGCCATTGGCTTCGTTTGTATGACCGTGATTGTGGAGAAAGGACGAGCCGGGGATGAGGAGGAGTGCGAGGATGAGGAAAGCAATATCGATAGTGGTTGAGAGGTAATCCATTTTGTTCAAGTCGTGCCCAGCACAGCTGTAAAAGATCGAACGTATAGTGCTGTTGTTTTCTCGATTAGTGCAGTGATTGCCACTCTTGGTATGAGGAGAGAGAGGAGAATATTGTAGCGAGGAAGACAGTCATGATGCCTTATGAAATACTCCTGGACCATATCCGAGTCGTGGTCATCGTCATGGTTAAGCCTACTCGCAAGATAAAGGTAGTGCAAAGTCTCTTGAAAGGATGACATAGGAGAAATATCCAAAGGATAGTAGAAAGGAAGTGACCGATGTTGCTCGACAGAGCAGGAGAGGGAGAGGGAGAAATACACTAAGGAGACGAAAGTAGTGATCGTTATATTGCAGCAAGGGAGTGAAGCGATCGCACAGCTTTGTGAATCGGCACCCATTGTCTGGACAGCTTGTCGTGCTGTGCGAGATGGCATTGAGGACGATACCTACGCAACGCGACGTAACAGTGCATGAGCTTCCGGTGAGGGAACTTGCTTATGCGACCTCGCACTGGTCTGCTCCTGAACCATCGCGATGATGCAATCCACTTGTGCTCCCACGTAGCCTACCCATGCGATTCATTATGTGTGGCTTACGCCGATGCTCTCCCTGCCCTCTGTATGCTATGTATACCAACTGTCCCCATCATGCTGCCCCGTGGAAAACTAGTACCCATCATCCCTGAGCTTCACCATCAAACCGCCATAAAACCTCGCCAGATCAAACTTCTCCCTCTTCTTCTTCTCCTTCTCTGCCTCTTTCCTCTCCTCAACTTCCTTGTCCTTCTCCCTCTGAGCTTCCGCCAACTGTCTCTTCCCCGTTTCCGTACTCTTCGCACCGGGGATGAAATCCGTCACCCAGTCCATCACTTGTCCAACTTGGGCGAGATCCCAATCAGCCAGTGAGGTAGACGATGATGAAGGTTTGGGAGGGGTCCCCGCTTTGCCTGAAGATTTCTTGTAGTCTGCAATTTGACGTTCGGCGACTTTCGGATCGCTTGACAGACCGAGATGTTCGTATGCGCCGTGTCGACCCATCGAACCTCCTTTTCCATCATCCTCCCAGCCTCCAGGCATACTCTCGTCTGCCTTTCCCTCTTTCTTCATACCACTGATTGCTCCGTTGGGGAACAATCCTCCTTCTCCTCTCAGATCCCAATGGTGGCACTCATCAACAGCGCCGAGATACTCTCCCCACTTTGCACTCGACACACTGACCAATCCGTCATTCCCTTCGTAGATGCGCTTGCCATCGGGTCCAGTGATAAAGTTGGACGAATCTTCCGCATAGCCGTTCTCTGCCGCAGCGTCGAGAACGAGCTTTGGGAACCATAGAGGATGAAGAACGGACATCTTAGAGCATCGACCGGCGACCGAGGTGTACTTCACGGTGTCAACATCGGGTGTGTTGGGATTGAAGTGATCCCGCAGGAACGAGGTAGTGAGATTGGAGTACGCGGGGGAGTCGAAGATGGACAACAGGTATGATGTCAAACCAGCAGCGAGACTTCCGATCGCGTCGACCTTTCTCTGCTTTCCGTTTTCAGGTTGAGGTGGTCTAGCCAACAAAGGCGATTTGAGAGAAAATGGAAGTGCCTTGCTCCCTGAACCCGTCAACGCGGCAGTAGCATTCGCGACAGCTGCAGCTGACCCTACACCAATGTTCGCAGCACACCAGTCCATGAACGGGGATCCGCGATGAGGTGTACCGATGGTAGTCAAGGAGACAGGTGTGTAGGTGGTGGGTTTGAGGTGAGAGATGAGGTATCGACAATCAAGGCCTCCCATGGAATGAGCGACAAAGTTGACACCGGTACCGCGAGGAAGGGTGTTCTTCAGGAACTCGTGCATCTGTTCGGCACGTTCTTGGATAGAGCCGGTGCTAGAGGATAATGACGGTCAGTTGGGGCGATGATATACGGAGAGGTCGTGCGCAGACCTACCCTTTAACTCCCACCACAACAACGTCCACTCCCATCCTATCTCGTAACACTTCCAAAACACTTGCCCAATAATGCAATTTCAACGAAGGGAAGAGGGGTATCGGGGTGGCAGTTGAGAAGCCATAGAGACCTGCGCAACACAACATCAGCGACAAGAATGGTGTCGAGTCCTGCCGGACAAAGCATTAAGGGGGCAACATACCATGACAGAGCACCACAGTCTCTCTTGGTGGCTTAGCAGCCCCAGGGATCAACAATCTCTCGTCGTTCATCAATCCATAAATGTCGGTTGGTCCAGCTGGCCATTTCGGATCCGGTGCCAATTTGGGGAATCTCCTGTGTGAAGGTGGATGACGATGTTGATGTCCGCTCTTCTGCTTTGGGTCATCTTGAGCTTCATCACGTAGTCTAGATGGTCCAGCTACAGGTATATCGTCGTCCGACGACTGTGGTGAAGGTTTGGACTCGGCAGCAGATGATGTTGCTGCAGTAGCTCGAAGAAGAGGTGCTTGACGATGAACGGGTATCGTCGTGCGCGCTCGACCTTTCCCTTTGACGGTGGGGATGTGGTCGATCCATTTATGAACGATGTATCGTGCTATTTGAAGATAGCGAAAGGGGGAGAGAGTAGTGCCCATTCTCAATCACCGGGGCCTGTGCGTGCACGAGGGGGAAAATGAGAGATCGAAGAGGCGAATGAAGGATTTGGGTTGGGCGAAAGGGTGTACACGGTGGGGCAATGGTTGAATGAATGACTGAGGGTTGGAGTTTCGCTGTGGTTTATGTGGTTGTTATCATGTACGTGTTGTATGAATGGAGTATGAAGGAGGGGTGGTGTGTATAACGAGAAAAAGAGGGAATTATTGTTGCTACGATGGAATTGTAGTATGGGTGTTATGACGTGGTGACAGTCTGTTGCCTACTGCACCGAAAAAGGTACAAGGACTAGACCATTCGGAACGGGATCAATTTATACCTCGGAATTCGGTTCTTGATTCCTGTGGCACCCTGCTCTCTCATTCGCCACCCAAAAGACCAAAAGAAGATGTAAACAATCAATTTGGTGGGGGTGGGGAATGACAGGGTTGTTGTGCTTCGCTCGGTCGGTCTGTTGAAGTGACTACTGGTGGGTCAAAGGAGTATGAGTATGGCAATTGAGCAATTGAGCTAGTGGTGGTGCTTGTTGTTGACATACCATATGTTATTGTCATCGCTTGTGGCTCCTATATATACATTTCGGCCATCCAATACATTCACTTTTGGTGGGGAAAGCGCACGGGTCATCTGACTTTGACGTTCAGACCAGATGGAAAGGATCGTTTGTTTACGCAACTGGCAATAACATCAACGATGTAAACACCGGTCCTCTAGTCATGTCGAGATGCACCATTGTGCACCATCTCTGATCCATACGGTGCATCATCGCTGCTGGACCACAACTTGATTGTATGAATAAAGACACCCAGACACTCAGCGGAGGAATGGCGCGGAAGCAAATGTCATGAATCAGGGAGACAGAGGCACGCGTCTCCATTGTTTTGCTTTCTGTTCTTTCTGTTACTGCTCCTAACTGAGATGAGATTTCCAAAACAACCGATCAAGGCGCATTGCACAAGCCCTCATCATTGACACAGCTTACTACATACATCTCAAAATCTCATCTACCTCATCTGCACTCGCCTTCACATCCCCTCTTGTCATTCCTTATCCATTCACTTTGTCACTTCCAAAGCACTGCATCACCGGAGGATTGTAGAACTTTGTTAGGTAGAAAGATACCGACCGACGCGCATTGATTTTCTTGCATCGCAGTCACATTTGATCGAATTACACAGCATCGTCATCGCTATTTCTTTTTTGCATCCAAACCACCATCTTTCTGCAATAGCATCCTATAGATACCTTATACACTCGTTAATCTCGACTACAACCACCCCCACCTGATATTGCACAATCCCGATTGACTCGAAAACACCATGCGATCATTCACCAAAGGCACAACCGCTCTCCTTCCACTCGCTCTCTCCCTCTTCGCCCCCCTCGCACAAGCCGCCACGACATGTAACGGACACGCAGAGCTCTGCGATCGACTGTACTCTAATGTCACCTTCATCGGAGCGCATGACAGTTATGCGGTAGGGAGCAGTGTTGCCGATAACCAAAATCAGGATGTGACGACCCAGCTGGTGAGTGAAATTGCTTGGCACAGAAGCCCAAGATGGTGAACCAGCAGATATGGAGTCTAAGCGCTGAGCTTTCCGCAGAATGACGGTATTAGAACCTTACAAGTGCAGGCGTAGGTCACGCACGAATCACTATTTGTTTATCACCGTGCAGCGGCTGACCATGCCCACAGTCACAACACTTCAGATGGTGTCCATCTCTGTCACTCGTCTTGTGTAAGTTTCCTTGATCTACCAACACGACCTAAGAGATTCTTGCTGAAACAGTTTATCATTGTCAATCTCGTAGTCTCTCCTTGATGGCGGTCTCCTGTCGGACTACTTGGGCAAAGTAGCCTCTTGGGTCTCCTCCAATCCCAACGAAGGTATGTCTTCACATCTCCGACATAAACCGCACCGTTCTCCACAGTCTCGCAAGCTGACTCGTCCTATTCCCTCTCAGTTGTCACATTCATAATAGTCAACATCGACAACCTTCCCATCACCTCCTTTTCCTCCGCGTTCTCAACAGCCGGTTTGGAATCGAAGATGTATTCTCCTCCCTCATCGCCTGTCGAGCTTTCCGCTTGGCCCTCGCTTGGCACACTCATTGACGCCGGAACCCCTGTTGTCGCGTTCATCGACAACCAAGCAGATGCGAGCTCTGTACCCTATCTTATTGACGAGTTCTCGAACATCTGGGAGGATGCTTATGGTGAGTTGCGTGGCCGCCATTTTGATGAAAGCACAAGAAATAGGAATAGCTCTTCCAGTGGAGACGGGACGAAGGAAAACCGTCGGGCGGAATAAGACCAAATAGTACGGAGCTGATGAAGCCATCGCAGACGTCACGGACCAATCTTTCGGCTGTGCAGTCAACCGAACTTCAGGTAGCGCGGGTTCTCAGATGATGCTCATCAACCATTTCCTTGACACTGTGGGTGTTCTCTCACCCAATCAGAATGACTACGTGTGCTGACACACTACTTCGCCCCGTCTTCAGACTTACACTCTCGGCGGGACACAGCTGTTCGTCCCCAAGAAGGACAAACTGAACGAGACCAAC
This sequence comes from Kwoniella shandongensis, assembly GCF_008629635.2. NCBI lineage: Eukaryota > Fungi > Basidiomycota > Tremellomycetes > Tremellales > Cryptococcaceae > Kwoniella > Kwoniella shandongensis. Next base: position 570,480 of record NC_089294.1, read on the forward strand.
GCTGAGACCGGAACTGGAAGTATCGGTTTCCACGTTGACAACTGTCACTCCATCTGGGGGTGAGTTTGTACTGCCCTTCTTCTTTCATCTGAGCATAGCTGACCAATATCGTCTCCTCCAACTACAGTCGCAATCCCAACCACATCTTGCTCGACTTTTACGACTCGAACGGTAATGCGCCTTTCAACGTTGCTGCTTCTCTCAACGGAGTTTCTGCGCCTACCAACACCATCGCAGCGACTACACCTACGGCGTCTACCACTAGCGGCGGTACAGCCAAGGTATCCTCATCGTCTATAAGCAGCGGAGCTTTGCCCGTCCTTAATGGATTCGTGGGCGGTGCTGTTTTGGGTGCAGGGATCATGGCCAGTGTGGTGATTGGAGCTGGTAGGGTTTTGCTTTAAGACCGGGACTGCTGCAGCTGGACTGCTATTCCGTCCTTTTTGGGCGAGCGATGATGATGTTAGTATTTACGATATGAATTAACGCCGGACACGTCGGGACAAGGACATAGTTCAAATGACTGGAACTCGGACGTAGATCTCAATGCATGGATATGAGCAGTATTGCGATGTATGACTTCCTTTACTTCTCCGCGTAACCTTCTCCCTTCCACTCCACGACATCTGGCCAGCCCTCTTGCTTGACTCGCTCCACAGTACCAGCGGGAGTAGGCAGTCCAACTACACCTTTACCCAACCATTCACCTTCCTCTTTACCCTTCTGCAAGGCCAACTGCGCCTTGCTCTTGAGAGCCTTTTTGGAATCCCGTACGGAGATGAAAGCGTCATCTGCACCAGGGACGGAACCTCGGACGTAGAGAAGGTTGAGGACGTGGTCGACACGATGAACGAGGAGATTCTGGGTCGTTCGAAGGACGGTTCCCATGTGTCCGGGCATCTTCTTACCGGGGATAACTCGACCGGGGTCCTGGGAGATGAGAGAAGGGCCGAGTCAGCACCATACGGGAGGGGGGGCATACATTTAAACCAGACAGCCATACTATGGTAGTATGATAGCAGTTGTTGCTTGCCCACGCAAGTAGCTGAAGGACAACACGAAACAAAACACCACGAACCTGGTTTTGACCGATAGAACCTCCTGATCTGTGCTTGACGGAAACACCGTGCGAAGCCTTGAGACCTCTGAAGCCGTGTCGCTTCATCACACCTTGGAATCCCTTTCCGATGCTGCGGGGGGTGGAGTGCGTCAGTGACAATGCGAATCTGTGGTGTGTTCTCCTCTGCTTCCTTCCCAGTCAACGGTCCTCCTCTTTTCGTTTCGGAATACCTCATTCATGATACCCAATCGTTGTCGCCCCTCTGCCTCCTAACCCACCAAGCCACGTTGACTGGACTGAAAGAGTCACCCACCTAATACCTTGCACATCGACAAATTGTCCAGGAACGAAATGTCCCGCACTCAACTCCGTCCCAACATCCAACAAAGCATCCTCTGAAACCTGATACTCCTTCAAACGGTATTTCGGTTCCACGCCAGCTTTTCTAAAATGACCCAATTGTTGTGCCGGGGTAGTTTTGGGCGGCCGGGAGGCGGCGCCGATTTGGAGAGTGTGATAAGGTGATGTGGTAGGTGGGGGGGAATGTCGGACGACTTGGTTGGCGTCGACCTGGAGAGCGGAGCGTTAAGCGATGTGGGGTAACAAGGCAGAGACAAGGTCACGAAGCGCATCGGACGGGCATGGTAGGAAAGAGAGGGAGGATTCATCTTGTCAGCATAGATCCTCGGCTCAGTGATATACCTCCTGACGGAGCATCTGTTTACAGCGCAACGACCTCATCCCCTCCGCCCAGGCGACCGGATCCCCCTGCTCCTATCGCTTCCAAGTGTACGCAAATCGCCCAAACCCACCTGTAAAACCGTCACTGGCCATCTCCTCCCATCCTGATCCCACAACGCTGTCATCCCTCTCTTCCTCGCAATCAAGCCCGTTCTAAGTGTGTGCGGTGTCCATTTCCCTACGGACGACGAAGAGGAAGATGAAGATGCTTCGGGAGTAGCCTCGGCGAGAGTTGCCAGTGATCGTGTGAACGGTTGGCGTAATGTACGGATGAAAGAGCGCATCGTGGGTCTCGTGTTACGTCTATAGAGAATGGGAAATAGGAAGATAGCGAAAGAGGTCAACCAGGTTGTTGTATGAGCACTGTGAGATTGGATTTTCGACCACATCTGTGCAACAACGAAACAAGTTCGATTTTCAAAGTTGGTCGAAATTTGGTTCCGTCATCGTCGTTGTGGCACTATCCCACCATCAATGGTCGTCGAGTATTGAGGGTTGATATTGGTGTTCGTGTAGATTGTACAGTATGCATACAATACATGCTATTCAAAATCTTCTTTCTTCTCACCATCTAGGTGTCTATTTACAATGATCTACATATGTTTTTATCTTATCCAATTCACCAGACATCGGCGAATAATTTCGTTTCTCTTTCTCTCATCTCTGTCCAGCTTTTTCATTGTCCTTCCTTTCCACCTGCATCTCACTTGATCGTTCCTCTCTGTACGGCTCATCGGGTAGGTAGAACCACCAAACACATTGTATTGCCCTAAATCCAATGACGACGCCGATCGTCCCCGGTGATCCGATAAGCACCAAGATGGATCGAGCGACACATGCGCCAAAGATTAGGGCGAATGCGCCGAGGAGACGGACGTCTCGTGTTCGAATAGGTTTGAGAGCGAAGAGAAAGGGGTCGTTGAAGATGTCTACCCACTAAGACAGGAGAAGAGAGGACGATGTCAGCCATTGCCTCCGGAAAGAAAATCTTCGAATTTGAAGTTGTCATTTCACGGGAAACATTCGAGACTCACGGTACTTGTCAAAGGAACAGTACATCCCAGAGGACTTCCGAGTTTCTGCAAAGGCATCAGTGTCAGTATGAGCAAATTTATGTACCGGGTAAGACTCACACTCCCTACAGCACCTTGCAGACCCATCGCCGCCGACAAAAAAGCTAACGCTAGCATACCTTTTGGCGTGACCCAAGATGGATCTCCACGGCCGCTGCGACAGAGTATCATCAGCTCGGGGGTTCCTTGTGGGCGAACATATCAAAATTCATGGCGCAGCCAGTCGTGTATAGTGTTCATGCTTCAAATGTCACTCCGCACTTACCTGGCAACACCACTTTCACCGGACACCAAAGCCGCCACAGCTGCCCCCATCATCAACACCATCATCCCCAGTGTTGCCCCAACCAGCCAACTCCTCTTCCTGCCCCCAACCCTATTCCCAATCTGTCCCAAACTCGCGCCTACTAAGAAACATAACAAGCTGACCAGTGCTTGTTGATCCATCTTTTGAAACCCGTCGTCTGCCCCAGGGGTCCAAGTTCGGGCAATTGCCAATCCGAGTTGTGCCGCATTACCAGTTTGGAAACCGCACCATACGAAACATGCTGCGAAGGAAGGTGCTGCAGTCAAACCGGTCAAGAAACACGAATAAATGGCTATTGGTGAAGTGGCAGATGAGTCGATGGACGTGGACAGATGATCGAGAAATCGCCGATGGGCAGGAGGAGGTTTCGAGACGAAAGTTGGGGATGGCGAACGATCAGGTGTCGAAGAGGTCGAGTCTGAAGCAGAGGGGGAGGGAGAATAGGTGTTATCGGTATCAGAATCGGCGACTGCCTCAATATCAATATTAAAAGCGTCGAGTGATTTTGCGATCGAGTTGTTCCGACCGTGGGCGTAAGCGTTGGCGTCCATGACACTGTCTTGGGTGGCGTTGGCTCTGCCTTTTTGGGGGACAAGGACAGGTTGATAAACGAGCAAAGGCGTTTTTGTTGTCCAAGGGTCTTGAAGAGACTCTGGAAGCAATGTACCACTCGGACAGGATGATTCAATGTTGATCTCAAGACGATTTATCTATTAGACTATGGATTTGTTAGGAATGTGATGCTCTCAAGTGACAGCAATTGAGGTGGCGAGCAAGTAAGGTAATGAAACATCATTCCGGTTCAGCTCAGTATATGTATCTACACACACGCTACAGTACGCTGGGCCAGGTATGTGCCGCACCGACCGACACGGTGTGACAGTGACTGTGCTTTGATGGAATGGTTCGATGACTAACTCGTGCCAATATCACTAGCACTAGAGTATGCCAAGAAAATGGATGAACGGTTTCATCGTTGACTTGAGTCACCTCTCACAAGCCGGTCTGTGTGTGATCTCTTGGTATGAGCAGTAGTGACACTGAAACGTGCCAAAGCTCGTTACCTACATAATAATGGAGTGTAAAGTGGATCCGCGCACTACAGCTACAGTATTGTCTGGAATCGGTGAATCGGTAGGTCCAGATAAGAGTAGTCTCTACGTATCCGATCACGATTCGAACTAAGACTCCTTTGCCAAGAAACTTCACTCTCCAACGAGTGCAAAGGTATCCATGTAAGAAGGAAGGGCTGGCATGTACAGTACATGTACATGTATGAGTGGGTGTGTTAGTCTGAATAACTGTGATGCAAGTCTCGATGTGTAGTGTAGTAGCTACACATTCCAGACCGCAGTCAATTTAGACTGAATCGCAATGGAGTTTTCTCTTGCCAGGACCGGCGGTACATTTCTGAGATTTAGCGCATCGCTTCACAAGATCCCTGTCTTCCTCATCCGATCATCCGATCCAATTGGACACAGTCTGCTTATCTCTCTCGAGTGGAGACTAACTGGACAATGAAAATGAACGCTAATGACTTCCACACGTCACGTTTGGGGATTCCGGCTGAGCCAAACGAAGTCGGTCGATTCGAATGACGTTGTTTTCGCCAAGCCAGCAACCCGGTGATTAGAATGGATCTAAAGTCCGTGGTTAGTAGCTCTCTAGTACGTGTGTGTGTCAGTGACTGTGAATCCATTTTCCTGCGTGTGGAACGAGATCGACTTTGAACAACTGTAGTGTCGAAGTCGGCGTTGCTGTTAGCGCCGTTGGTATCTTGGCAAACGTGCTCTGCATTACACATCTGCACTGCATCTCTGTAGGTTATTGTGGCGTAGAGTGGCGTACAGATGGTGACATGTATCGCTGATATATGAAGATCGTCACGACAACCACCTAGTACTTTCCTTATCATGACGATATCCAGATAGCACTAAGAATACCACTAGAGGGTGGTCTAGCACGTTGGGATGGTACGAAACTAACCTTAGTCTCTTGGCATTCGGTATCAGAATCGAACTTTGTCGGTATACGACGGTCAACAGTAATCACCGTTGCAATCGTTCATTCGTTTTCCGCACGTACTGTATCTGTATCAACGTTCTCCTAATCCAATCATCCATTCATTGCAGCGTCTGGGTTATAGTTTGTGTTGCTCAGCATGTGCATGGTTCGGTCTCATCTCGAAACGACAAGAACCTAGTTTTCACCTCAAAGGGTTATGGTCCTATGTAAAGGAAAATAGTATAGAAAAGAAAAAAGAATTGATTAACAACTGTCATGTTGACTTGCTCGGAAAAGAAGATGTGCATTGAAGGATAAGAAAGAGCCCTTTGTTTCTGTTGTCATATTGAAGGAGAAAAAAACTACCAGATGATCGATTACGCGCCCGCACCCACGCCTCCGTCGTCCCGTCGGCCGTCGTTCCTCCTCCTCTCTCCACCTTCACGCCCGTACCTTCTTCACTTAAGCAGCGGGAGCGGCGTCACCACCGGCACCGGCAGCGGTAGGGCACGCAGAGGCGATGTGACCGGGCTGGCCACAGTTGTAGCACTATCAAACCATCACGCGTCAGAAAGGATTGACCTCAAACCGGTAGAGAACAACTACTCACAGTTCGGCCTTGCTCCTGGGGGCACTCTCGGGAGATGTGTCCGTCTTGACCACAGTTGTAGCACTTTCGAGCACCACCGAAACCGGCACCGAATTGTCGAGCACCGCCGTTACCGCCGGAAGGACAGTCTCGGGAGATGTGGCCGACACCACCACAGGTCTGAGCGAGATGTCAGCATTGGTTGATCATTGGATTCGCCGATTGTACTCACGTAACAAGACTTGTTGGCGAAACCACCGTTGTAGCCACCGAACTGTTGTTGACCGCCGAAACCGCCAGCAGCGGCGTCACCAGCCTCAGGGCACATTCGAGCCTGAACAACGAACACCGTTTGTCAATTTGCGCTCCCATACAAAAACCGAAGCCGTGTCAACTCACGATGTGACCGGGCTTACCGCATCGGTAGCACTCGCCACCGGCACCACCGGCAGCACCACCGAAACCACCAGCAGCGGGGCCTTGGGGACAGGCGCTAGAGACGTGACCCTCCTGACCACAGGTGTAACAAGCCTTGTTCTTGGGTTGAGGACACTGCACAGACGACTATCAGTATGGCCACCAAATGTGTGAAAAGACAATGCTCACGTCTCGGCTCAAGTGACCGGCAACTAACAAGAAGCAAAACCAAACAGATCGTTAGCATGAGTCGATAGACAGGAGAGGAAGTGATATTTACGACCACAGTTGTAACAGGTAGGAGCCTGGGCGGGACACTGGGCAGCAACGTGACCTTCTGTAGATTCATCAGGTAAGCATATCTCTCGGAACCATTGAAAGAGGGTTGGGTGTATGTGTGTCAGTAAGTGCGCTGCGTTAGGTGTAGTGTCGTGGGCAGTGTGCAGCGAGCAGTGGAAGGCCGACAAAGACGAAGAACCACACAGTGAACGATGAACGCTACGAAGGCAGCGAAGGTACAGTTGTAATAATGGCATGACGACATGAGCAGGCTCTCCTTCGCGATACCGTCATCTCTGGACCGGCACGCAAGTGGAGAGGTCAATGATTGGCTATGTACGAGGGAGTTCTTCTTTTTCTTGATGTCTTCTTCTTTCGTCGTCTTCTTCTCGTCATCGTGTCTCGACTCGACTCGACATTCGCTCCCCCGCACACGCAACAACACGCTCGCACGACACTCTCAACACTCAACGCTCATCACTGCCCACGACTGGACCCCATACCACCAAGTCGCAATGCGACATGCCGCACACACGCACACATACACCACTCCCAAAGAAACACCCACTACGCACGTTGTCCACACTTGAAACAGGAGCTAGCTCGGGGGGCACCACCGTACATTTTGCGAGGAGTTGAACTTTGTTGAGAAGTTGTAGTTGTTGATTCGGATTGAGGTTTGAGACCGAAAGATCGAGGTCTGTTTTGTTGATACTGTCGGGTGAAGGTGGTGGCAAATCGGAGTTGACGAGTGAGGATGGGACGCATACAGTTAGCGACTATCAAGGCAATGTAAGAAAAGGAATTCAAAGGGACAGAGATGACAGAAAGGAAGGACATGGGGGTGTAAAGATGTCCATGACCTCAGCCGGCTACTAGGACAGCGACGCATGATCGCATATGCTCTCGAAGTCGCCGGCTTCAATCTGGGTGGTGGAAGGATAGTATAGAAGGCGACGAGACTCACGAATAGGTTTATTGATTGGAGAAAGAGAGAAGAAGAGGAAGATTGTTGTTGAGCGGCGAGTAGATATCAAAATTCGGAGGTTGTCGCTGCAGTGGTCCACCTGAAAAAATCAAAAAAATAGCCAGTGCGGAGTTTCGGAGTTATCCGAGCGGGGTAAGTGGCGCTCAGACTCTATCACGATTCCTTTATTGCTTGCAACCCATACGGCGTGAGGGAGTCATGCATACACCAAATCTACACCGTACAGTGCTCCCAGAGGATTCCTTCGCATGCTTGAGCTTGACGTAGGCCTTGCGTTGATCGGGGCCAGTGCATCTACCTTCGTAGTGGTACAGGTCGGAATCACAGGAAGTATCTGTCGTGTTACCAAGCTGTTAGTGACCGTATCCGAGAGCCACAATATCCAACCCACCTGTCTCCAAAGTCTCCAAGACCTGGAACGATGTAAGAGTTACTGTCCAAGCCCTCGTCCACCCATGCTGTAATCTGAGGGAGAAGTCAGCGTCGACTCTGAAATCAGATCATGTACCTTGACTCACCAAACGAAGCTTGGGGAATCGTGTGCAAACGTTCTTGATGCCCTCCGGAGATGCGATCTACCCAACATATGTCAGTATTCTCGCACATAATAGCGCATTGGTGTAGCAGTAACTCACCAAGTTTAAGAAGAGGATTTTCTCCTCCTGCACGCCATGGTCAATGAGAACTTCAATGGCTTTCAAACATGATCCACCGGTTGCTACGGACAGCGATGAAATCGTCAGATTGGTGAGTGCGATGCGAATAGATGATATTGCGAAGTACTCACCAAGCATTGGGTCGAGGAGGAGGACAAATCGTTGAGAGATGTCATCTGGAAGTTTGGCGTACTATCGAGACATCGTTGTTAGTCTTCTGCGACTGTCCAGTTCTTAACTCTACGAGCATCTACTCACGAAGAGCTTCGGTTGGAATGTTTCTTCATCCTGCAGAAGACAAATGTATGGTTAATTAGATGAGATATAAATGTAGAAGGGATTCTAAAGAAACTCACTCTTTGAATGAGGATCTGTTTCATCGGGGTACCCGAACGGTCAGCACGCCATAAACCGCGATTCCCAAGAACGGTACGTGTATTTCTTCCGGGAATCAATTATATTATGATAGACTAACCTTTCCAATACGGACTATCATGCTTTCGATATAAGCATCGGACTAAGAGATATATGCTAGGTTGGCACTCACCTGAACGGCAGCAATCTCTCAAACCAGCTTCCATCGCCTATTTTATGAACATAATCAGTCAAACCAGTCAACGCCCTTTGTTCTCCACCGTGTTCAATGTAGCTCACCTCTCCAGCTGTAAAGGTAGAATTGGTTAGCTCTTGCAATCTGCTCATCATGATAGAGAATAGATGCACATACCTCGCATTATCGATACACCACAAATCCTCCCTTGGAATGACACCCCTTCGTACTCCTTACCAACGGGGGTAATGACGTTTTTGGGAACAACGGGGAGATGGTTCAGACCTAAAGATGTCGGTGTCAGCTTCGTCATCGTCATAAACGTATCACAAGCAGACGAGTATGGGAAATTGTAAGAGTGTGTGAGAAGGAGCAGATATTTATCAGTCATCCAGTATTCACCTTCTTCGACTAATAATCTGATAATCCTATCCGAGGTGCTATATGAAACCCCTCCTGTCAGTCACATGTCTGAAGATCTGTTTCATACCACGGTGCCAAAGAAGCGTTGATACGCACAAAACGAAATCGCCTCTGCAACCCAAAGTCAGCCAAATTTCAAGCCGGATAGGCTAGTCGTGTGATCTAGCCCACAGTGCTGACAGGACAAACTCACCTCTGGGTCTTCTCATCTCTGATGATGGTCAACAACGACTGAAGCTGTCTCGTAGGCGCGAGCACGAGTGCGCCCTCGGGAAGATGAGCTTTGTTGACATTCGTGCCAGACGCGGGGAGACAGGTAGTGGTTGGAGTAGGTGAGGACATGGCGAGATGGATGGAGTGGGCGAGTGGAATTAACAAAAGGAGTTGATTACGCAGCGATAGTAGCTAAGTAGAAAAAGAAAGAAAGTAGCTGGACGTGCGAGGGGGGGTCTGTCCTATATACCACAAAGGAGTCTTGAAAGCGATAAGATGGGAAGTAACCGTCCGTTATCATCCAAACGCCAAGGCCAGCCAAATTCCAACCAACGCGGACCAGAATCCCATCTATTCACAATAATCTTTTGCCCCTCTTCGCGTGAGTTGACACCGACTCTCCCGAAGAGTCACGTGACAACTTCCCACGTGGACTTTAGCCGCGGATCAGGGTTTTGTGAATTGTGGGTATCGGTCTTGTCCGTGGCCCATTTAATTTTATATTATTATTATTACTTCGGAAATCGGCGTCCGCCAAAATAGAGTAGATGAAAAGTGGAGATGGGAATGGACTCACAATGGTGTGATGGGACGGTCAAGGGCAGCTGATGCGACCAGATGGGTTTGAAGATCGTACGTGATTTTTGGTCGAGTCGTTCATTTCGACATTCCTTCCTTGTCTATAAGATTCTTGACTACATATATATTCGTCCTCGATTTACTTTTGTCTGCATACGGGCTGTATAATATCTGAAAGCGTCGAGGATTTCATCATCAAATAGCCGATCTTACGAAAAGGCAAAGGGGAAACCGGACATCTGTTTTAGCGAGAAGACGCATCGGCGGTAGCATTTTGGAATCCAGCATCCTTTGGGCCACACGTTCAAGTAATACCTACAATGTCCCAAGTCTCCTCTTCATCTCGCCCCCTCGGTACACCACCCTTCGCTACCGACCCCGTGTCTTCAATACCGGTCCGAGACGAGCTGGACGTTGAGTCGAACATTAGGGATGTGGAAAACGGCAGAAAAGCGAGCGACGCGACGGTTCTCGATACATCAGAAGGAACTGCTGTCAAGGGGCACGGAAAGGGGTTGACAGAGGGAGACGAATGTGGGTATTCCGCTGGCGGTGATGAGCGGTCACTAACAGGCGGTATTTCCATCACAGATATGCCTGATTTGCCCAAAAACAATCTCAAAATTGTCATGCCTGCGTGAGTGTCGTTCGTCTCTCAAATGTGCAAAGGCCATCACAGGACTGACGGACTACGGGCAACAGCATCGGACTTGTACTCTTCTTGGCTGCGTTAGATCAAACAGTAAGTCAGCCTTTCGTTCGCACACACTAGACTTCAGCTCATATTTTTCTCCGCAGATTGTGTCTACAGCATTACCGACTATCGCACAAGACTTGAATTCTTCTCCATCCGAGTACTCATGGGTTGGAACTGTATGTCCTAATCCATTTTCTTCGGGTTCCGTCGCCTCGCTGACCACTTCGTTACGTCTTTCTCAGTCTTATCTTCTCGCTTCTTCACTGCAAACCCCCATCAACGGTCGAGTTTCCGATATAGTAGGCAGGAAGAAGATGCTCTACGCGGCTATCATTATCTTCACCATAGCTTCGGCCCTCTGTGGTGCTGCTAAAAGCTCTACATGGTGCGTTTCAATCCTTCAGCTGCATCGCCTCATCGAGCCGTGGCTGATATATCATTTTTGGCAGGTTGATCATTGCGAGAGCATTCCAAGGTTTAGGAGGAGGTTCGATCATCGGTTTAACGTGAGTCTTATCTTTGCGTCGAGAACAATCAGCCGAGGCCCCGCTAACACCAACATCGTACGACAGGTCGATCGTTGTCTGTAAGTCAATATGCTAACTAATCGTCACACCGACACACTATTAACTCATCTTTGCAGCTGACATCGTCCCCTTGCACAAACGAGGATCATACCAAGGTTTCCTCGGTTCTGCTTGGGGTATTGCTGCCGTGCTAGGTCCGATCTTTGGTGGTTTACTTACCGAAAAGGCCAATTGGTAAGTCTCATCTTCTCGCATTTGACGAACGAAGAGCTGACATGTGTTGCGATAGGCGATGGTGCTTCTGTGAGCTCAGTTGCTGTTATGCTGAGAGGAACAAATCTCACATCTCTTGTCTGCAGACATCAACCTACCCACTTGTGGTATCGCCCTATTCCTGCTTGTGATTACGCTAAACCTCAACCCCACGCATAATCGCACGTTTTCCGAACTCACCTCTACATTCGATTTCCTCGGACTGTGAGTGACAGTTTACTTTATTTCACGGTTATCAAATGCCATGCTTATCGGCATTGTAGAGGTCTCATGATGGCTTCGTCTGCCCTTCTTATTGTCGGATTTTCACGCGCGGCGGACTACGGCTTCGGCGACACTTCGACATACGGTATCATCATCGCCGGTGCCGTGGTGTTCGTGCTGGTGATCGTCAACTGTCTGCTCACTAAACGAAATGCTGTCATTCCTGCGGTAAGTGTTTTTGCCGGAATCGGTACAGGATGTCCAATTGACGAAATGTCCGTCGTACTCAGAGATTATTCAAGAACAGAACGACACTGGCATTCATGATTGGTTCAACACTTCATGCTATGGCGTTCCTGGCCTTCAACTATCTGTTACCGCAGATGCTACAAGGAGTGAGTGGGGCTGTTCCGTAGCAAACGCGTATACGATACTAACCTGTACGGCAGCTGCGAGGAGACACACCACTCGACTCTGGTATCCATCTACTACCATTTGCTTGTTGTGTAGCCTGGATGACTGTTGTTGGTAAGTCGTTCCCTCTTCCGGCCACTAATTCGTGACTATATGCTGATATGTGGTCTACCTGTAGCCGGTCTGATCAACTCTCGACTTCGTATCATCCGTCCTGTTACATGGGTTGGCTACGGTATTGCCGCGCTTAGTTTCGGTCTCTTCTACAAATATTATACATCGACAGTCTCGTATGCCACCCAGGAAGGTCTATTGTTCATCGCGGGACTCGGAGTGGGATTGAGTTTGCAATCTCCGTTGTTGATCTTGCAAGCGGCTATGCCTTTGAAAGATATGGCTGCGACGACTGCTGCTTGGAGTTTGACAAGAGCCATGGGAGGTAGTATTGGTGGGTTGGACTGAGTCTCCATCTGTCATTTTTCAAAGTGACTGACGCCCTTTTTGTGATCTTGTCAAATAGGTCTCGCCATCTTTTCGGCTATTTTGAACACCAACATTCGATCTCGTTTCACCAAGATCGCAGGCTATGGCACAGTGTTCCAAGTCCCTGAATCGGCACAAGGTTATACAGCGCTACACGAATTACCAGCGGGAGAAACCAAGGATCAAGTTCTGGAAGCGTTCGCGGACAGTTTCAGACAATGTTGGATCGTCGGTTGTGCTTTCTTCCTAGCAGCTTTGGTGGTGAGTGTGGCTGTGGCCTTCGCCCCGCGCTGAGAGCGAAGCTGATTGGACTTTGGTGTGATAGTTAACTTTGTGGACAAAGTCATACAGTCTTAACAGAGCAAGAGGTGGAGGTGTTCAACCTTCCCCTACCGGAACGCCACCGTCTGAACCTAATGACCAACTTGATCTTGAAGCGCAAAATACTACGCTTCCAGGGACAGATCCTGTATCAGGGGAAGCGCGATCGGGCAAGACCTCGTTGTCAACTCTGACGGAGAAGACAGCAGGCGGCGATGGTGAGCGGGAAGGAGAAGGAAAGAGTACCGATGAGAAGTTGGAGACTGAACCGGAGAGTCATTTGAGATCGAGAAATGCGGAACTGTAGTCCAACCTCTAGAGCCTAAAATGGGATATAGGATCTATAATTAATCATTACCGTCGGTCTTGAGGACAAAGAAGGCTGGTCGGTCCATCTCCAAGTCGCATTGTGCATGCACGTCACCCTGGCGCTGTCGTCGACACTCCCTTCCAAATACTGAAGTGCTGTTCTCCGCACGATGTGTGATTTCATACCAGCGTTCTGCCTACATATCTCAAGATCGCGCTCTGATGCCTTTAGTGACCAACTTGATTCTCGACCTTAACGACAGTGCTTTCTTCCCCTTCACCTTCCCTTTGCCTGGTCCCCTACCCCTGCCCTGTACTATATTTCCCCCTTGGCCGAGCTTCTTGTGCGATACAACTGCGGACATGACAGGGTTTGTCAGCGGGATCGTGAAACATGACCAATCTATAGGTGTCAATAGTCGTTTTGCAGGTCGAAGTTGAGTAATTGCCATCGAAGATTGAGGAGGAAGAGACGAGAAAAGCGGTGGGGATCGCAACGTCTGCAAGGATACGGCACGATCTTCTTCCGATGTAGAGCTCGGTTGTCTCGATGGCGAGGTCACGGGACAATTGGAAGGTCCATCATCTGGTTTTCGTCGTTTCGAAGGACTCTCGCCATTTCCAAGTCTCCTGATTGGTGATTTCAACCACATCACACCTTCCTCCTCATTCTCCTTGTCTTCTTCGCCACCACTGACGACCGTCACCACGTCTCCCTTATCACTCGTCACGTCTCTTAAGAGTCTACCACTTTCCACGCCCCTGCTTTGTAGTCGTTGCGGACTCGACCTCTCCGGCGTGTCCGGCGACGTCTTCCAAATCTCTCCCAGATCAGGGGCAGACCTCGTCCTTCTCGTAGGTGAAGGTGGTGAGACCAGTTCTGGAACGTCGATCAACGCGATACTTGTACTTGATCGCCATGCTGCGCGGATCGAGTCGTCTGGTGAACGCGGAGAGGTAAGGCCGGTAATGTTGTATCCTAGCGATTGGTGGGCCGTTGAAATTAAGGCTTGGGCAGTAAGAGCTATATCGTGTAAGATGTCAACTCCAATACTTGCCTGTCGCGGTGCATTGAAAACTCACCTTCCGTCCAAGATCGATCGGATGGCGCATGGACTTTTTGTAATCTCGGCCAACGAAGCTCATATAGCTGCAATGAAAGCGCCTTGATCAGATTGTGCTTGGGTGTACGCAACGCAAACACACCTCTGATCCTGGTAATCTCTGAAATCCCGCACCCATAACCTCTGCGCATATTGGCTGAACGAGCATCACTGATGGTGGTGTCATACCTCTCTGCAGAGTATATGTCCAGGACAAGCCCAAAAGCCTCTGAACAGTCCTGTCAGCGCCGTGCCCACCCGGCACAAAGTAGACTAGGCACACACTCACCCGTTTGAAAGGATCGTCTTTATCAAACGGTTTACTAGCCCATCTGCCATGTCTGATATACTCATTATACACCTCCAGCTGACTCCTATCGAGACCGTAAGAGGATCTGAAGAGAATTTCGAAGTGTGGCATCTCTCGACGGTTCTTGACTCGTTCAGAATTGGTCAGGACACCGATGTAAAAGGTCGTGAAGACTGATGTGTCCACTGCACAATATCCAGCCTGTCAACTAAGGCACACGAGTAATGTTCAGATCTTACCCACCTCGAAGCTCCCTTGCACGGTCAATGTCCCATCCTGCACCGAGTAAGACAAGGTCAATGCAATCGCCCAGGTTTGGGATATAGTCTTTCTGTGTGGAGAAACCGTCGAGACACAAGTCAGCTGTTCGGGACATCTCTGTATTCTTCAAGCAGAAAGTGTACAAACCTTTAGTTTCACCCATTGCCAACGCATATTCGTATAGGTCGATTCGGCTGCCTTGAGAACCAAACCCTCTGGGAAGGGAATATATGAGACTCGTGACAAAGCTCAAACCACTCGCCTTACCTTCTCGTCGTTCGCTACTTCTCTTGAATGCATCTTGCAAAGCCTTTGAGGGTCATTAGTGTTGATCCCGAAATCCGCGCTATGTGGTCCACTCACTTCCAGAGCTGAATGGCGGTCCACTCCCAACGGTATCTTGGTCCGTTCAGCTAGTTGAGCCTAGACAGCTGCTCAGTCCTGTACCCGCTCTTAGGGGCCAAGCGACTCACAAAACCAGGAATAGAGGTGACTAACGACTCAAGTGTTCGACGTCGGTCGTCGTATCGTTGGTGCAATAGGCTCCTTCCGTTCAAGTGGAGAACGTCAAAGAAGACCAGGCAGAGATGTCGACTTGGGGCTCGGGGAAATCCTGTAGTGGAGCTTCAATTGTTCGTCAGCGAGGTCACAGTGATCTCACCAAATGACAGCTTACAAAGCCCAGTTCATCGCGTCGATCGTCACACCGGCCTGACCAAGCCACCAGAACTCCTCAATGCCAGGACCGCGACCGCCTTCGCGAGATGTCTCGTTGTACGGCACTACCTCGGCTTCGAGAATGACTGACTTCTTGACAATATGATCCCTCAGCGGGATAGCTGACAGTCGCTGTGACAAAGTCGGATGAGCAGGTAGTGCGGGGTCGATTGGGAGACCCAGAGTGGCCAGAACGATGCTGCAGGTATATGAGCAAGAAAGTCTCTGTCTGAAAAGTAACCTTCTAAACCTACGCATGAGCGTTCAGCCTATCTTGGGTACTATTGCGAGTCGACTTGCTAAAGATGGTGATCTTTGGTGATCGTCCCTTCAATACTTCGACGTGTATTTGTAGCCTTCACTCAAGAACCGATATCAGCTCCGGTCATAAATCGAACGGAGACATCATCTCACCTATAGCCATCATACTTCGTTTCTGCCCACACTACTTCCGAAGGTAGCGCATAAGCAGTGCCCGTAAACTCTTTCAGAGCATCTTCCACAGGTCGACCTTTTCTACATTTCGGAATCTGGTGGTGGAACGAGCGGGTTAACGTGGTTCAATATTGATCAGGTCTGAGAACTGACTTTGACGTTGACACCGATAACTGGTTCGCAGGAAATTAATCCCGATCCTCCCCGATCCAACTCCTCCACAAGATCTGCACAAGTATCCAGGTCACCTCTTCCGCCAACGTACAGATCCCACATCTTCTTGTCACATCCCATCATCGCATCTCGCAGGGTGAGCTGTTCCGGACCCGCTGTCGATTTCAGTCGCAGCATAGCCGTAGGGTTCCGAATGCGCAGACGAGGCAGAGGACTTAGCAGAGGCCGCAAGTCACGGAGGATGATCTGGGTCACGACGGACAAAGCATACGGAGATAGGTTCGAATCTCGGTAGATGATAGATAGAAGAACGGGAACAGATCGGGTGGGACCTGGATTTTGGGACAGTTGTGAGAAGGGGGAGGAGGCAGCCAATTCGTCTAGCAAGAGATCGAGCTCTCGAATGGACAGCAATGACTTGTCGCCTGTTGAAGAGGTCGACGACCATGCTACCTACGTTGTTCGTCAGCACACTGTTAGTGTAATATAGCTTGACCAATACCCACCCTATCTTTCATTGCAATTTCCACCTCTCTTCCTAAACATCCTGTCCCGGCTTCACCTCCTCTATCCCATGATACGCTATCCCATCTGGTCAGCCCTTTCAGGCCGAGCAGCCTTTCGAGCTCCTGAGCAAGTTTCGTTTCCTTCAGCCCATATCGTCTTCTCGATCCTTCATGAGGGAATAGAAGTCGAAAGATCTGTTTAACAGTATGAGGCGGAAGAGGATTCGGAAGATGATTTAGCCATGATGCGAATATCTTTGAGGGCTGGATAGGTTTGGTAGTCTTTTTCGATATGGGAGGGTTGCCCAGGCGGAATACGAGTTTCGCGAAACTGAAAGATTGTCAGCAGAAGCCTGAGGGAGCGAGACCTACCTCTCAAACGGGACATCCATAACAGCTATACACAAGGCCACACCATGCGAGCGAGCGAGGCGAGCAACAGACTCTCTACCATTACGGTCTATTCACACAGAGGACACATGCGACGATACAATAGGACAAGGTGCGATCTATTACTGTTCACAAACCCTCTGAAGCATATTATCCTGTCCGATAGAAACGGTCCAGTCATCTATTAAATTGTGGTGACTGACCTCCACACGCGACTGTGATCTGTGATCTGTGATTGAATTCTTCCTCATGTTCTGTTTCTATTCTTTTTGATTTATTTATTTACCCGACGCGGCCGATCGGATTTGTTCCTGTTCCTGTCTCTGTTTACGTACTCCCCTCATTTTACATTCTCCCCCGGCCACTTCAACTCACTGCCCGACGGAAAACAACACTCAAGCTGATTTCACTCTCCGTCGGAACTCTTGTCATCCCTTCTTCTCCTCATTTGCATACAATAACAGAGTTGATAATCATACGAAAGACCGTTGACGACTAACAGTTATAGTCACACTACCATTCCAAACTACACAAAATGACACCGCTGCCGTCGACAGAGGCTCGGGCGAAAAGAACCCACGCTAGAAGGTCATGCGATGTCTGCAAGGTCCGCAAGACTCGATGCGAACTGCCCGACCTCGATGTACCTTCCGGACCGGACCCTCTCCCCCTCGACAAATCGTGTCATCGATGTAAAGTTCTAGCTCTACCGTGCATCGTCGATGATAGCGCCAAGAAACAGCGAAAGCGATCGAGAGAAGACGGGTCCAGCACGAAACCGAATGGGTCGATCCCAGATCTAGCATCTGCTGAAGCATCTCGAGCTAGCACTGCTTCTCCTAAGCGTCGAGCAATCAAGCTCAAGCGAAAGACACCCACAGATGTCTCCTCGATTGCTCCAAGTCGAGTTGCTTCAGTCAATCATACTCTGAATCTGATGCATGGTCTCGCTCCGACAGACAATGATAATCAAACCCAGCCGACTGAGACCTTGCAACCGATACGACACGAACCGCATAACATTGGTCTGACGGTTGATACCATGAAGACAAGAAGTCTCAAACTGCATACCCGACCCGCAGAACTGACCTGCGCCATGTTGCGAGTGGCATATTCCAAGTCGGACAAAAGAAGAAAGCGTGGGGTTGCGGACGACGACGAGGTCGACCTTAACGAGTTGCTTGACGATCAGTTGGTAGCCAGACTGCAACCCGGGTGAGTCGCGGCATCTCTAACAACACTTGATTGAGACTAAAATATGTTGCTAGTTTCGCCCAACTTCAGGTGTACCATCCCCACTTGGAACCGATTCCAGTCATGCTCGACATGTATAACTCTTCTCCAGAACCGACACTCTCCCTCCTCATCGCCATGGTTGTTTACATCTCCACTATCGCTCTCCCTGCCGATGCAACGACGCAGAACATTCGAAAAGTTCTAACGCCATTCATTACCGGTCGCCGAAACGATCTCTTACTTCAATTACCTAATACATTCTTCGCTCTCGCATCTCTGGAGCTCCTAGCGACTCACAGCCCCTTCGGGGTATTGCCACTCCAAATGACCAACCTGCATACGTTGGCCGTCGCCAAAGGTTATGTTCCCACAGCGAGTCTTATCTCAACTCGATTATCGTTCGTGCATATGATCGAGAAACTTGTCACCGGTCCAAGGATAGGGTATGCCTTCAAATGTTCCGATACATGGCTCTGGCTTTCTTTGATCGCAACTGAAGCGGCAGCAACGCTTGAAGACAACGACCCTATCAAACCACTACATCTTGCGCAGGCCAGACAACTGGCTGACACCTTTTGCGATATGTCAGTCCATGGCGACCTTTGGCAAGACAGCATAGGTCGCGAAGACGCGTCTGTACTCGTCGGCAGACTGGCTGTTTCTGACAAATTGGCGAGATTGGAAGAGTTACTAGATGCGCTGGCAAGGGTCAGAGAGTCTTTGGAGACCAGCTCCAGAGATCCGATGTACGATCCTGTCAGAGGTATCACTATGGAATTTGAAGCATACACCAGGAAGATCGATGAGCTCGGGCGAAGACATGACTTCATCATGAGTGGGTTTTTGCTATTTTGAGTTTGACCAGAGCTAACTCCAAATCGCATCAAAGGATTGTTGCGCGATCAATCTCGTGGTGTGGAGTCTGGTTGGCTGGCATATCGCGCGATCCGACTCCGTTATGAAATCAGCAAGCTTCACGGATGTGGCATCCTACGGCTCATGGCAGTCCACTTCCTTCCCGGTTCACCTTATGCTTTCCCGGGTCTTCCACCGTTCCTCACACCTGAGCAATCCGCTGCTTATGCTGTATCTCGAGCTTATAACCCGCCCGATATCACTCGACTCATTACCGATAATTCTCGAACAGGAAAGTCTGCGGAGGCCATGCGCACGGTCTGGGACTATGGTCTACGACGAGGGGGGAATCTTCAGGAAAACCTCGCAGCTTGTGCCGAATTAGGACGAAGTCTGGTCGCCGACCTCAATGGGCACGTTTACGCTAGCATTGTGCCTCTTCACGATGTGATCTGCATCGCGGTTGAAGCTGCAAAAGTACTCATGGAAATGGAGGCAGGGACGATTCAGGTGCTTCGTTCGACCGACCAAACATATAAAGCGTTTCGCGAGAAGCCTTGGTTAGAGGTGATGGGACAAATGACGGAGTCGATGCAAGCGATCGGTATGCTTGCCCCAGAGGATGAACTGGGAGGGGAATCTATCACCAACGGCTGTAGTAATCTGATAGGATCGATGGTGCGAACAGCTCGAGAATGGACTGAGTGGTTGGAGAAGGAGCAAGCGGCGTATAATCTTGCGCCAGCAACGTCTCTGGACGTTCCAGGAACCTCGCCGCCACCGAGACAACCGTTCGCCAACGGGAATGCTCCCGCTGCTTATGAAACGCATCGACAACCGGGAGTAACAACGCACCAACAATACATGGACACTTCGGATCGATGGATGGCGAGCAACGAAACAATGCAAATGAGCGGACAGAACGGTCCCCCTCCTCCGCCGACATTATCACACGTACACGATGCTCAATATCAACAGCATCCGCAACAACAGCATCTCGTTCATGGACCTGTCGGATCATCCTACCCCCCCGGAGCGTCACTTGATCAGCTCTTATCTGAGATATTCTGCTATTCGTATCCAGCTCAAGGGCATCTTGCGGCTCAACATCACCATCCACCGACACACACACCCATGCCAACACAGGAGGTTGCTTCGCGGCAAGGAGAAGCGAGCTCCTGGGCACAGTAAGATCGAGTATCACTTACTTTGGCACCCGCTGCTCGCGTTGTAATACTACGTACGGACGACTACCTTTTGTAAATTATAATGTGCATGCACGTTGTTCATGGCCTCTCATAGCTAAAGCAGAGCCTCATGCATGTTATCAGACAATCGCCGTTCCGTTATCAGGCACACGTGGTGGAGGTTGTTCGCGACTGAATTGTCTGTGCCGCTGCTCTGTTATTGTTGTTGCATCAAATATGTCTCTAGCAATCATCTTTATGGCAGGATGGCTGTGGTGACAGCGCCTGGTCGACAGTCAAGACCCCTTAATCCACTGATGGGAGAAGAGGCTATGGCCAGCTCTGCACACGATAGAATACGACACAAAACCCTTTCGGCATATTACACCTCCATCCAAACCCTTCATTCCTGTATCCTTTCCTCAACAGACGGTCAGTCGCCCTTAGACCGAGATGATCCAGATGAGTATAGACAACTACTCGATACCACGCTCTGCTGCTTTCGTATCGAAGATGATGCGAAGCGACTAACGTTTGTCTTGGGAGGAGGAGGAGCCGAGGGATCTCAGCAAGAAGCGATTGATAGGATATTGAGAGAACTAGGAAAACAAGCTGTCAGGGAGGGGACAGGAGGGAACGTCCTCGTCTCGGGAAGTAGAGTGAGCTCTTTCAGCTGGACGAGACACTTTAGCAAGGTGGATAGGATAGGGCGGGCACTGATGTAGAATTCGTAGTATCCTACGGTAGATTTACCGATTAACCCAAAC
This sequence comes from Kwoniella shandongensis, assembly GCF_008629635.2. Classification (NCBI taxonomy): domain Eukaryota; kingdom Fungi; phylum Basidiomycota; class Tremellomycetes; order Tremellales; family Cryptococcaceae; genus Kwoniella; species Kwoniella shandongensis. The sequence continues at coordinate 591,528 of NC_089294.1, forward strand.
CGACCTCACGTGGAAAATCGACATGTTGACAGTCCTTCCTCGGTCCTGCGATCACTACCATGGCGCGTCTTGAGGAAGAAGTGAGTGCATACCTGTTGCTTCTCCGCACTCTGTCCCGCTCAGGGAGGCTGACTCAAGTCTACTTGACCTCCGAAGGATTGGCAATGATGGGTTCAAACAGATCCTCATCAACGCTTCGTTGTTCTTGCCTGTTGGAAACAACTGTTACATGCAGTTGAGCGGTACGCCAATATACAGTCTTTACGATCAAGCCAAGATGGCACAAGCCGTTCGCTCGACGACGACAACCGAGTCGGGCGAGAAGAGGAAACGAAAGACGGTAGGATCATGCGGGAAGTGCAAGCGTAAGCGACAGAAGATTGCTGAGAATGGCGCGGGAGACGAACGTAAAGCAAAGACCAGCAAGGCGAGGTGAGCTCATCTGACTTGAGCTTCAGTGTGAAGCGCTATGCTGATTCTTTGTACAGCCCTGCTAGTGTCAACATCGCTAGACCGAGGATGTTCTACGGACAGCCATATCGCTTATCCAATGGCCGGATCTCGTCCGGTCTTCCACCGCATCGTGAGTTCGTGTGGCCGTACTATTCGACCCCTGCAAAAGGCTAATTCAGTCGCCGAAATAGACATACTGAATAAGCTCAAGCCCACTGCGGACAGCTTGCCGAGCGATCGTACCTGCCTCACGTTGCTGCAAAGTGTCTTCCCAAGCCTTTTCTCGCAACCGATAGGCAAAGAGAACGACCGCCCGAGTGTCAAGGGCAGTTCGAGGAGGATTGAGGGAATGATAGGTTTCGCAAGAGAAATCTTGGTCAGACATTCCAGGATAGATTGTGGGGCAGTGCTTCGCCAATCGTTGAGGACTAATGTGAGCTGTCAGAACTCTCATTGTTAGGACGGACTAGCTAACAAGGAGTGCAGGATGACGGTGTCAAGGTATTTAAGAAGTCGACTCATCCATTTGCTGCTCATGCTCATGTGCGCCGCCAGTTTCCTCTGCCACCTAAACTTCTTTCGAGAGGAGGAGAAAGTTCTCAGCCTATCACTCAGATCATGCCAAGCAGTTCAGCCCAAGAACATGGTACGATGGGTGATCGGTCTCTCCCTATGACGACCTCACTTCCGCCTCCCCTTGAGCCAGTCTCACATCGGCAGGTCAGTTGGCCCAATCAGCGCACTGCGCAATACTGATTATTGTTGCAGGTTTCACGTTTTGTCAAACTCGTATTCGCAGAGGTTCTGTCGCCCGTAGTCATGGGAAGTCAGGAAAACATGAACACACTGTATGCTCGTGAGTTGGCCCAAAAATTCTCTTTTGGTCATCAACTAAAATGACGCAGACGTCCGTCGTTTCATCCGAGCAAAGCAGTATGAGCCGATCAGCCTCCATTCAATCATGCAAGGCATCAACATCACCGACTTCGAGTGGTTGATCATCGATAAAGAACAGAGAATGACCCAAAGCGAGATGACCAAGCGCCGTCAGCTGGTCGAAGATCTGATAAAATGGCTCTTTGATGATCTCCTCGTACCGCTTCTGAAGGTGAGTCTATACTACCGAGTACTGATACAGTTCTGTGCTCATGATCCTGGATTGTAGAACACATTCTACATCACCGAAACAGCCGCCACACGATATGGAACGATGTATTATCCTCAAGAGAAATGGGTGCAAGCGACAAAGCCTCACTTTGAGCAACTGCAGAGGAGCCTTCTGACAGAGCTGGACAAGGTGGGCCATCCTATATCTCATCAACGTTATCTGCTGAAATGAAAATGCAGAATCAAACCTTCTTCGCACAGCAAGGACCGCTCGGAGTATCAGCTGTTCGACTGATACCAAAGCCATCCGGGTTCCGCCCAATTGTAAATCTGGGAAGGAAGATAGTAAGTGTCAAATCTTGCACAAGCCCCGGTCTTCAGTGAGAGGTATGATCTGATCGGCTTGTGCAGAAACGGCCCGCAGCATTGGGTATATCGACAAACGGTATCAAGCACAAGGACATGACCGCAAATCAGATCCTGCGCGGAGTACACCAAGTACTGACGTTCGAAAAGGTGCATAGCGGCCGACTAATTTCCAAGCTGAGGAATGTACTGACTCGCTGTTCGAATCATAGGACCGTCATAAAGCTAAACTTGGCGGTTCCCTATTCGGTACCAATGAGATATTCCGTCCGATACAGGAACTGAAGACGGACTTAATTGAAAAACATGGTGCTCTGTAGGCTTTCACCCTAATAACTTTGCGTGCACTTGTGGCCGCTCGCTGATTCTGTGGCGGAGTAGCCCCGGACTGTATTTCGTGAAGATGGATATCAAAGCGGCATTCGACACGATCAAGCAAGACAAAATGCTAGATATCGTAGCTAAGCTGCTTGATAAGGTGAGATGGAGAGGTGGCACGGCTGAAGCGTCCTCGCAGTCAGAGCGACTTGTGCTGACGAGATTACCTGCAGAACCACGACTACTGCTTGATGATGTACTGTCTCCTATTACCACCAGCTAGTAAAGCGTCGCAGGGTTCCGCTAGGAGACTGTACAAGACTCGGGCTGTCGTCAATAGTGAGTTGAACAAATGCCTAGTCTGCAAAATTGACGATCCCATCTCGTGCGACAGCCCATCATCCCGCCTCCTTCCCAAATCATGCCACAGATATCGCTGCGCCTCTACGAAATGCTGTAGTGGTCGATCTTGTGAGTGTGGTCCAGATGACTGGAGGGAGACAACTAATTATTGATGTCGCACATAGGTGCGACGCCGTCAAGTGTCTCGTGAAGCTTGCATGGAACTATTGCGAACTCACATCAAGAACAATGTGTGGCAAGTACGTCGAAAATGGAATACCGTTGAATCCGTCATCACTGACTAGCGACACATCAATAGGTCGGGAGGAAGTACTTCCGACAGCAGACTGGGATACCACAAGGGTCCAAGATTAGTAGCTTGCTATGCTCAATCTTTTACGCGTACATGGAGAACGAATATCTTGCTTGGACTCGGCAAAATGGTTCAGTAAGTGTGGCATTGTGCCTGCTGCTTGCGTATTGACCTTTGTGGTATCTAACGACTCACTTGCGCCTCACCACTTAGCGCTTACTGCGGTACATCGACGACTTTCTGTACATCACCGATGACTACTCCTCGGCACGGCGTTTCGTCGAAGTCATGTCTCGTGGGTTTCCAGAGTACGGCGCGGAAGTGTCCAAGGGGAAAACTTTGTTGTCGTTCGAGTTTGACACGGGAAGTCAGATGGTCCCTGTGTGCGGGATGAACGATGATGGAGAGTCTTGTGAGTGATGATGACGCACTGATATGTACAACGCGAAATAGGGTGGTCGCTGACTGGTGGTAGACTTCCCGTATTGCGGTTTCCTCATAAACATGAGAAAATTGGAGATCATGCCTGATTATCCAAGAGCGATGTCAACCTGTGAGTTACAGTTGTACCCGAAGCACCTTTGTAAAGAGTCGCTGAATACAATTACACAAACTTGTAGCTACGAAACAGTCATTTGCTCTGAGATCGAGTCGACATCGCGGAAGCGGGTTCGTAGGGTGGTTCAGCCGGCAGCTGGAGAACCGGAATCATGTGGCGTATGTGAGTGTACACGCCTTGCTAGAGGTTTCCATCTTGTCACTTTCACGTCTGCACACCCGTTATGGCCTCTTGGAATCTAATCCTGACGTCGACGCAGTTGGACACCGCCCACAACGATGTCGACACAGTGCACTTTAACGTCTTCCTCAACTTTGCCTTGACAACCATGAAGGTGCCTCACTATTTCAAGGCAGGAGAATCGAGCTCGCGCCAAAATCACATGATACATGGTGAGAGTGCTTGCTCCAGCTTCGTCCAGCCCAATGATTGTCACGTTTACAGAAGCTGATCAAAGAGACGATGTGCCCTGTAGACGCACTGTGCGCTTCTGCGGAATACACCTATGTCGCAGGACGAGCGAGAGTGAAACATGCTTCAAGACATAACGTAGGGACAGAACACTATGGTGTGCGCAAACAAGACTTCTTGTTGTGAGTCAGCTGTGCTTAAATCCCGAATTCATGGATTATGAGCTGACAGAGATATGTTATCAGTCTTGCGAAGACTGCGATGAGTAGGATCCTGCGAAAGAAAGCTTCCAGGTTCAAAGGTGTCATTGATCTGCTCGAGAGAGACTTGCGGGGCAGAGTACACAGTGGTACCGCCGGACGACTGACGCAAATCGTGGATAAAGGATGGGGAGCAGTCAAGGACGCCAAGTATTGATCCAGCGCCAGGTTTTAGACTGGTAATCAATGTAGAAATGTTGTAATGTTACGCCAATGCGACCCGGTTTTGTCCCCATGTATCGGTATGCAATCCATCATCATCGTACAAACCCTCCCTAACTCTGCAACACTCCAACGCTTAGATAGTGGTCTCGTCTGTGGGAGGGAGGAGTAAGAATCAGCATAGTCAGGTAGTTGCGATGTGAACGACCACTCACAAGGCTGGGCGGTCAAAGTCTGAGGAACGTTGTTGTTGATGGAGACGGTCCTGGCCTCTCGGGGTTGAGCTGGAAGACGCTTAAGAACGACGTGCTCGCCCTTCTCCTTGGCCTCCCTCTTCTTGAGAGCGTTGGACTTGACACGGTCCAAGAACTCTTGTCGACATTTAGAGTGCTTGATGTGCTCGACTCGGATGTTGACTCGCTTCTCCATGTATCGACCGTTGACGACCTTGTAGCAGATGACACCGACAGCTCGGGGGGTGACGTTGTAAACGATACCGGTCTTGCCGTGGTAGACTGATTGTCGCAAAAAAGATCAGACTTGGTCCCGAGAAGATATTCTTGATAATGTAGAGAAAACCGCTACTCACACTTGTGGGGCATACCCTTCTGCTGAGAAGCGTTGGCCTTGATGTCAACAATGTCACCAACTCGGTAGTTGACGAGGAAGGTGGAGACGTTGGGGGAACCGTGCTCTGTCGAATCCCAAGGGCGATTGTCGAAAATCCATAGTATCCAACATTTTCCAATAAGATCCAATCCAATTCACCAGTTCCATAAACAGATCCAGCAGAGAGACGATAAGAGTCGGGATGAATTAGAGTGTGCGATGATAGTCGTTGGTTAAGAGGGACGTTGAGAGAAACAAGAGCAAGCCAAAAGACCATCAGCATTCCATCCTTTCTTTTTCCCGTGGTCCTCATCTTTCCATGAACCCAGATAGATCTCCTACGCACCCTTGAAGTTCCTCTTGAACATGTGACGCGTTCGCGCCCTCATACCGAAAGAGTGAGGCATTTTGAGTGATTATCTGTGGGATGAAGAGGTATGTTAGATTATATGATCGTTACGACGATATGGACGGTATATGAGTGTATGTGAAAAGTTGAGACGTCGTTCGAGTGCACAGAATGTCGAGGGTGTCGTGGGTAGTGGGTTGACGGAGGGGATTGGGAGATAGTCGGAACCTGTGCTCACCTCTTTTGTTAGGTTGTTGAGGGATAGAGAGTAGAAAGGGTACAAGCAGCTAAAAACGTTCAACTTGGTCAAAACGACAGACAGCGAGTGAGAGTGTGTGAGAGTGTGAGAGTGAGTGAGCAGGGTGGTAGCGGTGTACGGTGAGAGGGGCGCAGAGTGCAGAGTGAGCGAGAGAGGGAATGCGGCAGCCAGCAGCAACGAGGGGAGAGGGAGAATACAATGAGAGAGTGGTGGCGGGATCAAAAACCCTCTATCGGATATAAGCTATTTCCGATCATTTCGTTTGTATTGATATGCCACCGTATAATCCCGCGGCGAAACGTATGATTTTGCGGTTTCCCCCTCTTAGTGGTTGTATAGTGTGCATCAACGGTCGTACACTGTCTGTCTGGCTGGTGAGTGGGATTGGTTGTACACTCACTGGCAGAGAGGGACTAGGTTCTGTCTCTGTCGTTCAGTCCACACTCACTGCCAGCTGTTGCATTTTCATTGAATTCTTGTGCACACTTGCATACCTTCCTCTCTTACTCATCCAGCAAGTAAAAGTGCGTCTAATCACTATCTATCAATCGACAAGATAACAGAAGCTGACGTCTAGCTTCGTTCACTCCTTCCCTTCGCTCTTTCGACTATCCCTCTCTTTTCGATAAACTCAACAGATGGTCAGGTGAGTTACTCGAATTCGAACACGGAGAAGGATTGTCAGAAGATGAATGGGAACACGGCGCTGATGGATTGGTTCCTACCACCAGCGCACCTAGGAAGCAGTCCAAGACCTACAAGGTCCCCAAGCGACCCTACGAGGCCGCCCGTCTCGACGCCGAGCTCAAGGTGGGTGTCATAATCTGGCCAAGGGCAGGACGAAGGGTGGACAAGGAAAGGCATGAACTATGGGAACAACAGCAAATGGGGAGATTGAAGAGGACGAGAACATGGATAGGGAGAAGGAATGGTCGTACTTGCTGTTGTTTCCTGGGTCATGCCTTGGTTCACCCCGTAGTCCTGGCCTGAGAACGGAAGTGAAGGATTGGGACGTGCACTGACCTACTGTTATCTTTCGTAGCTCGCGGGAGAGTACGGACTCCGAAACAAGCGAGAGATCTGGCGAATTCAGTTGACCCTCTCCAAGGTGAGTTATTATGTCGAGACACCGTACATCAAAGTTCAACGCTGATCCCTGTTACTCTCTTCCTCCTAGATCCGACGTGCTGCCCGAGAGCTCCTCAAGCTCGACGACAAGGACCCCAAGCGACTTTTCGAGGGTAACGCCTTGATCCGACGACTCGTGCGAATCGGTGTGCTCGACGACACCCGTATGCGTCTCGATTACGTCTTGGCTCTCAAGACTGAGGATTTCTTGGAGAGACGATTGCAGACTCAGGTCTTCAAGCTCGGACTCGCCAAGTCTGTCCACCACGCCCGTGTCCTCATCAGGCAAAGGCACATCCGAGTTGGCAAGCAGATCGTCAACGTCCCTTCTTTCGTTGTCCGACTCGACTCCCAGAAGTGAGTTTCCATTCCTCGCTCTCCCGTCACCCTCGTTGAGAATCTTACTAATCTTCATGCTCGTACAACAGGCACGTCGACTACTCGCTCACCTCTCCTTACGGTGGTGGCCGACCCGGTCGAGTGAAGAGAAAGAGGGCTGCGGCCGCCGCTGGTGGTGAAGGTGGTGAGGAGGCTGAGGAGGACGACGAGTAAGCTATCATAGGTCGATAAGACTGAATGGGCTAGATTGGGATGCATTGCTTCTACGACTACTATGTGCGGGAGGGCTTCCCATATGCTGCAAGTATTACATGATGATGGAGGTGTTACATCGACATCTGGAGCAACTGCTACATCACGCTACCTGATTGTCCTCTGACCCGCGTATCATCCGCCAAATCTTTCTTTCGCCATCGCTCTGAACCTGTGTCCCAGCGTCAGCATCAGCGTCGAGTGCCCAACGCAATCCAGCAGTCCACTCACATATCCATCGTTGCCGATTCTTTGGCTTTCCGCTCCGAAAGCCTCTCCTGATCCGCTGCTCTCCTATCTGCCATGATGACATCCTTCTTGCCCATCCGTCTGGCGGAAGCTTCGTCTCGTGCTTTGAGTCTGTAAGTGGGTGGATTGTCAATCACATGGCCGTTCAACCAGGTGTGTCATGCGAGCTGAAGGCTGGCTGTCTGGCTTCATGTTTGGAAGCGGAGGATCACTTACGCTGCTGCAAAACCCCCACCATCACCTAACAGCGTACTTTCTTCCACCTCTAAGCCCGCTGCCATATCTTTATCCCTATACTTCCTATTCTCAAAATTCGTCGCTCGTCTCTCTTCCATCTTGCCTTCTTTCCCCCCAGCTCTGGGGACCATTTCGTCCGCTTTTGAATAAGCTTCTTTAGATGCGAGTTTACGTTCGTATTTCTTCGATTCGAGAGATGATTCTAGGGCGTACTGTCGATCTGAAGCAGAAGGCAGGGAAGGACCTAGCGGTAATGCCCCTGATGGAGGAAGGGTAGGTCCAACAGTACGAGTCGGACCTTCGTCAGAGGGGTATTTGGCGGACGACGAGGAGGAATGGGTCATTCGATCGACGTCGGCTCGTATGGATGCGAGAGAAGTGGAAATCACGGCGTCACCGCGCTGAGCGAATCCCCATTTGTAGCCTGTATTAGCAGCGGCAGGTATAGACGTAGTAGGCGGTTTGTAATATATGGGTTTAAGAGCGCCATCGTTCCACCGCTAAGATGCGAAGTGGATATATCGTCAGTGTCCAATCGAGGAAGACGAAGCGAAGTTGTGAAGGACCAGAATGTCCTTCGAGAAGACAGCACTCACTCGGACAAACTTGCGAAAGTGCTTGTGTGCAGACTCGGAAGACATCTCGTCGAGATACTGAGAAGCTCTGCTATCAGCTGAAGGTCTCGTAATAACGACATGGCGCATGCAAGCTGACTCACCTTGCCTCGTTCGTCTTTCAACCATAGCTTGAACTCGTAAGATTTCAGACTATACTCACAAAACGGTATCAGTGCTGCTCATTCAACACATCCATTCCTCTTGAATGGCTCAGGCGAGGTTTGGGAAACATTGACAGTGAAAGTCAAGGGACATACAAATAATCTTCCTCTGTAATCTCCTTCACTCCGATCTTTTCCAGATCTACCAAATCTTCATCATCAGAGGGCGTCGCTCTGTGTCTCTTGGACTTCTTCCTATCTCTATCCCTATCTCTGTCGGGGGAGACGGAACGCTCATCGTGTTTGGGTCGATGATGTCGATGTGACGAGGAATCACCCTCTCGGTCTCGGTCGCGGGAAGAACGATATTTGTCCTTCTCTTTCGATCGTTCTCTGTCCCGATCGCGAGAACGCGATCTTGATCTGTCTCGATGTGATGGCATGTCTGTTAAGGCGAGGACTGTCCAAAGCTTGATACCTAGACAACCAAATGATAGTGGTCAAGGTGTATTGTTGCCGCGATGTACATGATTTGGAGAATGACCGAGCAGCCTGAAATCCGAAATGTCGGTGGTCGTCGCGTGGAAATGCATCACTTATCGGAAGTAGGAGATAACCGTAGTCTCCCGTGTGCCAGCTAGCTACTGTCAACAAATACCCCTACCAAAGAGCACTCTTCCACATATGCATGATGTGTCCACTTGCAACTCCAACCTATCGTACACAAAGCGGCAAACGTTCTAGTCCATCTGGTGGAGTAATATACAAAGGATCGATGTGGATAGATCTAAAACAATGTCAATTGGAGAAATCCTAATCTAACCCGATAACATCGCATGAGAAGCTCAAACTCGTCCGAAGGCGAAGGCGCATATCATCCTTCTTCCTTCTTATCGTCTATGTCTGTAACACATCAACATCGTCTTTCTTCTGCTCTTCTTCTTCCTCTTCTACAATCAGAATCATAGCAGCAACACACTTCTTCTCTTCAACTCTCGAGTCGCGAACCTCATTTGAGGACGATTGTCGTACAAAGAATCCTCACACGTTCTGATCTCATTGTCAACAACAACAATCCCCATCTACCCGATACTATTCACAGTAAACACCAACCCAGCAACACCACACCACATCACACCATGTCTTCGTCAAAGATCATCACATCGTCTCATCCTCTCGTACTCTCCAAGCTTACCCAATTGAGACTACACGATCTCCCCGCCAAAGACTTCCGGGAGGGCATTCGAGCTATCGGGTGAGTTTGTGTCCAGCGACTCAACTCACGTCTATCCATCCTCGACTGCACATAATCCATTCACTGCTTCTACCACGAGTCCTTCACAGGATTCGACTCTATTGAGGGTTCAGATCCGCTAACGATTCATGCTGTGCACAGCTCCATGCTTATCTACGAAGCGTCAAGGTCGCTCCCAACAGCCGACGTACCCGGTGTAAGTATCACATACATCGTATTATCCTCCATCAACCCACATCGTGTCTGGCCAGTTTCGACACCTCCTCTTGCACCTTGCTTCCACAACTGATGTCCTCTGCTTTGTATAGCTTCAATCGCCCATTGCTCCTTTCACAGGAACGACGATCCCCCTTCGTATTGGTCTCTCGCCCATTCTCAGAGCCGGTATCGGACTCACAGATGGTGAGTGAGCGGCTCGCACGCATGTTATGATCGTTCCTCCTTTACACCCATGTTCTGCTGAGATGGACCAGGACTCTCATGCTGTGAGCCCAAGCTCATACCATTCTATTTGTCCAGCTGCCCTCGAGATGTTCCCAGACGCTACTGTCCTCCATCTCGGTTTGTTCCGAGATAAGGTCTCGCTCCAAGCTATCGAGTGAGTGTGGTCGGTGGCAGTGGCAATTTGAGATGAGAAGCATGTCAGACTGATATCTCGTTGTAAGGTACTACTCGAAACTCCCGTCGCAGGTGACAGCAGATCTCGTATTCCTTCTTGATCGTGAGTGAATCAATGACCATATCCCCTCATCTACAAACACCAACCATCCATCTCATCCCCAAGCACCACTACCTCATCCTTCTGGTCCTCATGTACTGAATAGACCTGACGTATGTTATCAACCCGCTCAGCCCTCATCGCGACTGGTGGAACAGCCATCGCAGCACTTCACATGCTCACCGAATGGGGTCTACCCGCTTCTCAAATCAAGATCATCTCCATCCTCGGCTCGAAAACAGGTGTCGAGCATGTCTCTGCAGAGTTCCCAGATGTCGAGGTGGGTAAAACGTTCTCCACGATCACTCTCTGTCTCCAGTCTTCCGCAATCGTGTGCTAATCTGAGCCGATTCCGATGTTTTGTCGTAGATTTTCATCGGAGCAGTGGATGACGAACTTACAGAGAAAGGATACATTTCCCCAGGTCTCGGTGATGCTGTGAGTGGACCTGTCTCTTGCTTCATACCCAACATCGTGGAAGTGGAATTGACCTATCTTCTTTACTCTGCAGGGAGATCGTCTTTTCAGCACTACTCACTAGGTCGGCGGCACTCGGTCGTTTTGTTGGTCTCTTCCCTTTGCGTGACGGGTGCAGGTTGTCAATCAGTTAGATACAGTACATATATCGTTGTTTTCATAAAGTCATGCAGGGTATTATATCGAGCCACAGTATGCTTACTCCAGCCCAACCTAACTTTTGGCGCTGGTCTTCTTTCTTCTTATCCCCATCTAAAGTTTGACTTACTCTCGCACGTCGAGACTCGTTATTCATCTATATGACTTTTCTGCTCTTCTTTCCAACTTGTATCTCGACCACTAAGAGGCACTCTTGCTCACTCGCCCTTCCTCCTCCCACCTCTATTGACAAAATCGTCGATGCCCAAAGAATGTCGCCTTCGTCCAGACTTCAACCATCCTTCCCAACCACTCGTCGAACCTGTTCCCACGTACATGACCACTCGATCTCTCGACGATCCAGCAAGACCATCACCGTGGCCTGCATTCTGGTCCCAGTGTATACCGTTCGTGACGCCATCTGATTGCAGGCAAGGCAAGATAGATTGATCAGCACGGTGTCCTGAGTTGAGCAACCCAACTGGAAACTCACGTCTTTCGAGATATCTTCTGACTCGCTGCGAGATAAGGATAAGGTTAGTTTGATGCTCGTCAAACAGAGAGCCAATGTCACAGTGCTACGGAGATGCAGCGAAGGAAGAAGCGTCGTCCACTCACCGAAGCGTCAATGATTATATCATGTCCACCCAAGAAGAAAGCAGTCTTGGTCGGATCGGTCGCGTTGGGTATCTCATCAAAGAACAGTGTGTTCTCTGTCCAGTCGAAGTTCTGCACACGCCATCGACCAACGTCACACATCAGCTACCAACCTCTGTCGACCTATGAAACAGTAATATAACAAGATGGAGGACGCTACTCACTCGTTGAATGTAATTGGCTATGCCGACTTCGCAAGCGATAAAGTAATACAACAAAAGCTCGAGAGCCTAATCATCCAAAGTAAGCACTTTTATCACCCGACTCATAGACGACATAACGATAGCACTTACCGTCGCGGGTCGTCGATAGCAGAACGAGTGGCACACATCTGAGTTAGGGCAGAGATTAGTGGCCTTCCTCGCTCACATACGGCAAAGGAGATTGGGGTAAGACTTACCTCCCTCCCATAGACAAAAGACAACAGGATCGACGAAAGTGCTTCGCTTGATAAGCTTCGGGCAATCTTTCAGAACTACCAAGGCAAGATGAGATGAGCTCGTCTTCCATGTTCACACCCGGTGATGATTCTGTACTCACTCCATCCATGTGCCACACTCCCGTTCGAATGACTCAACATCGAGACTCCACCCATTTTATCCCCTCGAGCTTCCTCATCCCAGAAGCCCCACTGTTTACAGATCGTCTTCATGCTCTCTACGAGCTCCGGTCGAGTCCACGGACGAAGATGACGAGGGTGGAAGAGGGATTGAGAGGTATGGGGTGAGAGGGGGATGAGGAGCGGATGGGTTGGAAGGGATTTGATCAGATGCTTGATCAACAAATGCGATTGTAGCTACGATGTATTCGGATGAGGTGAGCAGGTGAGTCAGGCATCAGCTTCGAAGACGCTTCCCAGAAGAAGGATGGGTGATATTAGCTCACCAGACCAAAACCGAGACCGTGCATGTAGACCACTGGCAAGGCATTGGGGACCGTCTTGCCCTTTTCCGGTGTCCAGTCTTTCGGTATTCGAATGAGATATCTGATCGGGAATATCAGCATGGTGCGTTCGCGAGAAAGACGCTAGGTTACTCACTCGATCTCTCCCTCGCGGTACTGAACAAATACCTGTCAGCTTTCTCACAACATCGGTCACGTAAGCTACACTTACCAGACCCATCCCCTGGTAAGGGTAGACAACTTCTCTGAGCCAAGTATTGACCAAATTCGACAATGCGTAGAGTATCAGTGGTCTCGCTCTCGCCTTAAGTGAGCAAGGGTTAGTATCATCTGCCACCTGCTGGTACGAACGACACCTCGAAGGTGAAGGCATCGCACTCACATTGACGGGATCCAAGGTCAATCGCAACACTTCGACGTCCGGTGTATACCCTTCCTCGAAATCTGTCCCCGTTCTCGCCTCGAGCAAGTCCAAGGAATAGTCCAAGAACTCGCAATACTCCTCGTTCTTCCTAACTTCGTCCAGGGGAAGGCCATAGCATGACCAAGCGAGCCAACTGAGTATGTTCTCTTTTCGAATCGAAGACCATGGGGCGTGGTTGAACCTGCGTGCGTCCGTGAGGGAAGATTAGCAGATGTACGGGTAGATATCGCGGTCCGAAATCTTGTATTCGAAAAGGTCATATGTGGAGATGATGATCTTGATCACTCACCAAGTCCTCAACCTTTCTCTAAAATCTATCGCTCTCTTGTCCCACGGATGCAGCTTTATGATCTTACCATCATCATCTGCTATCCCCTCATAGCCCCACTTGTCCCTGTTCCCATTCGGCAAGACATTCCCCTCGATCTCATCTCTCAATTTCTTCTCTCTCTCACCTTCTTCATCCTCCACAAATGCTGTGATGACATCTTTCTCCCCCTCTGTCATCTTCCCGACTCTTCTTCGTTCTCTCATCCCAACACTCTCTTCATACTCCCTATCGCGTATATGGTATAATTCAGCAACGCTGATCAGACCCTTTTGGAAATCCTCTTCAGCTTGCTCAATCTCTGCCTCCCTGACATCTGCGTCTGCGTCCGCATCTCCGTTCCCATGCCCATTCCCGTTCCCGTTCGGATGAGAAATGACACCTTTTGGAGGGACGGGGTAGGTCAGACCGGAATGCAGGACTTTGAGGAAAAGGTTCGTCCTTGTCGTTATGGGCAAAGAGGAAGGTGGTGTTGGCTTTTGGACGTAAGATGTAAGGTAGAGGGTGTATATCGAGAAGAGGACTTCTGTCAGAGCGTAAGCGGCGAAGATGGCTGCTGTGAGACCTGCAGCGCCTGATAGACCTGGCGAGAGAAGAGTGTACCATATCAGGTATGCGCTACAAGACCATACCATCAGCACCCGACCATACACTGATTTGAGCGGACGAAAGTGGATTTCCGTAGTGGACAAGGACAACATACTATGATAAGGGCGTGATCATCCAAACCGACAACACCAATCCTAAAGCTATATAATACCCTCTATCCGGCGTCCGTCTACTATCCACAATCCTCGGATACTCTTCATCAGGCAAGGGCGTCAAAGAGGGTAGATCCAGTCCTCCATTCATACCGCTCCGACTTCTCGAAGACGACATGGTTGGTTGGTTTAGTTGACACAGGACGATTTGGTGGGGATATGTTTCGAAAAGTGGACAATGAAAGTGGAGGGGATATTTTTGGGTTTCCGTTATCGAGCCGCGTCGTTTCTGCTTATCGCCAGCGGGGGAGCCGAAATGAGCGTGGTAAGCTATGGAGTGATCGTGACGAGGTCGTTAAGCGATGAAGGAGGGGGAAGATGCAAACGCAAGCGGTGAGATAATAGAAACGCAATGGACAAAGGAAAGGGATGGGAAAGTGATAAGGGTATTCTTGTCCTTTTGTTTACAATCAGTATGAGTCATTGATTGATTGGATCCTGATCGGGTAGTGACTACTAATAAGCATACGTTGATTGCATCTGCAGCGAACTAATGTTCCACACAGCGTTCCACACCTCATCCATATCTACCGGTATTCCACGCGATGATGATGACGATTACATACTGCATACTACATAATACTTAGTACATACTAGATACAGTTCTACCTTTCTAATTCCATTTTCCCACGCATTCCAAATCTAAGCAAGTACGCACGCGCTATGCCATATCTTCGGCCGGTTTAGCCTTCTCCTTCCCATAATAAGACTCCGAATCCAACACAGATCATACCCACACCCAAGAACGTTTGGAGATCAGGCATGTACCCTGTCCAGAGGGCATCGACGATTGCGACGAGACCTATCGTGAGGAGATTGGCGACGGATGAGGTGGTCGGACCCCATATTCCAATGAGAACCATGAGACCGGCGTTCTGCGCGAAAGAAAAAGTCTCAATCAGCAATCAATTGGTAATACTGGCAATCTTAGCTCACATATAATGATCCTGACCACGCAACTACTTCCAATGCCAACCATACCTTCCAACTGCTCGCGGTGTCCCCACTCCCAGGCCATTCAAAGGTCTCATATCCTAACCAATGAAGTCCTATGATAGGTGGCCATAAGAGCAACAGCGTTGTGAGACCGATACAGCTCGTGAGGAAATTAGCATGCAGCGCGGGAGGTAGGGTGATGGGATGTGATGATCCGTGCGATTTTGGTTGCAGTAACAGAGCCGAGGAGGTTGTGCGTTGTAATCCGTTATGTACATTCACCTGTGTGTCGAAATACGACGAGTTTGCCGATGGGGGTTCAAGTGGGATAGGAGGCGAGGGGTAGGATCGATGATGGAAACCCGAGTTGTTCGAGGGGGAAGTAGGTGGTGAATGATGGGTTGGTAGAGGAGAGTAGGTATGAGATGGTGAGGTGGTCGTAGTGTGACCGCCATGGGCGGGAGGGAGGGCGAGTTTGTAGACCACTTCGTAGAGACCGAGCATGAGTGCGCCTGATAGTGACGGAGGATATATCAGCGAGTCTGCAGCGGAGTCTATGCCTATACAATAGCGTGGAATCTACTGCCTCGACGTCACGCAGCACGCCTTGATCGACACTCGTCCGCGAAGTGAACACGCGACCCACTCACCAAACAACATGATCGCATCACCCAATGCTCTTCTGCCCATCTCCTTACCCCCATTAGTCGTATCCACCCCATCCAGACTAATGACCACCACCCCTGCAAAAGCCAGCGCTACGCTCCCCGCCGTGATCTTACTCAAAGAACCTCCAAGTAGGAGCAAGCTAAATCCGTAGGCTGCGAAACTGCTCGTAGCGTAAATTGCTGTGATGTCCATCGGAGTAGAGAGAGACATCGCTATGAACCATGATAGAGCGGGGACTGAGACCAGTAATGTGAGATAAGTGACTTTACGAGTCCACAAAGGGAGGATCGTACGCCATGTTGCGGTCGACGAAGTGTGGGTAGCGTGCGGGTGCGAGAGCGTTGAGTTTAAGCCCAATTGGTCGGAGAGGAGATGTTGGATCGAAGCGAGATACACTAAAGGTGATATCGACGTAGTGAGATACAATAGTAACAAGTGTAAGGGGAAAACCAAGGTGAAAGTTGAATGAGTGAAATAGAACGTAAAATACGTTTTGGAATATCCCAGATCTGTCGATAGGTGGTGGGCGACCTCAGTCTGACTAGCTGAGAAAAGGACGATACCTATTAAAATGGAAAGAGGGAGTATGTAAGATCGTTTGGGGGTTGGTGATGAAGAGTGTGAGTGTGAGTGGGAGTAAGAGGAAGGGGTGCGTTGAGGTTGAGAAGGCATGGCGAAGGAATCCGTCCGAAGTGAGGAGAATGCGAGGTGTTCGAGGTCGTTATCGTGACATTGTAAGCTGGTTCGCAGGCGACCTTCGTGATGAGGTCGAGTCAGTCTATTGAAGATGCACGACAGTGGAAATGATCAAGTACAAAAACATTCAACATTTTCAACGTAACGGCACTTGGACGCAGCACCTCCTCACCCCGGGTAATGTTTACGAATAAACTCCCGGTACGATTGTCCCATCTAGTACAGTATGTTTCATTGAACCATGCATGATTGTGAAAGAACTCTGAACTATATACAGTCACAAGCTCTCCGGATGTGACTTTCAATATGGACAAAAAACCGATCAATGAGATCCTAAAGTGGTATGATGTTGACATGAAGCGAATGCAAGTGAGAAAATACTAATTGTCATGTGGTCGCAAGTCGAACGAACCGATCTGATAACGACTTGAATGATCGTTCGACCATGGTGTTGTTGTTGCTGTTGCCTTGATGTAAGGCATAACGGCTCCGAGTTTGCCTTGCTGACCTCCGCTGTCTCTTGACCTTTCTGAAGGTTCGACGCGTACGTTTACCTCGTATCCACTGATCTACCTCTTACTCCTCCCCTACCTCTATGACCTCTCTCTCCGCCCCGTCCTCGTCCACCTCTACCTCGTCCACGCCCTCTGTCATGATCATCATGACCCACACTACCTTTTCTGCCAGGTCCATGCCCAGGTTCGTGGTGGCCGTGACCACGATCGTGCGGGTGATGATGATGATGACCATCATATTCGTGTCCTCCACGACCACTGCCTCGAGCAGGTCCGCGTCCATACCCAGGCGGTGAATGCGGGGGAGGGGGTCGTCTGTCCGAAGGACTAGGCGGACGATCATACGGGCCACTTCGGTGCGGAGGTGGAGGTCCCCGTGATTCATATCTTCGATCGTGACTTGGTCCACTGGGTGGATACGCCTCCGAAGCATACCTCTGAGCAGTAGGTGGCGGAGGGGCAATAGCAGAGGTTGCTATCTTTTCCAATTGTGTCAGTTGAGCTTTAAGAGCTTCGATAGTCTCAACGACATTCTTAGCGTCCAACCCTTGTAGTCCTGTAGCCACCGGGGCGGGAGCGGGCGGTCGATCATAGCGATCGTCAATGGGTCTACGATATTCTGGAGGTGGAAGAGACCTTGCATATCTATAGCCAAAAGGACATCAGACACGTTCCAGGAGGGTGAAAAAGAAATCTTCGACTCACTGATCGTCACGTGAGTTGTAAGGGTATCGATCCCGCTCGTGATCCCGAGGCGGAGGTTCGAACGAAGGGGGCAGTGGACGTCGGGCATATGCAGCTGCCACCGCATTTCTCGGATCAGTAGGGGGCTCATGAGCAGGATGACTCGAGGCATAGCTAGCATCAGGTTGTCCGTGCATAAATGCGGGTGTGGATGGAGTTCGTGGGTCAGGGTAATGACTTGGACTAGGTGGACGTCTGTACGAGTCTCGAGATGGTCCACGAGGAGGTGAGAGAGGACGAGCCGCTCGATAATCAGGACCCGTTGGCGGCCTATGCGGTGAAACGGAACGAGGCCTGTATCCTGCTGCCCGAGCAGGTCTGGCTGGAGACGGTGAGCGAGGGCGGCGCCCGGGAAGAGTCTTTCCAGAAATGCGGCTGACAAAAAGCTATCGTTAGCATATGTCCGGCAAGGCAGATGTATTGCACGTTGGTACATACTCAGCCAGTTGCTGCCCTCCAGATTGCGACTCTGGTCCACTCCCTCTTCTAGAAGCATGTGACGCCGCGTATGGGTTGTCGGGCGATTGATACCTCTTTGGCGGCGATGGGCCTCGAGCAGGTTTGTTGTTGCTTCTCTCTGGCGCTCCTGCTTTCCCTAAGAATCTTGCTGGGACAAAGTTCTTCTCGCTGGGTTGAAAGTTCGAGGGCGTCGAACCGCTTCCTGGGACCGAGATATCATTGTGGCCTGCCTCGGTCGAGGGATCTTTGACCTCTCGGCGTTGAAATCGAGGATCCCAGTTGGTGTAAACAGGTGTGTCAGATGTCGTACTTTTTACATCTTGCGATCCCCCGTTGTCAGCAGGTCCTCTTCTGGTTTCTCCCAGCCTAGGGGCATTTTGCACGCCAGCGACTGTCGAAGCTGAACCCGACCGCTGGTTATCATATTGCCTATCGTTCTTATTCACAGCAAAAGACGACTCGTCGGATCTCTGACGAGCTCTCAACTTCTCCTTGAGTTCTTGCTCACGGACATAATTGTCATCATTCCCCGTAACAGGCATGTGCTGACGAAGTTGCTGCGATATGATGAATGACTCGGCCATCTGAGCGAGTTTAGCGGGTTCCAATTCCGTTACACCTTTCGTCTGACGTGTCGCTTCGACTTCCGCCTTGAACTGACGAAGCTTGTCAAGCGAATCGAGACTTGTTTCCTGGCTGTGGGCAATTATGGACGGAGAGGATCTTGGGAAATCTACTGGTATCGACGTACTTGCAGTAGACACAGAAGATCCAGAAGTAAGAGACGGCGTGGAGACTGCGACAGAGGGTCCGGAAGGGAGGATCGCTACCGGCGTGGCCCTGGCTACTTGGACCTGGTTCGCAGGACTAAGTGGAGGTGGTCGTCGAGCGTAGTCGGACCCAGCGGTCGAGGGCAGTCTGTATCCACCATCGTAGGTGGACCTACTGTCCGAGGGCCTTCGATCTCGCTCATAGCCTTGATCTCTAGGATAATCTTGATCGCGTTGGACTCCTTTGTGACCGTACGCGTTGTCGTGTCCATACGGAGCTTGCTGGACCCTACCTTGATCCATCTGTTGAGGAAAGGGCTGCTGATGTTTTCTACTTCGAGGATCGACATGATTTGGATCATATGACTTGCCCTTGTATCGCCCTTGTTCTGGCGAGAAGCCAGGGGCGGGTGCGACCTGGTGATTGCTCATGTTGCTTTAGACCTACAGTGATGTGGAATCGACACGTTCGAAACGGTCGCGATGTCAGATGGGTATCGTCGTTTGCTACAGTCGTGAGGTAAAATGTGATAATGCGTTGGAAGGATACGAGCGCAGAATGTACTGCTATATTGATGATGGTCGCTAGAGCTGAGTAGGCGAAGGTAGAGTTTGATTGATGACAACTCAGGAGCACCAAATGATACCTTGCCACCCTTTTTTATATCAAACCTCCTATGATCTTTCCGTTCATCCGCCTAGCCCAAGGGGGTTTTGTCCCAAGGAGAAACTTGATAAAGGATGAAGCCGCCTCCTTTATTCCAATGACGTTGTTGCTCCAGGCAGGGGGAGATGTAGCTCGTTCCGGTTTCGTGTCAGGTCAGGAGATCGGGACAAGAAAGGAGGACACGCCCCACTCGGGTAGGGAGGAAGGGGAAATTGCCGCTATGGCGAGCCGTGTTTTGAAGGAAGATGTACCGTTGAGAGAAAGAGCTGATGGCGGAGGCATGGTGAGAAATAGTCAAGTTACCCGAGCGTCCTCGAGAAGTGGAGGCAACAACATGGTAACTATTTCCGAGAATATATCACCGGGACGCGTGGCAGCTGTCAGTTCACCCTCTATTTACACTTCGTTCAACCCAGTATCATCATTGACCTTCGTACATATCTTTGCATCTTTCCTACTCGACATCGCAAATCCACCCTATAAAGTCGCCCACAATGCCGTACGTACGCGACTCTGCTTCCCCACCTCAACGCGAGCTTTCGTCGTCTCCCGAAATCGCCGTGGATCATGCTGGACCTTCCACGAAACATCGAAATACGGTCATTGACCAACAACGACGACAGGTGGGTCTAGTTTCTCGTTGACTGACCATCATACGGCACTCGCTGCTGTGTTCCATGCTGACCACTTACTTGTATGGTTGTTGTCTATAGGTCGAGAAACTGCTCGCCAACCCAGAGAGGGAAGTTCAACTTCCCACCGGGGCGAAAGAACGGACCCTTCGAGCACCTCGAGAGATGATGAAGAATGTTCAAGGATCCAGTGCTGGTGCTGGTTCTGGCGAGTTCCACGTCTACAAGCAGTCTAGAAGAAGGGAGTATGAAAGATTGAAGATAATGAATGATAAAGCAAGAGCGGTATGTGTGCTTTCTTCTGCACCGTCTTCATCAACTGGATTTTGCTTCTTCACTTCTGCTCTCCTGAGCTTTGCTTCATGTATCGTAGAGAGGAAGTTTAGCTAACATTTTGGATCTTCACGTTGGTAGGAAGAAGAACAATCTGCTTTCCAAGCTCGTCAAGCTGAACGTGACGCCTTAGCAGATGCCAAAACAGCCAAGAACCGTGCTAAGCGACAAAAACGTAAACACGGAGCTGGAGGAGCCAAGAAACCAAATGGTGAAGGATCAACAGCGACAGGAGAAGGTGGTCTGGCGAAGAGAAAGTTGGGAGGTGGAGGTGCCGGTATTGTGTTCAAGAAACCTGGAGAAGAAGGGAGTGAGAGTGAAGATGAGACTCCTGTTCCTGGAGCAGGAGGCAGAGAAGATAGTGAGGAAGTTGGACCGAGTGTGCCAGTGTTGGAGCACCCGATCGTGGAGGCAACGCCAGTAGCGGAGGAAGCAAAGATATTGATCGTAGATGATGATTAGGGAGTTCGCCTGGATATCGAGACGGTGTATGTATTCAAGTTGCATTGCGCTGTGACCACGTATTTGTTGCCTAGGTGAACGTCGTTCGTCATGCATGCGCAGGCTTCATTGAGTACCTAGTTTGTATAACTGTGACGGAAACGAGGAGTTCTTTCGTATACTCGAAATGAGCCGCTGTGCTACACTCAGCTAGCTATGCACATTGTCTTTGATCTGCGCGCAAACAAGCATACACAGACACGCTTAAGATGTAACCATATTGCAGAGTCAACACCATGGATATGAACAAGCGAGATTATTGAGAAAGGTGTTGTAAATTTACCGTAACGGGTTGTTCGTCTAATCCGATAAGAGTTAGAATTGGCGTTCGTATGCCCCCGCGAGAAGAGGTCGGACAGGTTGTAGCATACAGGTTCAGTATCGTCATCCCGCATACAAGTCTCTTGAGTGTTCTTTGTCTCATGCTTCAGTGGATAGTAAGAGCATTTCCAATGCGTCAAGAGCAATCCCTCTTTTGGATTGGATATGTAGTTCCACCCAACACTACCCATGTGGTGCACGCAATCAATCCTTGCCATACGAGTTAGTACTGTACGAGAGAAAAGTTTAAATTGTAGCGCCAGGCGGTAGTCAAGTTCTTCTCTCTTTGTTTTTACCCTGAATAACACTCATTGCTCTACTCTCCACCGCAATCTCCAATACACATTATCCACTTTCTTATTTTGACAATTCACATCTCCCTCTTTCAAGTCACTCCCAATCCATTCTTCCTGTACATAGTCCTCCTTCTTCCATCCTCTTTGTTCTGCATAGATAGACCGTGCGAGCTAGTATGGGTATCGATCAATCCACCATAGCATATTAGAACTACTAGACAGTCCTTATCTCACCTCCCTAATACCTCCGATTTTACGCGAGTCTTAACCCCCATACCCATCGATGGATACCACCACCACCACCAGATTCACGCAACATGGTCAAGAGTAACGCCCCCCTTCAAATCCGTCTCACCGAACCTGTCATCTTCCTCAAAGGTCCATCTACCGGTCTGGACTTTCGAGGTAGACCTCAGACGGTTCGACAAGATGGTCAGCCAGCTATGGTCAGAGGTCTGTTGACCTTGAGATTGAGCAAACCGACGAGGATAAGGAGTATAACGATCAAGTTGGAAGGGAAGGCGAGGACAGAATGGCCAGAAGGTGAGTTCTATGTGTACAACATAGCTTCTCTTCACGGTGTTGCGTCGCTTTTGCTAAATGACTTGGTTAGGTATCGGTGCCAAGCGAATGGAAACTTCCGAAGAAAATGTCATCCTATCCGACTCTACCACCTTCTTCACAGCCCTTCGTGAGGATAACTCCAGATCCCGATCGACCCGTCGAGCACTGTCAGTCGGACCTGGTGTGCATCCCGGAGCAGATGACGAGCAAGTTGACGATGATCTGGATCTATATGACGTCCCACAAAACGATCCTGGAGCGGATTGGGTGAATATTGGAAGACGAGGTTCGTTCAGTAATGGCAATGGAGGAAGGAGAAGAGAACCTGTGAGAAGCTCGAGTGCGATGCCCGGTACACACGACTCGAGTTCTTGGCATCGAGATGGGTTCTCACGTCGCCCCAGTTTCGAAATTCCTTCCAACAGAAGTAGCTTGCTCGACGTCTCAAGTCTCAGTCTTCGAGAAAGAGGGCCATCACCCGCATACACCCCAACAGCATCTCCACCAAGACTGCCAGTTGCTCTACCTGGTCATCTCTCCCGTCCTTCGTCCTTGCGACAAAGCAATTCATCCTTGCCTCCTTCTCGAGAACCCGCTCTTTCCCCGATCGCCTCCGCCGCACCGTCCGCATCGCCTTCCGAGCGAGGTGACTCTGCAGAGGCAGAGCATCGAAGACCTGCTCACATGATGCGGAGTGCTTTATCGAGCGATGCGGTGCGAGAGGAAGCCGTCTGGGAGCCTAGTCCATCAACAGGCGCGCATCCCGAACAAATCGAGGAATTCGCCGTGGAGGATGACGACAATGATGAACAGGGAGCGAACGGGGAGGTTGCCACACCTCCTGCTCTTCGACCAATTCTGGGAGAACCTGGCCGGACAACCAGTACGGGGGAAGTGCGATTCCAAACCCCTACGCAATCCCCCGAACAGACGACAGACGACAGTGAAAAAGACCCTGCTTCCGCAACTCTCACACCCGTCCCTCCTCCAATGGCTTCACCGGAAGCCATCGAGACTGCCCCCGAGATGAACGCTGCACAAGACGCAAATGCCACCCAATCTCAGCCAACTCTCAATACAGGCAACCGCGCGGCATCGGTACGAACGTTCAACTCTGCTTTCTCGGCCTCGTCTGCATCTATTTCTTCTTCCCTCGAACATAGTGGCAACGACGCTCACCCTACCAATGCCGCTGTCCAAGCCATATCTGCCGCTACAACACCTGGCCAAACATCGCCGGTTCATGCCGATCCGCCTCCACTCCGCCATCGAGCGTCATCCGACATTCCCCTTAGTCACAGTGAAACTTCCAGCGCTGCGCCATCACGGAGGCCCAGCCTGCTCTCGATCAACCAACGCATCCCTTCCGACCTCAATATTAATAACATGAACAGCCGACCATCAGAGGACAACTTGTCTATAACTCGTGCTGGTCGGACTTCGCGAACTGGGAGTGCGTCCACCATCGTCGAGTCTGGTCAACAAACGATTGCCAGTGGGTCTCAGCCTACACTACCGCCTGGAGTGCACGCTCGACCTCAGCGTGCGGCCAGTGGGACACCATCTCTGACTTCGGTCCCAAGTCTGCAACACCTTCGACCTGCGCACAGTGCTCATCGTGACAGCGAAGATAGTCGAGGAAGGAAGAGTGGCAAGTTCAGTTTGGCAGCGACCCTTCGTGGACTGAGTCGAGATGTCAAGGAGAGAGTACAACATGGTCGTCACCCGTCGAGAAGCAGATCGCGCATGAACAGTCCCACTCGTCAGGCCAGCTTCAACGACCAACACCCTTACGTCAATGGCTCCTCGTCATCTACTAGCGTCAGCATGGCGATGTCGAGAACTGGAAGCGGATCAGTTGCACCTGACTCTTTGAGAGGCAGTCAACAGCGTCATCCCTCCGTCCAGAGCGGAGATGACTTCATGGCTCCTTATGGTCGAGGTGGCGCTGCGAGAGAAAGTAGATCCAGAGAGCGTGATCCAAGTTCAGCCAGGGAGAGGGACGGACAGGAGAGAAGTAGGAGCAGAGCTAGAGGAAGACATATGGGCATGAAGATCCTCACGGATAAGCTAGGTTTGGGGGAGCACGAGGACCAGGGAGAGGACGTCCATAACTGGAAGGAATTCCGCAAGGGTGAGAGTGGAACGCAATTTACAGCAAAGTGCGCGGTCGACTGACTGTTTCTACTGAATAGGCACATACAACTATCCCATATCGTTCCCCATTCCCGTTAATGCTCCGCCAACAATCCATGCCGAGTTCGGTTCAGTTGTTTATAGGCTCAAGGCGTCTGTTGTGCGTGTCGGTGCTTTGACACCCAACTTGACAGAAGATATGGAGATTACGATGATCGCAACCCCGCAAGAAGATGATATGGAGGAGACGGAGAACGTCATCGTGGAGCGACAGTGGGAGGAGCAGATGAGGTAGGTGTGGTTGACAGCACTCTGCTATGTTGAGCTGACGTGACTGCGGTAGATATCAAATCACGCTTGGAGGAAAGGCCTTCCCGATTGCTGGAACGATGTGAGCACTCTGCCATTCCTTTTAGACGAAGACCTTTGACTGACACCAAATCCAGCCCCATTGCTATCCGCTTGATGCCGCTTCTGAAGTGCAAGATTCACCGATTGACGGTCGCGCTTGAAGGTGAGTGACGCGTGATCATCTCAATGACAGTGACTGATCATGATTGCAGAGAAAACTGATTACTATGCTCAAGAGAAGAAGGTCGCTCGACACGAAACGCCTAAACGGTTTATCCTTCTCTTCGTGAAACAGCCTGATGCGAAGGAGCGAATCGAACCACTCTTACCTATCATCTCGGACGACCCGAATGCGGCAGAACAATCACCTCTCGCCGAATTGGCACGTCAAGCGGCGCTGAACAACCCTCCCACGGATGCGTTCGACCTGGAGCGGGACCCGAACGATTCTATGTATGCGAGTCTGATGGAACCGACGGGTCCTTGGCATCTGGAAAAGGACCTGATAATCCCAGACTGCACTTCGAAGATCAAGTTCACCAGCAAGCATGAGCAGACCAACATCGTCGTTGGTCATTGGTTGAAGGTTACGATTCGTGTGGAAAGAGGAGATGATGAAGCGATAGATTCGAAGGGAAGGAGGAAGCAATTCGATATCATCATGTGCGTACTGGTATTCTGCAAACTGACAAAATAAGACTGACGTTTGTGTATGGTGTCAGCGAAACGCCAATCAAGATCCTTGACTGTCGCGTAAACCCTCAATGGAACTCGCTTCCAACATACACCGCCACTCAGCGGAACGTGAATGCTGTTCCTGGAGTATGCTCCATTCACTCTGGCAAAGCCAACGCACCGATAGGTAGTCAGTCACGACCTTCCATCGTTGCTTTACCAACACCGAACGAAGCGCCTCCCATTACAAACGCATTTGTCGCTCCAACGGGTCACATACTTGGTCTAGCAGACGCGGCAGGACCTATCCGACCTCCCCATCTGAACCATTCGAGTAGTCGAGATAGACGAGGAACGTCCGATGTGCCCATTGGTACACCAGGACAATCGACGGGAGAAGGAGGGGAAGATACTCTCTTAGAGAGGAACATAGTGTATGATCGATTGATGTCGGGACAATTGACAGAGACAGGGGAGGTACCGCCCAGTTATGGAGAGGTAATGGCCGATTCGGCTAGGACGACGAGGAGTGTGAGCAGGGTGAGAGATATGGAGAGGACGTCATCGGGTGGAGGAAGATCGAGAGATGGTTCAGATAGCAGAAGTAGGTCAAGACTGAGGGGTTAGTAGTGGACAGGACGATGTAAGCGTTGCCTGTGACATACGGTTCAGCAGGAGCGTGATCTCGGAGTTGATAGGATATAGAGTAGATATAGATGGGTCGGTAGGTCGGACGGTTGTTCCGTTAGTTCTCATGTCGGAATTATAGTAAACATAGAATATTTGGCAAGTCAATAAATAGTGTTGTGAAAACGGTGGAAAGCAAATCTCAAACAACTCATATTTACAAGGAATAGAAATACAACGAATGCATAACATGATCATATCAAACTATCTATCTTCTATAACAGGTCCCCAGTTTCAAGCTTTTTGACCAAGTGCGGGAGCGGGAGGTTCGACTATATCTGCTGGAGGTAAGGATTCTTCGCCTTCGAACGCGTCGGGCGGTACACGACCTTGTCTGAGTACGAGTAGAAGGAGGAATCAGCACCACCCATGACTCGAAATACAAAGTGTGAAACTGAGCGACAAAGATGCGTATGGGAAGACAGGGAGTGAATACTGTTGTGTTGACAGTATTGACGATATGTCGGTAGGACCCTCGCCAGGACAAAACGTACTTACAATTCAGTCATGGCGCCTTTGAGGATGTAGAGGAATGGACCTTCGCCAGCTGGTGGAGGAGCAGTTTGGTATGCGACTGTTTGAAGTGTAGAATTCAATCAGCAAATGACTCCACACAGTCCAACGAAGATCACTTGAGGACAATCGTTCCGCTGGATACCACTTGCGAATGGGAGACAAGTGGAGAGGGAAAGGAGAGGAGAGGGAAATGTACAGGCAGACATTGACACTCTCGAGATAGACCGCATCTCACTCACTAGTCGTATTACATCTTGAACAGCAAAATGGTTGTCTAATCTCCAAATCTTGCGTTCCTTTTCTACTCCATCAAAGGAAATCATCAGCCCTGAGTTTGGTTCTGTCCACCAGGACCTGGTCCATCTAAATATGAAGAGGAGCGATCACGCACCTTTTCAGCAGACATCTTGTACCTGCTGTAGCGTTGAGTTTGAACTTCCTAGCAGGTTGTTTGGAAGGATCTGAACCAGGTTGTGATCGAATAATGAATGCTCCGTCGGATCTGTCAACGAAGCGTTGAACATCAGCGTGTTGTACTTTTTTGAGAGTTGTGCCTCCCGATCCCCCTCCTCCCCCTCGTAGTCGTGTTCGATATGTCAAGGACCAGACCACTGCAGTATAGTCCAGTCCGTCTGACTCACTTCCTCTTTGGTAATCTGTCCAATTTGCCTTGTAAGACAAGCACGAAATCACCACATAGACAATAGTATGATCTCAATACTGCTCGAGCAGATTGAGTCATCCCTGCTTGTTCGGATGAGGAAGTGACTGCTCTCGAGACGATTTTCGGCATATTGGCGAGGTGAGTATGATGTTATTGGATGTTAAGGTATGTATGGTAATTAATATATAGGACAGATGTATTGGTTGAAAGAGTTGAGCTAACATGAGAAGTCGTTATGAGTTGCTACTTGACCGTTCGTTGACACGTGGTCTCAACGTGGTCGATGACCGATTGAATAGAGCTGCGCTTCGCTGGTTGTAGTGGTGAAAAAGGGCGGCGGGAAGGGGGAATGAGCGTAACCATTATTATGTGTTAAGTGTTTAAAACAGCCCGTTCTCCTCTTCCTCCTACTTTGCATCTCATCCGTCCTTTGCCCCTCACATTCCTTACAACGAAGCTAGCTTGTGTACAATCCATCATCATCGTTATCGCCTTGTATCTGCAGGACAGTATAGTAGTAGTGATTTAGTCGAGACTTCTTTTCTTTTTCCTGCGTTTCTGACTCTCTATCCCCCTTCCTCGCCCTTAGATCTCGGCCCCCGCCTGACCTCTTCGTCATCCCCTCCTTCGCATCGCACTTCCGACCTTCGTTTCACAATCAACAAACAAAACGAAATCAAATCAACACAACCAAAGAATTTATCGCATCTCACGACACATAACACGCACACAAGCGTGCATAGTATATAAACTATCATGGCAGCGATGATGGCTCCGAATGGGAACGGGAACGGGAACGGTATGCCGAACCCACAACAGTATATCAATAATGGTGGTAATCAACCGATGATGAGCATGTACATGGAAGAGTCACCAATTGACAATGCGTCAATGATGGGTTACCCACAAGGTGGTGGCGGTAGTGAGAGACAGAGTAGGATCGTGTCTCAACCTGCACCATTATTGGATCAATGTGAGTGCGACTTTGCATAGAGCTCTTTCAGGACGTGCGCCCTCGGCTACGAGATCTTTCAGACTGGCTCTTGACGACTTCGATGCTACCTCTCTGAATCGCGCTGACCTTGTTTGCGACTTTAGCCCATTTACGTCCTGGTAAACAAGCCGAGTTGTTATCCCACGACCGAACTCTCGAACTATATCGAGAAAACGCCAAAAAGACCAATGATCCAGAACTCATTTTCGAATTTTCCGTCTTCATGATCGATGCTGCCAAATCGATGGTTCCCTCCGAATTGGAAGCGGACCCTAATCATCCTCCTACCACGACGAAGTTGATCGAGAAACGAGAAGAGCTGATCAAAGAGGCTACGTCGTTGTTGAAACGATTGGCGGATAGAGGGTATCCTGACGCGCAGTATTTCTTGGCGGATTGTTATGCGAATGGAATAGGAACGGTCAGAGGGAGACAGGATTTCGATAGAGCGTTCCCACTCTTCGTGTTGGCAGCGAAACATGGTCATCCGGATGCTTGTTATAGAGCTGGAACATGTTGTGAACATGGTTGGGGATGTAGGAGGGAGAGCGCAAAGGCTGTGCAATTCTACAAGTGAGTTGTTTCTCCACCGGTTTGTCATGATGCGAAGAGAGCCGCGTTTGCTATCTCGTTGCCATACGCCATATCATGCTTCGGTTGAGAAAGTGGAGCTAACATTTCTCGCGGCATCACAGGAAAGCGGCCGTCGGACTTCATCCTGGTGCAATGTACCGACTCGGTACAGCAGAACTCAACGGTGCCCTCGGACTTAGCAGAAGACCAAAGGAAGGTGTCAAATGGCTCAAGCGATCAGCCGAGCACGCTACCGAGGAGTTCCCCCACGCCTTACACGAGCTCGCCCTCCTCCATGAGAGGGGTATCGATAATGTCCTTTTCGTCGATTTCGATTATGCGGCGGAACTGTTAGCGCAGGCTGCAGAGTTGGGATATGCACCTAGTGCGTTCAAGTTGGGAGAATGTTACGAGTATGGCAAGATGGGATGTCCAGTCGACGCGGCCTTGTCTATACATTACTACGTGAGTGTGGTGACCCTCAAAGCCAACTGTGGCCTCACGAGCTGGCGCTTACACCCAGCTTGCAATATCATAGAACATCGCTGCTCAACAAAATCACGTCGACGCATGTTTCGCACTTACGGCGTGGTATCTTGTCGGTTCACCGGGCGTACTTCCACAATCAGATACCGAAGCGTATTTGTGGGCGAAGAAAGCAGCCGAGATGGGTTTGGCTAAAGCGCAATATGCCGTGGGATACTTTACCGAGGTGTGTATGGTGTCATCTGAACGACTACTCACGCCATGATGGAAAGCTGATACTGGTTTGTTTTACCGCTTCGTCAGACTGGTATCGGTGCAGAACCAAATTTACAAGCGTCGATGAAATGGTACAAGATGGCAGCGGACGGTGGCGATAAACGAGCTTCGAAGAGAATCGCGACTGGTAACAGGGGTGATGGGACCTCAGCCCTGGATAGGAGATTAGAGATGGAAGCGTTGAAAGAACAACATCAAGCGAAAGGGAGTAAAGACGGTTGTTCGATCATGTAGAAGCAGAAGACCAAGGCACGCACTCGCGTCGGAGATCGTTTTTGGGTGGCTGGCATTGAGCATCGAGAGACGAGACGATGTGGGGTGGATGGTGGATGGTGGATGGTGGTCCCGGACGATTAGGTTTGCCGACACACAAACGTAGGCACAAGCACGCAGACATGGACACGAACACGAACCATTTGTATCTTAGCATATATGTACATTAAGATATACAGTATGTCAGAGCGTTAGATACCCTCTTTTTTACAGTTTTAGAAATGACAGTGATGATCATGTCTAGTCTAGTTTTTAGTCGGAATACAATCGCCAGTTTACAACGATACGATGCTCAACTGGAACAGCAGAGAAGGACCATCAAGATTACAGGCTGGCAACCATTTTTCAGTTAACCAAAGGGACCATTTTGTCTCATGGAGAGAGGAACGTGTGAATCAATATCATTCATGCTTCTTGTATATGACGAAAGTTGGAACATGACAAAAAATAGTACAACATCACACCCCAGAACAGCGTTTCGAATCCATTACGTTCTTCCACTCGACTAATTCGCAATCTCTGCGACGTAGATGAATTTGGCAAGGTACATAAGACCAGCTGTGATCTCATCTGCTGTCGGTCGGATGAGCGAAGGAGGGAGCATAAAGCCGTACTGCGAGGCGATCGAGTCAGTATACCATACCACGCCGAGGGTGTGGGCGGTGAACGACTCACTGTTCCGGTATCTCTCAATTCGGCAGAGTATGACCATCGGATATCCGTCACGCCATATGCAAAGTCGATAGCGTCTCCAGGCGCACTATATGTCCCGTTCTCACAGTCAGCATACCATTTGGTGGGTGCTTCAAGGGGAGACCACGCTGGTGCGTGCACTCACCGATAAGTAAGATCGCAAGCTTGACCCGCTTCGTATCCCTCTCCCTGCTTTGTCCTCATTGCTTTGGCCACACCCAACCCCGCTTCCATCAACATTTCGGCGTCGCTCGGGTAATCTTCGCAAGAGTGAGCAAAGGGGAACATGACTGTGGAGCGAGGACCAATGCATCAGCTATCGAACGTAAATCAAACCACACCACTGATAGGTGATGATGATGTCGAGGTACACGCCACGCCGACTCACATAACTGTCCGTAGCTGTGCAAGTCGACAAATGCTCGGATCTTGGTTCCTCTCTCTGTTCCATTACCGAGATAGTATCCCATCGCTTTGGTTTCGTAAGCTTCAAACGCCTCTTTACCGGGATACGATTCCGAACACGGGCTGACTGCTTTGGGATATCGCCACTTGTATCCCCAGTTGGAGTTGAGGTCGATCCCTGCAGACCCGCATCGCAGGACATCAGCGTTGATTTCGAAGAAGAGCAGAGCGATCTGACTTGAACCCAGGAGAGAGACTTACCGAGACAAGACTTGCTACCGACCTGCTGCCTGTTCTTCCTCCACAATCTACTGTGTTCACGACTGTACGTGTATCCGTCGGGGTTGATGAGTGGTACAACTGTGAATGTGAATGATCGGAGGAGTAAGGCCGCTTCGGACGAAGGGTCGGAGGTCGCGGCGAGGATAAGAGAATGGAGGAAGTAGAATGCGGAGGAAGGTCCGACCCACTGTATCAAGTCAAGCAATCAGCATCTTGTCTCGTATACGGATGACGAAGCATTCTACTCACTTCTCTACCATGTTGTCCACTTTGAACCACAAACTCCCTCTCGATCCCATCCGTTACCCCACCGCCACCTCTATCTGTCCTTGTCCTTCCCGAAGTCGACATCGCACTTCCGCTGCTGTTACTTTGCAACTTGGCACTCCAACCTCTCAATTTCTTCCCTTCAAAAGTCTCTCCAATCTCGAAACTGGTAACGACGACTCCATCCTTCCCATCAAACGTCTCCACAAGCTTATCGCCAAACTTGTACAGATCTTCGACGGAATGATAGGTATCGTGGAAAGGCGTATCGATAGTTGTCAAATTGAATGGATCTTGTTTGTTCTTGTTCCTGTTATTGTTCTTCTTCTTGAACGACGTGGACGTAGATTCGAGATCGACGTTTATGGAATCGATGAGTGATTGGAGGTCAGGGATGAATGGCTCGATAGTCGTCGTAGCGTGGAGCTGGTTGTCCATGAGGAGTTGGCTGGAGGTAGAGTCAAGTCGCACATCAATCGTATCAGAGGTAGTGTGCCATATATCACCTCCGAGAGACTACACCACCGTCAGTAATGCTACTCTCCGTCCCCTGCTCTGCCCGACATGGCAATATCGTCATATCGTTGAAAGAAGAAGAGTCAACCCACCTCAAACATCTGCACCACTTCCTCCCGTCGCGCTCTATCATGATCACCCAGCTTAACTCGCCAAACGCTCTCCCCATCATATCGTTCTTGTCCCCCTGTCACTCCATCGGTCGTTCCACTCAAGACGACCTGAGCATCCCTCCGGCTTGCTTGTGAACTGCCAAGAGAAGCAGGAAGTATCATGGAGGAGAAAAAGAGGGCGGTAAGAGAGTTTACTCCTCTCATGCTGTGTGACTCGGCAAATAGAGTGATCAGCACAGTAGGTGAGTCGATGGGTATGTCGAATGGTGTATGATTGGGAGAGAGAGATAAGTATTGGATGATAAGAGATGGTGTTGAATAGTATCATCGCATCCCGGATAGCCGTCCGCTCCGGACCACACTTGCGCTCAAAGTGCTTTAGTACCAAAAGTTGTGCCTGATACTTGTTCTTGAAACTGCTCGCGTGACCTCAAATTACGACATGAGATGCAAGATCGTACAATCAATCTACATTATGCTAGCGATCATCATACAATAATATTTGCTACAGTGTATGGTCCTTCACCCACACGCACGTCCCACCTGTTCATAAACTAGAACACTATGTCCGCCGCAGATGTCCTCTCGCTCGCCCTGCTTCAAGTAGACTCGCATAAGACCAAGTGAGATCTCGCGCCCCGCGCTCCTTACCGTCCTCCCTAGATGGGGCATCGTCTCAATAAGCTTGATCTCTTTTGCAAAAGGAATGATGGAACTCACCTCCCAATCTGCTCACTCATCCTTCCGTCTTCCATCTCGGAATACTTCTGACCTACTTGTAAGAACGCATCGCCCACTTCTCCGAGCCTTGTGATCGCCCGTTTGAAACTCTTGTCGTGCTTGTGCCACACTTCGTCAGGGAGGATCTTGGTAGATGAGGAGAGTAGTTCAGTCCAGAACGGTACAGTGAGATTAGTGATGGTAATCTCTCCTCGTTGGACGAACTGAGCTCGGGCGAGGTAGAGGGTCTGTGCTACTGAAAATGTACATAGATACCTATAACGATGTCAATGATACAGCTTTGCTTGAGCTATTCGTGGAGGCAACCATGATGCCCAAAGTGCTAATACTACTCACCAGGGATTGGCTTTGCTCGTCTTGACACCATCATACACGTCCTCTCTATATCTACCTAAAGCCCATCCGTCTGTCCATCTCTTGCGCTTGTTAATCCCATACAGCCCCTCAAACGACTTGATATACACCCTCAGACTCGCCAAGACGTTCGGATCAGAGGGCGCAAAGTTCGGTGTGGAAGTGTTCTTGCCGGTGGTAGTGGACGATACGGTCTTGTCACCAGCATGGATGACAGATAGAGGGAGAGAGCAATCGAGCCACTCTCGTTTAGGCAGTGTCGGATGTGATGTGGCGTCCGATGTGGTTGAGTCCTCAACAGAGGGCTGGTAGCTGTCATACCCTAATGTAGAAAGCCATGTACCTCGCTTCTCGTCCCAGAAGTCTGAAAGACTTGTCCCGATTAATTCCGCTTGGCGAGTATAGTAATCCGCAGCGCCCGAGTCGTTGAGACGACGAGCAAACAAGGCACCAGCTTGAAGCGCGCGCATCGATACGAGCAAGGTGAAAAGATGATGTCCGTCCCTGAGTACACGCAAATGGGGTTCAACGACACAGCACTGAAACAGGCGATGACTTGTCACTCACACTTCTTCCCATAGGTCGAAACCACCCTTCCACCAACCATGAGCAACTTCTTCCAGATCGTTCTTGATGACCATCCCAGGCACTTTGAGCTCATTGGCACGGTATAGGTTATTATGTATGTAGCTCAGATCGAGCGGTAGTGCGCGATCAAGCAGATAGTTGGCATAAGGTATCATCGCTAGTGCCCGTAACGCGGGGCCGTCCCTGCGCAGGTGGGCATCATCAGCAATTGCTCGTGCGGATAACCTGAACAAAACAGCCATTGATATAGCAGTCTACCCACCTTTGAGGTCTGCCCCAATTCCCATCAAAAGCCGACCCATCAACCTGGTACTTCGGCTCATTCAGACCGCCATCCATCAATCCGCCCGAAGGGTTTTGGACTATTTGCAACTCTGCTTGGGATGCAATATATTCTCGCATAAGGCCCTCGTACAGTATTTGTGTGACATTGTCGGCGAACGGTGCAGGTCGACTGGACGATGCCGGGTGCTGATATGGGTGTAAGTAAGACGAAGGGAGAAAGAAAGGTAGTAACGAGGAGATTGTGAGTGCTGAATCGCGTGTCCAAGTATACTATAGTCCACTCAATCAGTCAGAACTTCGACCATACACACACTCTGCGGGGTGAAGAAGAGACTTACAAAGTAATCTGGTAAATCTGCTCTTTCACCTTTACTCGGACTAGCAATGACCAAACCATCTTTCGCTCCGGCGACAGGCCCAGTATTTCGTAATATCATCAATTCAGCCAACTTCACCTCCGCTTCCACCCAGTCGTCGAATCGCGTAGGACGGTCTCGTGAGGACCATGAGACGATCGATTGAGAGAGAAAGAACCCTCCAACACCAATGCAGACTATCGTCGTTATGATCCAGAGAAAGGAAGAGTAGCGTCTGCGAATGACAGTCCATGTCATAGAGGTGCTGTGTGATTTCTGATCGAGTTCCTCTTCGTCTCGATATTCAGACAGTCTACCACCTCTCAAGGGAGCTATCTCTTCACCATCATCCTCGGTGTGGCTGATATTCTGCAGTAGAGGCACTTGAGCCTGGTCAAGGGGTAGATATTCACTTGGCATGCTGGCGGTCCCCCGCTCAATTCGCCAGTCGGATAAGGATGTTCTCCACCCCCGGGCGCGGCGGCGGTTTAGTCGAAGTGGCTGGGCAAGCCAAACGATCGTGTATCCTATCGAGCTTCGTTGCACAAAAGCGATCCCTTGTCCTTGCCCGTTGCTGCCAGAGTACGCTGAATGAAAGTGAATTGATCAAAACACTAACTAGTCCAACCGTGCTCAGACCCTTCGGCAAAGTCAACTTACCGCTCCCCCACTCTGTTTCTCACGTGACAAGGATGGAGACCCCAGATCATGACGTACCCTTTCTACAAGCTGCTCGATCCCAGACAGGACCGAAAGGTGCAAAGGTACGTAACCTTTGCTTTCGCTCAATTGGGGTCTACTTCTTTCTCTCCTCATCTCCATACTCTATACACATACAGAGCAGATCGTAGAAAATGTCATCTCAAGAACAAGGTATGTCCATCTCACTCTTCCATCATCCCAACATATTCTTCGTCTCATTTGAGTGTTCAACTTCACGTACACCTACACCTACCTTACGATGCTCTCCACTTTCCGAACTATCGTCTCCAAACGATCTCTGGCTCATCGTACAATGTCGATGCCAATCTCGCAAATGGGGAAGAGGACGTTGACAGATACAGCTGCAGACCCTAAACTCGCTCCTCCCTCCGAGGAGTTGACCCCCGAGGCCAAAGAGGCCGAGCCCGACGCTGCTGATGCCGCCAAGGAGGTGAGTCGATATCGACATTGATATGTGTACGCCAAGCAGGGCAATTGGCTGATTGTATTCCTGTACATTAGATGGAGAAGAAAGGCCAAGATGTCTTGCCTACTATCACATAAACATCGAACATGGGGACGATAGTCAGGTAGTTCAATCAGGAGAAGAAGAAGAGAGGATAAGCAGTGAATCACAAGCAACAAAGTATTACTATAATGCATGACATGACGTGACATGAACGCTATAACAATAACTCTTACACACGCTTTGCTCTAACTTACAGCCTGCGTCTCAATATGCTCATGCTCAGTCGGATACATGCACTACGACCCTCTCCCATCGCAATCCATCACGTCCTCACCCTCTTCCACGAACCGCTTTCGTTCCCTCCTCCATGGTTCCCACACATCTCCATATTTCTTCAACAGTCTTCCCAGTTCTGCTCGTTGTTCCATCTACGACCAAGTCCACAGTAGGTCAGTCTCGTCGTCTTGGTTTGTCGAATTGTGTGTCTGCAGCAGGAGGCAGGACTCACAATGACACCTGGTACTTCTTCACCTTTACCAACTCCCCAAACATCGTTAAACATCTCGCCAAGTTTAGGTTTAGGTAATTTCTCCGCTCTCCCAAATGCTCTCATCACATCGCTCTTGTTCTTCGCCAACAACTTCTTCTCGTCTTCTTCGCTCCACCATTTCTTTGATGCCAAGAATGCTCGGAAGCGATGAATTGGGTTGTCTGCGGATGGACGATAAGTCGGTGTCAGTGTCGCTCTTGTCCTCAGAGCACCGATGACAACAGCAAATCCAAGCTCCGAGACTTCGTTGACGTAACAGAACGGGAAAGCAGACTCGTCCGCCACTCACCCACAACGCTCCACTCCTTCACCTCCTCTATAGGTCTATACATGCTCGAATCGTCGCTCGTGGAGTGATGTCCAACCCTATAAGTCATAGCCTCCACAAGTACGCCCTTCTTCCCCTCGACAGCTCTTCGTCTCGCTTCACGGACAGCAGAAAGTACAGCGAGAGCATCGTTACCGTCCACTCGGATCGTGTCGAGACCATATGCAGGACCACGGGACGCAATACCGTCACCTGCGTATTGATCGATGATAGGGGTAGAGATTGCAAATCTGCATCAGGAGGCAGCGGGTTTGGGTTAGATATCACTGCTCAGTATTGCGGGCTGGGAAGTCGACTCACCCGTTGTTCCTGCAAAACCATATACACGGTCCACCGAGTACAGAGTTCATCCCCAAAGCTGCGTGGAAGTCCCCTTCGCTCGCGGCACCTGGAGGGAAGGCAAAGGGATATCAGCACAAAGATACGCCCCATCCGGACACATTCGACAAGCTGAATGCTTCCCGATTGGAGGAAAACACTCACCATCGCCAAAGTAGCAAATAACACAATCGCCCTGCCTCTCTTCATCCAACTTGAGAGCATAGGCAGCACCAGCCGCTTGTGGCATCCTGTGCGCATAAGCGGTGTCAGTAAACGCTGTGAGATTACTAACCGTTCGATTCCCATTCTTGTCGTTGCATGTGTCCATTTCCATATACATCTGTGGGAGGTGAGCTTTCCACTCACTGTGTAGCCAACGGACTCGTGATGGTATGAAACCCCAACTCCGGTGCTGAATAATGGACCGGCATCATCCTTCCTTTTGTACCTTTATCTTCGACGTTTCCGAAACACTGCGCCATGAGGGAATCGAGTGTGAATCCACGATGTATAAGAGCTGCTGATTCCCTCTGCACGCATAGCATAATTAGCTCACTCGTTGAAAGGTCGTGCGCAGACAAACACTTACATATTGTCCAAACATCTCGTCTCCTGCTAACATCGCGGCTGAACTGCCTACGATGGCAGCTTCTTCACCTGCACATTGCATGTAAAATGAAATCCGTCCTTGACGCTGGGATTGGTAGAGCACGTTATCGACGATAGGTATAAGTGTCATCGTACGGTACCTGTGTGAGTGACACCAGAATCAGGTCATGAGGCCATATTTCCTCGCTAAGGGAGATGCAGAATGACATGGGGTAAGACGTACATGGCCAACGCTTCGTCTTGAGAGATCTGTCATAGGCGAATGTCATCAGTGTATCGCCATGACCAAGTATCACCGAATCTTAATGCAGCGAAGATAGAACTCACCTCAGGTGTCTGACTTCCCCTCACCAGATGACCTTCCTCATCTAACACTCGATACGTTGGGATCGTCTACACACGGAGATGTCAGCCTATCATACCCCAACTCTCAAATGTTCCATATAGTCTCCTTCACCCACCTTCGCAACAGCATTGAACCAACCCATCTCGCTTGACCACCAGCTCTCATGTGTTCCTCTTCGCAACGGACTACTCATCCTACCGGCTCTTGCCATCCGCTCCGCTTGACTTCCTGATACATAGAGTGGTCTGCCTTTCTCGTCAGCTGTGGGGAAGATAGGTAAGGGTGTGGGAGTTGGGAGCGGGGTCGAGGTTGTCGTCGTGTGATGTTTAGGCGGGACATTGGGTGGGGGTCCTGTGATCTGGAGAAGAAGGGTGAGCTTCTCGTCAACACGCATGGGACGAGGGAGCTGGGATACATTCGGCAACGAGTACGGCAAGGTCCAGAAGAGCCACTAGCAGTGGTTGGTGATAACCAAACTTACGAGGTACCGTGAAGCTGAGACTATCGCTCTATGCGTGACCTGAAATGCTGGTCGTGGTCGTCTAGTAAGTATCATCGTGCGATGCGAGCCGTCAGAGAGTCACGATTCAAATCAACGAGTTGACCACATCCAATCTTGTCATCATGCATTCTCCTTCATGTAGTTTGCTGATCACAAGCTTCTACGGCAACAACAAAGAAGTAGGTCACGTTCATTCGTATTCGCACTCGCCTATCAAGCCGATTACCCGATTGCTCGAGCAAAGTCGGACAGCGGACATCGCCGTTATGGCTGCCACGTTTCCTTCACGTGATCTTACTATCGTCGATCATCATCATCATAATTCCCATCTCGATGACGCAAATATGAGATTTATTTTTGTTTTTACTTCGTTCGGCTCCACTCTCCACCTTTGAGAAAGATCGTCGCTGCGCTACGTCAAATACGTCAATTGGTTTATTTTTTATGATCATGATCGGACCAAATCAATACGTCTTGTCCGAAAATGAAAAGAAATCTTAGGGTAAAAAGGTTTTGCGAATGCATGAATGGATGTGGACCGTCCATAGGTAGATGAAATCTACCTACTTGTGGAAGGTAGGTAGGTAGGTAGGTTAGCTAGGCGAACAAGCAGGATGATGGTAGAGCGGCGTTGAGACAACCTATCTGTCTGTCCGTAATCTGTATCTGTGTGAACCTTGATTGCATTTTGTTGGGAAGAGATACCGGCATTCCATCGTCACCGTTACCAGATTGTTACGCGTTGGTTGTATTGCGTAGCAACGACAAGTGTTGATCCGCTTTCTCGTGCCCAGCTAGGGGCATACACCCAGATAGGTAAGTGATCAGACATAGGTCTCACTTGTCATTATCAAAGCGGACGTGGTGAACTCGCTTTCGTTGATTGGTCTCTGGATTTCCAAGTGAAGGGTAAAAACTGGTGAATTTAAGGAAAATTAAGCCTTTGTTGGAACCGTTTTTAGTACCATGTACGTTGTACGTTGTGTCACTCTATTCCACTGTTTTCCCTTAAAATCAATAACTTAACTAATTGAGCAGTGACGACAGACCTCCCTCTTGACCTCTCCGAGGACGCGCAGAGGAAGATCCGAAAAAAACAGCATCGTCATCCAAAGTATGTACAGTATGTACGATCCTGAGTCGCAGTCAACAGGCAGAATGAGAAGTCCTATGATAGAGCGAGAGGGGCTGAGAAGCACACAGGTACCCGTTCGAGAGAGATACGATACCAAAGGTAATATAAGCAACATAAATACTCTCCAAAGCAGATTTCCCATCATCCCACACTTCCATCGTTCCAAGCATTGCATTACTTTACTTTACACCATTATAATTCATATTAGTAGTTTCGCATAGTCGATACTCGAACAGCGTCAAGATGAAACGACCTTTTTCCAGCATGTCTTCTTCAGAGAAAGGATCTTCCAAACCCAAGCAAGGGATGTTTGCCGATATCAAGAATGATTTGATCGCCATGGTTGTGAGTGTACTGCCAAATCCAGTTCACAAGACATTTCACTGATCAAATTACTCTATAGGGAGAGTTCATCGGAACAGTACGTTTCTACGCGGTGTAGATCAACCCAATGACTGTTGACTGATTTACCTTTCTCTCTTGCAGATCCTCTTCCTTCTCTTTGCCCTTGGTGTAAGTACCTCCCTGCCCTTGTACCTTAGGTACCCGGTGTGCCGATGGAACATCGCTGATCTTCATTCCATCATCCATAGGCCGTCCAAACTGTCGCTACCAATTTGAGCAGTAACGAGAGCGGTAGCGCATCTGCTGGTACCCAAGGTGGTGGTGATTTGGCTGTCAAGCTCTTCGTGAGTACTGTGGCGATGTCACCTTACTGGTCTCTTTCAGTCCCTCTCCTCCGTCTTTCACATTTCCTCCTCTTACCCTCCTCGCCATCATGTGTATTCCTTCTCTAATGACCACTACTAACGCACCCATGTATACTCACAGTCATACTACTACATCTCCGCCGCGTTCGGTCTCTCCCTCTTCGCCACCGCTTCCGTATTCTACAGATTCACCGGAAGTATCTTCAACCCCAATGTCTCCTTGGCATTGTGTTTGATCGGCGCCATCAAGCCTGTCCGATTCGTTTGTGAGTGAAACCCCCTTCCTTCTCATTCAGCACTACCATACTAGAACTTCTCACTGACTCTGTTTTTGCTTCGTAGTGGTCTCCATTGCTCAGATGGTTGGCGCGATCGTGGCCAGTGCGATTCTCGAGGGTCTTACCCCCGGATCTCTCGCTGTCAACGTCGGTCTTGGTCTCGGAACAAGCAAGACTCAAGGATTGTTCATCGAGATGTTCACTACCGCCGCTTTGGTCTTGAGTGTTCTCATGTTGGCCGCTGGTAAGTGCTTTTGGCATCACCAATCATCGCCAGGTCAATGACTGACTCGTGTGTTTCGTCACATCTAGAGAAGCACCTTCTCACCCCCTTCGCTCCTCTTGGTTTCGGTTTCACCCTCTTCGTTGTCATGCTCTTCTCTACAGCTTTTACAGGAGGTGCCGTCAAGTGAGTGACACCGCAGTCAGTCTCAATGAGAAATCAGACACTGATTGTGTTCGTTTTCCTTCTTAGCACTGCTCGTGCTTTCGGCCCCGCTTGTATCCAGGGATTCCAGAACTACCACTGGATCTACTGTGAGTGAACAAAGTGTTCTTTAATCAAGATGTCAAGCTGATAAACTGTAATTTGGTTATAGGGGTCGGTCCTACCCTCGGTGCTTTGCTCGCTACTGCGTTCTACATGTTCCTCAAGGCCGTCCACTACTGGAAGATCACCCCCGGTCAAGACTCGACCGACGAGAGTGATT
The DNA here is from genome assembly GCF_008629635.2 of Kwoniella shandongensis. Taxonomy (NCBI): domain Eukaryota; kingdom Fungi; phylum Basidiomycota; class Tremellomycetes; order Tremellales; family Cryptococcaceae; genus Kwoniella; species Kwoniella shandongensis. The sequence goes on from NC_089294.1 coordinate 632,614, forward strand.
CTCCCGACGTCGCGACCGGTGACAATGCTGTTTAGACAGCCACATCCCTCGCATTTGCAATCCGTCACCTATCTTTAAAGGCGGGTGTGGCCATATGCTACCTCGCCGTCGGGCCTTATGCCCCCTCGCATTCCTTTTGCGGTTGGTTCCCACATAAATACATGTAGCACTAGTGATCATATTTCTTCAATTCATTAGACTTATCGATTCGTTTCATAATTACCGCAGTGATGACATACATATCTTCATCCATACAAATCGATTTGGGTGATATGAGTAAGAAGATAGTCATTGTAAGAACCGAACAACAACGCTATAGTACAATGAGGGATCAAATAGATAGCTGAAACGGTTGTCATCTAACGTTATCATTCGAACTAGCAGGACATCAAACTCGTCTCTCTCACGTTCAACTGGTTGTCTATTCCTCCCAACCTTGCTTTATAGAGAACAAATGTGTCGCCTTTCCATCGAGCGATCCCTACGTTCGCTAATCTCCACTCCATTGTTCTACTTAGTGAGGACCACCTGGCCATCTCCCACCTCCTTCTCCTTTACCCAATTGCCATCCACCAAAAACCACAACTCCCACCAGTAGCATGACCAATACCGTACCCAGGACCGTATAAAACGTCGTACTTCTATTCAATTGTCGAGGCGGTAAGAGCGGTTGACGTTCTGCCTCTGAAGGAGATGAGGCGTGTCGATGTGAATGGGAGGTGGTGAAGCGGATAGGGGAGTTGGGGGCTGTCGAATCTGTCGAATGGGTTTGAAGGTCTGGTTCATTGATACCCGTCTGAGTGGGCGGGAGGTGGTGTGATGATGGGAGAAAGACGGAGGAGGAGGAACGGGAAGTGGGATGTGGTCCAGGTGTGAATTTGACCGACATCGTGGTTGCGGCGTTGTTAAATTATGCCAGAGTGAAGATGATTGGGGAAGAATTTGGGTGTCTCATACAGAGTACAGCGAGGAGTCTAGCGTGATTCGCAGCGAGTGGACTTGTGCACTCGTGGATATATCTCCTCGATCAGATTTGCGATAGAATCACCTCGATGATCGAAAGACTATACGGTCGCGTGATACGGTGGCGAGAGCAGTGATGTAGCGTCACTTCCACCTATCAAAGCAGGCGTTCTCTATACGCAGCTACAGAGATCTTAAGGCGGAGTGTGATGAGTAGCTGTCGTCTCCGTGTTCGTATCGAGCCTGAAGTCGGTGTCGGAGACTGATGCTGTGGGTTCTAGTCAGCGGCTGAGCACAATACCGAGCTTGCAAGACCGAAGCTTCATTGGCTAATTATCTACATACCTTCTGTCCGAATCGAAAACGTGGAGGGCCTCTGTGTGTTCTTCGACGTACTGAGCTGTCGAATCTAGCGTGCTCCCTGTACAATATGCTGGTAGTATAAATTATAAGAAAAGAGATTGCTTATCGCTTCTCCTCAACGAAGCTCACGTCACTCCTTTGATCTCAACCATCATCTCCCTCTTCCCCGCAATCTCAATCTCTACGCTGTGCACCCGTGCCTGATCTCCACAACTAACTAACCAGATGTGAAACCGCTCAACGTCGTAGAATGCTGCCACAAGCAGTTAATCCCGATCTGGCATGTAGACAACCACGATTATATCGCCGAAACTGTATCTAAGTACTCCACATTGCACGCTCTCACTCACAGCGCGACTTTTCGGTAGAGCGAAGCCAAAAGTTGGCAGAGGGCAGAGGATGCAACGTTGGCAGTGTGGGTGAGTGGATGGGTGGATTGACCTTCTCTTTCTCCATCTTTACATCCCAAGTTGACTTTCACTCCACAAGACCAAAACCAAAACAACAAAACAAAATGTCCACTACTGAGCAGACCTACATCATGATCAAGTGCGTGTCCTTCCCTCTTTCCCCCCTACCTACTATCCGAAGTCCACACCCACGTTCATCGCAAGCTCGAAATGCTCGACGTGTTTCAACAAGAGAAAATGGTGGAAAGAGGCATACCGAGTACAAGCTGACGTATTGTCCTTCCTCCGTTCCTACCGCCTCAATCACACATCATCTCCTGCACAATTGTTCCTATACCTACTCGTGATTAAATCGAACTCACCTGTACACCCCAACTCCACATTCGTCCTGCGCTCGAACCACCTTCACCTACTTCAGGCCCGACGGTGTCCAGCGAGGACTCGTCGGTGAGATCATCGCCCGATTCGAGAAGCGAGGTTTCAAGGTGGGTCCGAGTTGCTTTCTTGCACGCTGGACGATGTCATCCTAGGGCGCCATGGCAGCCTAGGCTAAGGAAAATAGAAGTGTGCTGATTATACCTTTTCGTTCTCGCCTTCTTACAGCTCGTCGCCCTCAAGTTGGCTACCCCCACCAAGGTATGTCCTATACAGCTTCCTGGACGGCTGCCTTGTGATCGACGAGCTAATCCTTCATCCACTTCATAGGAGCACCTCGAGAAGCACTACTCTGACCTCTCTTCCAAGGGTTTCTTCCCTCGACTCATCGAGTACAGTGAGTGTCCACCGCCATCTAGTGAAGAAGTATATGTAAACTGATGTGTATCCGACTCGCGCAGTGATGTCCGGCCCTGTCGTCTGCATGGTCTGGGAGGGTCTTGACGCCGTCAAGACTGGTCGAGTTATGCTCGGTGCTACCAACCCCCTCGCCTCCGCCCCCGGTACTATCCGAGGCGACTACGCTCTCCAGGTTGGAATGGTGAGTCAATTTTCTGTTTTCATCATTACTGGTTTTTGAGTAAATCGCTGATCACCTCTTTATACTCGATAGAACGTCTGTGAGTCTCTCAACATCGCACTATCAATTTCAGCTACGGGGTATTGTTTGGGAACATCGCTGACTAGTATACAGGCCACGGTTCCGACTCCGTTGAGAACGGTCAGAAGGAGGTCGCCCTTTGGTTCCCGTGAGTTTTGATGCTACTGGTGCACGCAACCTCCAAGTGCACCCCGCTGATACCTCTTCTTGTCACTCTCGTAGCGAGGGTATCAACCAGTACAAGCTCTCCGCCCAGTCTTGGCTCTACGAGGCTTAAGCGAGTTGATAGATACATTAGATCTGTCTCGTGCTGTCGTTTTGCGACGTATGCATATCTTGCTTGATCCTGTCAAACATCCATCAATAGAATTCAAGAAGTTGCATGAGCGAGAGTAACTGTGATATGATATGATAGTATTGCATGATCTATAAGTGGTACAGTAGTGCACAGCAGCCTAACAAGACACAGTTCAAGTTCGAAGTAGTCACGTTCAATCAATATGAAGCATCCTTCTTACAAAAACATCCTATTGCCCGCTGTTCGTCCCTGGCTCTATCGAACTTCCTATCGTCATCTCGGCTTGTCTTCTCAACATTTCCTGGCTCTGCAAAACCCCATCGATCACTCTTCTGCTTTGCAAACGAGGTTCGAACGGTAAAGGGCCAAAGTGACCCCTCAAGGCAGGTTGAGGTATATATCCAGGTTGATATTGATATGGAAAGTAAGTCGGATAACCTGTCAGAGGCGTGATAGCCCTTCCATATCGCATCGCAGGGGAAGGTACGGGGTATGGTGAAGGAGTTTGGGAGGGGAAGGCTGGAGTAGGGCGGGAATATGGAGCGAAAGCGAGTTTCGAAGGATGTTGACGAGATCGGATAGGCTCAGCAGGGTCACACTTGACCTCTACTTGCTTGGTCTTGGACAAACCTGTATCATTTGGGTTTGCATTATATTGCAAACTAGTAGGGGTAGCGGCCGTATTGACAGTAGCAGTCGGCGCTTGGTCGACGTCTGTTCTCTTATGATCCTTGTTCGATTTCGCTCGTTTGTTAGATGGAGTGCTTGTAGTGGTCTTCGCTCTCTTAACGAATGGTGATGCCAAGGATTCATCAGAATCCGGTTTGGACGAATTTGTGACTTCTGACACAGACACTGATATCGAGCTAACAAGCTGCTTCGAACCAGCTGCCGCTGAAATATTCGCAGGGGTCTCCGAGCGCTGATCGCGATGTCGTTTTTGCTGCAATAACCTATTCTTGCTAGTGGTAGACTCTAATCACACGAGGTCAGCATTGCATATATTCTCATTGATCTTGATTGTCAAGACTCGACTCACCTTTCAAACCCAGACTAGTCGCCTGGATGGTTATTTGATGATGGCTCCTCGTCGGACCGAAATGCTTCGAAACCCATTCCCAATCCTTCTCACTACCTTTCATAGGTGCCAAATCTCGAAGTATACAGAGTAAGTGTTCTTCTTCAGGGGACCATTTACCCGTCAGAATTGTGGGCTGCGGTAAAGCCGGACGAGGTATGATCGGAGTCGCTGATCCAGACGTCGATCTTCTGAGGTTAGATGCCATATGTGAAGTCGACGCTGGTGTCGGAGTGGCAGTTTGGCTGTCAATGGAGAATGAGCCGCCCGCACGATTGTTGGAAGTGTGCCTCGGCTCGGATTGTGGGGTCTTGATCGTTTCGGTCTCTTCTCTGCCTCGCGCTTTGGGAGTTTGGAACGGTGTACATAACCCGGCAACACCTCGCATCTGAAGTGCGCCGTTGTTTCCCACAGACGAGACCAGTGGAATTGTAGGAGTGACACTGTTGGACACTACGGCGCCGTTCTGCGACGCAGAGCGGGTTTGAGGGATCCCGTGTGGCATACCCTCTATGGAGCGAGGTGAGGGCATATCAGCTGCTGGTGGTGTAGGAGCGGTAAGGTCGATGGGCTCTTCGCTCGAATGACCACTGAGAGCGACACTGGGAGATTTCGAAGTTGCGCTCGGAGTGTTTGTTCCCATGGGAGTCTTACGACGGGGCTCGTTCACCCCCAGTAGGGCACTGGGGCTGGATGTAATCCCCGTCTGTAGGCCATAATGTCAGATCAGCCATCACCGCTGGCGAAAACATCGAGTTCAGTCGCGGGTGCGAGGACTTACTAACTGATCACCGACAGCGTTGATGGCGTCGACAACTCCCATCACCGTGCCATTACCGGATGACGATATTTGGGTTCCTATCGCCCGGTGCACGATATCCTCAGGCGTGCTTTCCTACACAGTCCAGGAGATTGTATCCATCTCATCAGCATCATACAAAGACAATTAGATATGAAAACCCACCATCAAAGTTGTCAGTTCCACGCTCACTCGCTCCATCAATTCCAGAACCTTCTTCTGAAACCTGATTACTTCGAGGTCCGCAGTATGGCGAGACATCTTGATCTTCTCGAGGTACAATAATGCCAAGGTCCGGGTATACGAGTTGTGATATGTAAGAGTTGGAGAGGTAGGAGGGGGAGTGGCGACATGGTCGTACACTGAGGGTGATGAAAGTGTATCAAGGTTCGAAAACGACGTGTGTGGGATGTGTTGTGTGAAGAAGCAAATATGGTCGCAGATGCCAGCCGTGGCGCATGGATGTATTTCAAGATACTGATCAGTCACTACATTGTGTGGAGAAGCGAACACTATCTCATCGAGAAGACGTTTCGGTCACAATAAATCTGAAACCAGAATCAAACTCACCTTCTGGACCTTGTGTGGGGACGTGGGTTCTGGGTGATGTTGTAGCTCCCGTGTGGATTTGATGCTGCACACTATTTCCTGAAAGGACGGGAGTGGCGGCCGGCACGGGAAGAGCTGATGGCAATTCCACACACAAGGTAGCGGTGTTCGACGAGGATGGAGCAGTACGACTCGAATCGGCTGAGTCGTTGTCTGTAAGGATGGCAGTCGATGGTCGGGAGGAAGGAGGGAACTCGTCCGATGAGTGGTTGAACGTCGTAAAGGAAGTGACAGGGAGAATGGTGTATCGAGATGGGGAGTCCAAGACAGCGCCATACGAGAGAGCATCGGTCGTCTCCGCTTGAGTGAAGAAGCTCGATAACCAATCATCAAGTTCGGTTCCATATGAGCCGGAATCATCGGTCCCTATATCGAACGAGGGTATTGACAATCCGGCATCCGATCCCCAGCTAGTAGACCATTGATGTGGTTCCACATCGGAAGTAGGTAAGGATAATTGCGCCAGGTTGGAGATGACCGCTGGATTCACGAAGGAGTCAAAGAGCTCAGTGGCTGTTCCCGAGCTGTTAGTGGGGGTCATCACGCTATCTCCAGTCTGAGTAGTAGTCGTGTTCTTCGTTTGGAGTGGTCTGATTGTCGAGGTCGAGATCGTCGTAGGCGCATAAGAAGTACGGGAGCTCTCAGTAGGGGAATCGCGATAGGAACCAACTTTGAGGGCGAAAGTCTCGTGATGATTTAGCAAGCTGTCGGGGTACAACATAGGATCACTGATAGTATGTTGAGGGGGAGTGTCATTACGGGAATTCGCCGAGCTCGAAGAACGAGCGGAAGGACTTGGTTTAGGTGTTGCTGACATGATCGATGACTCTGATCAGCCCTTGAGAGATATCGAAGAGAAGTAATGGAAGATGAGTTCACTATCAACGGGAAGATAGTAGTGATGAGACATCATGTAGGTGTCGCTCAGGAGGAAGGACGGGGTAACTGTACTCGTTTTGACTCCTGTATGAAACATCAAGAAGCGGAAGACGGAACCGTCTTGTGTATGGTACACTCACCATCGGTCCGAAGACAAAGAAGAAGCAGGAGTCGTGTTGGAAGGGGTACGGAAAAGAAGTGTATCGTCAAGGTGCAGCTGTACACTCATCAGAATCTGGCCATAAGTCAATCAACACGTTCTTCCCTCGTTTCTCGACCGTATCCCTCATCCCCTCCGTCTCGGTTCAAGCCGATTATACTCGACTGGCAAACATGTCGGGATTTGGGAAGCGGTCGTCGGCCCACAAGGATGTTTCGACCGTTCATTGAAGTGATAGCTTTTCAGTGAGGATCTGATCGGATATGATGATCATCGAGAAGGCAAGGTGGAAGGGGGCGCCGATTCGGAATTAATCGCGCACAATATGCACAGGATGTTGTCGACACCTAACAGCAGTGAGCCGTATGGCTGCGATTCCCGATGCACGAGGCAGAAAAGACTGGGATATCACCAATGATTGCGTTTGCTTGTGTGTATGTGTGTGGTATCGTTGTCCGTGTGCGCATTGACATGGCCGGGACATTGATTGGTGGCGATCAGTCTGCGTTATTAACGGGGATCGTGCTTCTACCCTTGCGCCCTTACAGATCTGGCCAGTGTCCTCTGCGCATTATGCATTCCACCCTGTCTAATGAGTACCAGACTCATGCAGAGCCCGCTCAGGTAGTTATCAACAATGGCTTCACCGCGGGCGAGTCGGAGTCTGATGCAAACGGAACTCATGCAATGGAAGAGGGTCGACCGATTTCGCATTTCGAAACATACCCCAGCAATCTGAAACACGACTGTTTCACGTGGTTCTCGATTTTCAGTTCAGTTCGTGCTGAATCAGAATCTTTTTCAGATGGCGTTTACTCTTAATCTGAATTACCGTACAGTACGAGATTATGCATAGTACAACATGGTGAGATCTATCATTGTCCTGCTCCTGGTCGAAGGAAGATTATACTATGCTGAAACTTGGAGCGTCCATCAATGACGCCAGTGGACCAATCACGCCTCTCATTTCGAAGTTGGTTTACGCAATTCGAGACGCCTCGTCAGAACCTTTCTGGCTTCCCACGCATCATCGATGGGGCTTAGATCCGACTGAATCGCCACATCGCGCATTGCCTCCTTAACCCTGCCCACAATATCCCCCTCATCAGTGTCCCCAGCCGAAGTCGTGTGGGCGGAAGTTGATAGAGATACACCGAGTCGTTTGAGAAGCTTGTTCGCGTATGCAGCGTCGACGAGTGGATCGCGGAAGATGTTGGATGATTCAATCTCGAAGATCACTTCGGGTCCTGTATCTCCCGAAAGCGTTTTCAAGTCCTCCTCTAACGATGTGTGAATTTACATCAGACTCGTGTGTTCCGCTCTACTCTGTATGAGGCAGGAACACTCACCGACACCCGTACGGTCTGCTGCCAAGACCTTCAACCAGCTCAACCATGCCTCCCTCCTTGCTCCTGACAAGCTAAGTAGGTGATCCTCCACCCAACTCCACCACAGACCAACAGCTTTACTCTGCACAACCCCCCTCTTCCTCCCTAAACCGGATGCAATGATGCTCGCTGCACCTTGTCGGATCTCTTCATCATCGTCCTGCACTAAGCGTAGAAGAGCTTGGTGTAGAGTAGGAGAGGCGGACGAGGTGAACAAGTGAACAGTGAGGTGTTCGAGTGCTTTGAAAGCAGAGAACCGGGTAGGTTGGGACTGGGCACGCAAATACAATATCAGCTTGCGATCATGAGGAGTGAATGGGTACGCAAAGTGTGGTCGTTTGAAATTACCAAACTACTCACCTCGTCTTGGTGTGAGAACTTTAGTATATGCGCCGCTACTAGATCTAGGTGTTCTCCCAATTTTTGTTCGCCAGGGCTTAATAACAGTGACTGGAGCGATGTCGATGAATGATCAGCTGTTGAACTTGTTTGGTAACCGATCGCATGGCGCTCACCTGATTAATGGTCCATCCCAAAGCGGGTAAAGCTGCTTCTCGCACAGGAACACACTTGGTATTTAAGGTTTTCAACAAACCCTCGCAGACCTCCTCCCACTTCCCTTGCCTTTGCATTTGGCTCAAGGCTTCCTTTGGCCACTCGATCTCCGCCAAAGCGTCCAGAGCTAACACCTTTGAGGCATTGCTTGTCCGCTTTTTGGTACACGATGCCAGAGCGAGCACGCGCTCAAGGGTTTCCGGAGTGTGCATAGTAGGAAGATGTGGGAGTCGTTCCAATGCCAGCTGATGAGTCTCGTCTGTTGATGCGGTGCTGAGCAACGAGAGAGGTGCTGATGTTTCGGACGAGTACTTGAGAATAAACTCCACGTATGATGTGTGTCTGAGATCGTCTCCTGGCACAGATGTCCGCTCTCGGTCACGTAGCTGAGTTCGAGCCTTGTCTAAGGTCTCTCGTACAAGGTAGTCCGAAGTCGGTTTGGCATTTTCGATGTAGTCGCTCACGCATTGCATGACGGCCTGCGTTATGGGTGGACATGTTCCGGGAACGTGATGGTCGATCATGCTGGTGAGGTGACTTTGCACGGTCTCCTTCGACTTGACATCCACGTCATCCCAAATGATGACATTGGCTATGAGCTGATGAAGCAGAAGAAGGAAGCCATGGGTCTGGTTGATTTCAGTCGATGAGATGTGATGATGAATGTTCAAAGCGCGCTGGATGGCATCTGAGGGCGAAAGAAGAGAAGAAAGAGCTTGCGCCGCGACTTGTCGGACCTGCACAGCAAGTGATTCAGTCAGTTCTAGCTGCGAGCGAGGAATCAATGAGGAAGTAAGAAGAGTCGTACTCACGTGATATTCCCTACTCCTCAAGTACGGTCTTACCGCCCTCTCAAGCTCAGTCTGCAGCTCTCCCATACCCTCGGACCACCTCAGGCTCCTGATGATTATCAAGATGGGGAACAAAGGCGAATGCTTGTTCAGACTTGCTTGTACGTTGTCTGTTGATTCTGTCGATTTGCGCAATGAAGCCGTAATGAAGGGAAGGATGAGAGGGTATTTGGCATGGAAGTTGGAGAATGACTTTCGAGTGGCCAGTGTCGATCTTGATCGATAGTAATCTTGTCCACCACGGGGTGGGCTCAGGCAACGATGGACGAGAGTCGAGAAGAGAATCAAGCCAACGTTTCGGACGTTCCAGCTACAAGGTAGATAAGCTTCCTGAACGCAGCGTCGAACTGGCGTCTCACTCACTCTTCAGACTCGAATGCTCCCAGAGCCATCATGACCCCTTTCTCAAAATACCTGTCGAAGTACTTGGTCTGTCTAGCATCTAGCAGCACGATCTTGAGCACGTTGAATGCGTGGACTTTAGTGACATTCGACGTGGAGAGATTGTCCACCCTTGCCAGATTAACAAGTGCTGTGACTGCTGTATCAAGGAGATGTATGTCGTTCGACACGATGGATAGGATACTGTATGGGAGAGCTGCCGATCGACGTGTGGTGGAAAGCTGGTCGGAGCTGATCGTGGTGAGTTCATGCTGTGTTATGAAGATCCGATTAGCTCATCATGAATAGCCTACATGACACTCGCTCACCCGAAGCCAACCATCACACAGATCTCCCAACGACTTTATCGGTCGGATGATCTCGACCAGATGGGCGAAAGCAAGGGCGATCTTCGAGAATGTACCTCTATGTCGGATCTCGTGCAACCAGGTCAAGAAGCTCTTGCCAGCTTCGTCAACCGCGTCCCTACTCCAGACTGTTTGCTGTTCGCCACCGTGAGAGATAGGGAGGGTAACGATCGTCTCTAGCAGTTCTCTACAAACCCTCATTAGCTTACGCCCCCGTTGAACGTGTCACAGTCGCGCTTACCCTGCATCCTTGGTCGCCCTCCAACATCCCGATAAAAGACCGGTATGATCCATGCTCTCATCATCGTCCTCACCATCCTCACCACCACCACCCATCACCTCGAAGGCACGTGCGATTTCATGTTCAGGTCTGGATTCGGTACTGTCCTCTGATTTTGTCGATGCAAGGGATATGACAGGTCGTGTCAAGCCCCAGATTCGGTTGATCAAGTTGACCAGGTGAATCAAGGTCGATCGCCAAGCTGATTGTGCCTCTTCCGTGGAGAGCGACAAACAAAGAAGAAGGTCACTGCAACCACAATCAGTCACTGGTAGGCATAAGTCGTATGAACTCACCGAATAGCGGATAAGAGTCCGTGTAACGGGTGCTCTTCGATCCCCTTTACTAGATCCCTCTCCGCAATCTCGATGCTCTCCTCCAATCTCGAGACAATATCCGCGATAAACGCCAGGGCCCTCGTCTGACTTGCATCGTTCGTTGCGAGTCCACTGAACAAGATACACAGCGCTGCTTTTCCAGCTTCGGCTTGGGTTTTTCGAGGTTGGTTCAACGACCGCAGAGCGGATGACAGCAAAACGTGAGACGCAGGGGTCGATATATCCTCATAACCAGGTAGAGCGATGGTAGCAGATTCCAGACTGAAACAAGAGCATGAGCTCCAACTGTTCTCGGAATGCAGCCCAGTGACTCACATCTTCCTTGATCTGGATCTAACTTCCGTGAATTCGCTAGCTTGACAAGCTATCAGACCTTCCACGCGCTCTCGTGTGAACACCATTTCCTGAGTGTCCATTCTCTCTCCAAATACTTCCAGATATCTGGCCAGGAGGTTCAATGCTAACAAGACGTTGAAAACCGGGTATCGTTTGGCCTGGTTAATGCCGTGGTCGATGAATTCGGCTAAAAACCAATTCCGGAATGACGATGAGGCCGATAACACATGCGCAAGCTGTGCTGCTTCGGCTTCGATAGCCGGTGTCCTGACCTGCTTTCTAGCATTGCGATGCGTAGCAGTCTCAAGCTGGTGAAGACGGACAAAGAAAGCGTATGTCGTTGACGAGAGTGAGGAGCGAGCCCTGCGTATATGAGCAAGATGTCAGCGTTGTCTCGCCCTAAGTCCTTATTTACGCCAAGAACGAGGTGATGAACTCACCCAGCATTCGGCAACGTGGCATTAGATTGGAGGCCTTGCTTGATCAACTCCATAACTTTCGGAGTATAAAACGACTTTGCGCCAGCGACCAATTCGAACGCCCTCAACCTCACATCCGCTTCTTCATGAGCAAGAGCATCCTCCAAATCTTCTTGGGGCAGGTCTTCCACCTTCAGCAAGCCAAGAGACACCCCTAGGGAGGCTACAGTCACCCATGCGGCGAACAGTGTCGGCCGTGCAGAGAGCAAATCCAGCAGGGCTTGCACGTATTTCGGGGACTTCGCAAAAAGAGCGGGCAGGAGATATCGTTTCATGTTGACCATGACGGTGTGAGGATGATCATCGGGATCAAAGTATGGGATGAGAGATTCGAGGATGGACGGATCGAATTTCCCATTGCGTGGAACCAGCAGATTGATGATGAGTGTACACCTCATATTTGCCAGGTCAACCACACCAAGGTCTTCCAATAAGTCCCCCAGGAGAGTGCTTGGTACTGCGGAAGTAGGGATGTATTCTAACATAGCCAAGATCGCTGCCATGTTGGAGCGACGAGACACACCCCCACCAATGGCTTGTCGGAAGAGCGGGACCATGAAGCTCGAAGCAGACGAACCCAGGGTGCTGGTTGAGGCGGAGGGGATTAGGGTAGAGAGTTTACTGGCAGCTGTAAGGATCTCTGCAGCTCGTGTCTGTTGATTTTTGAGAGGGTGTTCCAGATTCGACATGGTTAGAGTCGCAAGGTACTCTCCTGGCTGGAATGAAGGTATGATCCGATCTCGCGTAAGAGCGAGGAGATCGGTCGAAAGGGCTTCTGGAAGTGAAAGCAGGGTTGCCAGCTGTCGAAGAACGGTAAGACTGACTTCTAGCTGTTTAAGCTCCGACGATTCCGGATAGGTAAGCATTATAAGATCAGCTGCTTGAGAGAGCAGAATCCTGCGAGTCGAACAGTAGTCAGCGAAGTGAGCAGCGTTGTACTGCGTCATAGGCGAAAGACACCCACCCATCCTGGATGTCATAGGGCTTTGCTTTCGACAATGCCTTTCGACAAGTCTCCAGCTCCTTGACTTGATCCTGGGAGCCGATCACGCCGACCATCTCGGATATTGCAGTGAGATGTTGCTGCTTTGACAGACTTGAAATACAGAACGAAAGAGAAGTAGACAAATGGGCAAATGTAGAGCGTCAACATATCTATTTGGTTTAGCGCAACAACCTCGAAATTTTGTCGTGACGTGGAAGTTCTCTCGCTCTTCGCCTCTCCATTTGATTCCGTCATCCTATACTCTGAACGCTCTCGATGTTTTGAAGTCAATTCAGATCACCTCCTTCCACACCTTGAAAGTATTCCAAAGATACCGTCACATACTTCAACATACTCGGGGCAAGATGTCAGCAGCATCGTCACCCAGAGGCGCTCAGAATGATTCCGAGCAAGACTTTGTCCATCAGATTGCTATCGAGGTGAGTGTCCATGCCTCTCGTCTTGTAACTACTATTGCTGATGTGCCGCCATACCAGATGTCGCGGTTGATGAATCAGGTTAACCCAAACGATATCCTTGGGAAGCGTATAGTGGAAATCGCGAAAGGTAACAGATCAGGCGATGCATTTCTGAAAGGTGAGTCGACCCATCTTTCGCTCTCATACAAGTGACTAATAGCTGAGCTGTTCCGTATCCTTCAGCGTGCTCGCTCTTTGGCAAGTTTCCAGAAGAACCCATGCTTTCACTTCACTCTCGGATTCTCGCTCACACCTCCATGGCATCTCACTCCAATGGCAACGGGCAACGAAGAGGGTCAAACCATTCGCCGCCTCGCATGTTGGGCGGAAGACCGCCAGGTGGTAGCGACGGGAAGATAGATGGCATGGACCATGATGATACGGACACTCTTGCGCCTGAACCTGCTAGGAAAGGCGGTCTAAGAAGAGCAGGCGGCGATGTGAGTTACCTTTCACCTAGTGTATCGTACCTCCTTGTGTGTTGTATCTCAACAGCTGACCTTCCCTGCAGGCACCAACTTTTAAAGCTCCTGCTGCTGCTCGTCCTTCTCTCCTGGGTCTCGACAAGCTTGCCGCTGAAAAGCGAGCTGCCGCCGCAGCGAGTGCAGGAAGGAGTGAACCACCAAGCAAAAGGACCAAGCGAGAGGTTGACGAGGAAGAAGATGGAGACGCTTCTGCCGGCGGTGTCTTCAAAGGTGAGCGTTAATGTCTGGCTTTGGGATGTAGTCTGACGAGCTTGAAGTCCCCACAATACCTGTTCGACGTGACAACACACGTGTACGACCTGATGAGACACCCAGTCGAGGCCCCGGCTTATCGGACGAGGCTCGGCAAAGATTGGAAACGTACCGGAGGGAACGTAACAAACCATCAACGTCAATTGTCGCCAGTACGGCAGACAAAGATGCCAGTTCCCGTCAACAAGGACTCGGTGATTTCCAATCCCGATTGAATCGAGGATCATACAACGATGATCGAAACAGATCAAGAGATTCGCGAGATAGACCGTCCGACCGCAACGGACGGGATAACGGATATTCACGAGATGATAGACGGCAGGGTGACGGAGACAGACGTGATGGTAGCAAGAGCTGGGGTGCAGCTCCAACTCCGAGGACTAGCAGGTCGGAAAGAGATATGGACGGCGGCAGTATGCGTGTACCAAACAGAGGTTGGGATGAAACTCCCAGAAGATCGAATGGAGCTGGAGGATGGGGCAAGGGAGGGGAAAGCTCCAGACGTGGTCAGACCTGGGACCAAACCCCGCGATCTGGTAGAAGAGACTCGCCGGAAGGAGACGGGTTGCAGCTCGACGCAAAGGAATGGGAGGAAGAACAAGTCAGATTGGATCGTGATTGGTACAGCTACGACGACGAAGGGGCAGTGGTGAGTGATCACATCTCCGAGACAGATGTCATGCTGATATCTGTCATTGCAGGCGCCCGATGATGAGCATAACCCATTCTCGCAATGGGAAAGCTTAGAAAAAGAGAAAGAGGAAGAACTTCAGGCGAAGGCAGTCAAGCGTCAAACCGCACGTCAAGCTCAATTCGTGAGTTGTTCAAGTATCGAGCCCGCTGCGAGCTCCGCCGCTGACTCGTGTCCTAGAATGCCGATAACGAGCTGTGGGAGAACAACCGAATGGAGACATCCGGTGTGATGCAGAAAGGAGGTGTGGATGCCGATTTCGAAGACGATTCCGACTCGAAAGTGCATGTCCTGGTCCACGATCTGAAACCGCCATTCCTTGATGGTACTGTTGCTTACACGAGGCAACTGGAACCGATCAACCCAGTCAAGGATGGTACCAGTGATATGGCCATGTTCGCAAAGAAGGGCAGTGCTTTAGTGCGGGAGAGAAGAGAACGGCAGGAAAGAGAAAAGGTCAGTTGGCAGTACGATCCGAGGGTTGCATGTAGTGGTAATTGACACATATCGCATAGGCTGCTGCCAAGGCTGCTTCCATGGCGGGCACGACATTGGGTAACCTTATGGGTGTGAAGGATGAGCCCGATCTCGGTTCAGGTTAGTCACCGTTGCTGTGATCATTACGAGAGCGCACAACCTGTATGCTGACACCTTTTACAGAGGGACAGAAAGCAGTGGACGAGGGGAACTACAAGGCCGATTCTCAGTTCGCCTCGCATATGACGAAAAACGAGGGTCAATCGAACTTTGCTAGAACAAGAACGTTGAAACAACAGCGAGAGTATCTGCCAGCATTTGCGGTGCGAGAAGAGCTGATGAGTATGATCCGAGACAACCAAGGTATGTGCGTCTACTCACTGATTTACACTATCTGACAATTCTGCGTAGTCCTTGTCGTTGTTGGTGAAACTGGTTCCGGAAAGACAACGCAATTGGGCCAATTCCTTTACGAAGATGGCTACTGTCAAAACGGAATCATCGGCTGTACCCAGCCTCGTCGTGTGGCCGCCATGTCCGTAGCGAAGCGAGTCAGTGAGGAAATGGAGTGTGGTCTTGGTGAGACAGTAGGATACGCTATCCGATTCGAAGACTGCACATCCAGAAACACCAAAATCAAGTGTAAGTGATGGGAGGTGTTATATCGTTCATATATTATCGGGCTAACATCGTAACACAGTCATGACAGATGGTGTTCTTCTCCGAGAGTCTTTGAATGAGGGTGATCTCGATCGATATAGTGTTCTCATTCTGGACGAAGCGCACGAGCGGTCTTTAAGTACCGATATCTTGATGGGTTTGCTACGGAAAAGTGAGCTGCTACTACACTGTGCTGTCAGTCCTTCGCTAACGAGATACAGTTCTCACTCGTCGACGAGACTTGAAACTCATCGTTACATCTGCTACTATGAACGCCGATAAGGTAAGCTGCTGGTTGCTACCACTAGACCACGAGATATTGACAGATATACAGTTCTCTAAATTCTTCGGTAACGCAGCAACCTACACCATTCCCGGACGAACTTTCCCTGTCGAGACTTTCCACTCGAAGTCTCCTTGTGAGGACTACGTCGACAGTGCTATCAAGCAGGTGCTGCAGATCCATCTGTCCAGTCCTCAAGGTGACATCTTGGTGTTTATGACGGGTCAAGAGGATATTGAGTGTACTTGTCAGGTCATCGAAGGTGAGCAACGACGCCGGACCGCCGCTCGAGACTGTGTCTGACAGTGCTTTTTTCTTCAGAACGGCTATCTCAGTTAGATGACCCTCCGCCTATACTGGTGTTGCCTATCTATTCTCAGATGCCCGCAGATCTGCAGGCGAAGATCTTCCAGCCTACGCCTGATGGTCGACGCAAAGTCGTCGTGGCGACCAATATTGCCGAAACATCTCTTACCGGTTAGTCTCACCATGAGTTGATGGACGAAGGCTCTGCTGACACGTTTATTTAGTCGACGGTATCCTCTATGTGGTAGACGCGGGATACTCAAAGCTGAAAGTGTACAACCCGAAAGTCGGAATGGACGCATTGCAGATCACACCTATCAGTCAGGCTAATTGTGGGCAGCGAAGTGGACGAGCTGGACGAACGGGACCTGGGTGTGTATCGAGTAGGCTTAGTATCAGACATTGTGCTGACTGATCGATTTTCCCTCGCAGTTTCTGTTATCGCCTATTCACCGAGACAGCTTACCTCAATGAGCTCTTCGCAAGCAATATCCCCGAAATCCAACGTACGAATCTCGCCAATACCGTATTGTTGCTCAAATCACTGGGTGTAAAGAATCTGCTCGAGTTCGATTTCATGGATCCCC
Source organism: Kwoniella shandongensis (assembly GCF_008629635.2). Lineage (NCBI taxonomy): Eukaryota > Fungi > Basidiomycota > Tremellomycetes > Tremellales > Cryptococcaceae > Kwoniella > Kwoniella shandongensis. The sequence continues at coordinate 649,390 of NC_089294.1, forward strand.
CTCCCCAAGTGAGCTTTGCAATCATCAGACTGTTTCTTCAAGCTGACATGGCATGACAGGAAAACATCCTCAACTCAATGTATCAGCTTTGGGTCCTTGGAGCTCTCGACAATGTCGGTGATTTGACCCCCGATGGCCGAAAGATGTCCGATTTCCCCATGGAGCCTTCACTGGCGAAGATGCTCATCGTCGCCACGCAATACAAGTGTTCTTCTGAGATGCTCACGATCGTCTCGATGTTGTCGGTCCCTTCGGTATTCTACCGACCGCCTCAACGAGCGGAAGAGAGTGATGCTGCGAGAGAGAAGTTCTTTGTACCGGAGAGTGACCATCTTACTCTACTGCATGTGTATACTCAGTGGAAGAGCAATGGGTAAGTTCGACCGGCGCTAAGGTGTGAAATGTGTACGCTGATAATTCCAACCAGGTACTCTGATGCTTGGTGTATGAAGCACTTCCTCCACCCCAAACTCATGCGAAAAGCTCGTGAAGTGAGAGGTCAGCTGGAGGACATTATGAAGACACAGAAGATGGAAATTCTGTCAGTTGGGACAGACTGGGATATCGTCAGGTGAGCACACACTTCTCCCATGCGTCTTTGGCCGGTACTGAGAAGATCGAATAGGAAATGTATCACTGCCGGTTACTTCCACCAAGCTGCTAGAGTCAAGGGTATCGGAGAATACATGAACATCCGAACAGGAGTGAGTCAATGAATGCCTTAGCTTTCCGTCGCATTGTTGACGTTTTCTGCAGCTGCCCTGTGTTCTTCACCCTACTTCAGCGCTGTATGGTCTGGGATGTGAGTATCCTCGTACTTTCGCAGAAGGGTGTGACATTGTGGGCTGACATCATCGCAGACATGCCTGACTATGTGGTGTACCACGAGCGTGAGTGATACATTCATATCCGCGAGACTTTTGCTGACGTCGCTACACAGTTGTTTTGACATCTAAACGTGAGCTACATCGCACGATGCTGTAGGTTGGTACTGACCAACTAACAGAATACATGATGTGTGTCACATCCGTGGACCCATACTGGCTCGGTGGGTCTCATTCTCATTGTTCACATCAGCTCGTGCACTGACTGCCTTTACAGCCGACCTGGGTAGCGTCTTCTTCTCGATCCGTGAGAAGAACTTTGACGCGTTGGCTCGAGCGCGGGCCAATCGAGATTTCAGCAAGAAGACCGAGATGGAAGCTGAGATGGCACGACAGCGAGAAGAGTGAGTCCTGTTACGCAATCATATATATGATCGTACTAATTGCTATACTTATGGCAGGTTGGAAAGGGCCAAAGCGGAGAAGATCCGACAAGAAGCTGTCTCGAAAACGCCGAGAATAGGAGGACTGGGCGTCGCGCACACACCCCGAAGCGCGGGTATCGGAGCAGGCTCTCGATCGTCTGCGACGCCAAGGAGGCGTGGCGGAGGTATTTAAAGCGGGGTGATACCTGTAAGGACATCTACAACGGAGAGTCTTGTGATGATGTATATTGTACTTATCAGCGGTTTCATTTTCGCTACCCCAGAGGTGTTTCCTGTTTATTGTATTACTGATCTCCTTTCACCACATCTCGCGACTCCGGAATATGTGTGAATGAAAGGATCACGGCAGTGGTTTCCGAACCAGCACCTTTCATGCGATAGATCTAACCACTTCCTTTGTGAGCCCTTTCCGAGGTTATGGCAGTTACGAATATGGTGTGATATAAGCGGGAAGTATTATCTCTGCCTACAGGCATTGTCGCATATCGGCGTACTGAACACAAGGAAGTTCCGCACATCGAAAGACGACCACCCAGGCTTCATTCCGATCAACATGCCCACCATCCGCACAAGGGTCATACGTAACCCGCGGTCAGTCCAGGCGATTGTCATTGTACTGATCATCATCATCCTAACATACATATTGCTGTCAGGGGGTAAGAAGGGTAAAGGGAGACGGTCGAGGGCTAGTGGTAGTAGTGCTTCTGCTGATGGAGGGAAGGCGGATAGCACCCGAGCAGCGACCAGGACTCTAAGAGATGGGAAGAACAGTAAACATGGGAAAGGGAAGAAAGACAAGAAGGGGAAGAAAGATAAGGGGAAGGGAAAACGCGATAGTGGAGGACGGCATAGTGAGGATGAGAGTGATCGTGAACGCAGTAGCAGAAGTAATCGTCGAGATCGTAAGGGAGGAGAAAAGGGTGTATCAGGATCGAGATCGGACTTGAAGGGTGACAAGGATGACAAGGAAGCAGGAAGTAGAAGGGGAGGAAGTAGTCGACGGAGTAGTGGTTCATCACCCAGTGAGGCAGGCCAAAGCGGACAGAGTCAAAATGACGAAGAAAAGAAGAAACAAGAGAAGGAACAGAGGAAACCAGAGAGGGAAAGGAAGAAACAAGAGAGGGAAAGGAGGAAACAAGAGAAGGCGAAAGCTGATGCGAAAAAGAAAGGCAAGAGGGAGAAACCACCGATCGAATGGGTTCAACCTCCTGTCCCGCCTCCGATCAATCCTATGCCAGATCATCGAACTGTCACACCTACTCGAAGTCAGGTCAAGAAACGGGATCCTGTCACCGATGCTCTACCACCTAGTCCGAAGAAGAACGTCAATTTCGTTGATCAAGTTGGCAAATCCCCTTTCGAAGGTTCTCCCGTTACGTCGCACGTCCGGAAATGGGGAGATTTACATGGTCTAACCGACGATAGTGATAAGAAATACGATTTCAAGGGGAAAGCCGCCAAAAAATGGTGGGATGGACATCGTTCGATGCCAGGTGCAACTTCTCAATGGTCAGCCAAGAATCTAGCGACAAAGGGATTGTTGAAGAAGGATCTACTGGACCAAATGGCAGCAGCGGAGAAGGTCGGGCTGGCCAAAGAAGGTGATGGGGGTCTGTGGAACGAAGCACTGAAGGATGATTGGGATGAAGATTTTGGTCCTGTTCCCGCTGTGGCAAAGAAGATGGCTATGGAAATTGCGAACCGGATCTCTTCGAGGGATATCGCACAATTGGCCAATACGTTGAAAGTGAGGAAGAAGAATACGAAGAAATTGGATAACAAACGACCTGAGTTTGAGAAATGGCTCAACGACATCTCACATTCGATGGACAGGAAACAAGTTCCGTTCAAATTAACTTTAGGATGGTTCTGCGATACATATCGCTGCAAGCCGCTGAACAGACGACAAGGCATATGCGATCAACCTGTACCCATGACGACGGACAAGAAGATCGGTTCAATCGCTCAGATGTTGGCTTGGATGGAATATCTAGGAACGTTGATGATGAACCAGCGTTTGGCCGTAGGACTGGATCTGGACGGATTGGCGATGCGTGCTCTTGCCATCAAAGAAGGGGGGACGTTTCGATTGGACTTGACAATATTCTTACCCGGCGGTCCTAATATTTATAAGAAACCGGAAAGGGATTGGGCGATCAGAGTCCAAAACTCCAAAGCCGCCTTCTTGACATTCCACTATCAACTGATCAAAGCATTACAAAACACCGAGAACGATACCATCCAAGGAGAACAATTCAAGCGGAGAAGACTCATCTTTCGGCCAGGTTGGACCCTCATGGGCGTCAACAAAGCTGGTAAACTCGAAGAACTCCCCGCGGAAGGACAAAGTATCGCCCAGCGAATCCCTATCAAACGTACTCCAGAATTGTTGGAAATCCCAGCAGATACGAATGATCAAATGCCTGAAATATGGAAAGAGACCGAACTGAGAAAAGCATTACAACGACTCTGTCCGTCCGAAGTGTGCTTTCAAGCATTACGACAGTTTCATTGGGATAAGAGATCGATGACTGAACAAAGTTCGAAATTCAATGCGATGAGTTTCATGATCGCCCTGGGTCTATGTGGCGAGAAGCTTAGGTTCGGCAAACGAAAAGAACGGATTGAAGAACACTTGACGAGCGATTTCATCCGTTATTTGGACTTGGGGGGATATACACCGATCGTACTTGGCAAAACTCCCAAGTTTATCAAACTCTCTGATTTCCCAGCGGTAGAAGTCTTGGTATTAACATATCGTCCACTCGGGCAAAAAGTACCGACTGCTGATCTGCTTTTGACGGAGTCATATGGGCTTCTCGATAAGCTAGATGAGAAAAGACCAGCAACCAGATTACTTAGTGGTCCGCCACCTCGACTGAAGATATTCGTCTCTGTGCCCGATCGAAGTATGGTTCGATCTCTCATCGCAGACCTAGACAAGAAACTGGCCCATGAGGCTAAATCGGGCGACGCGACCAAGGCTAGTGGGAAAATCAAACAGTTGGCAGGAAAAGCTTTGGCAGAGGTGTATGTGATGGATGATGGCGCGGCAGATGCGAATAAGGAGGGGTCAATGCCAAGAGGCGTGAGGTTGAATTACGATCCGAAGGGGGCGGAGAAGCTACTAAGGACAGGACAATAGAAGTTGGTAGGAGGAAAGCACCTTCCGCAAGAGCGAGCAGATATCAACCTACTGTGACAACAGTATCATACATTGTTGTAACCAACAATACGCCACTGATCCAATTGCAGAATAGTCTTCTCAAGCGATGTCATCTTTACCACCTCACTATTCCTCGACAGAGTACGTCCAGTCCTAACCTGCTCTTCAACGTGGCATTACCAATTCGGCCTGCTCCTCGACATCAGCAAGACTTCTTCCGCATTGATTCAACTTTGAGCCGCAAGCTCACGCATTCAAAATTCCCTTCTGAATCGAATGCACCCTTTCTTCTCTGGTCATATCGACAATAGCCTACACGACACGATTTTCAACACTCAGCACTCTCTTCATTCACTCGTCCTATGCCTGCCTAAAATACGATTCGGGCCCACTTACATGGGACAACGTCCTACTCATCATTGGCCAAGTCCCTGCTCCTCCCAACGCACCCGGTACTCCAGGAGCATCGAATGGTCTTCTCACTCCATACTCTTCCAGTGTAGGAAGAAGCATGAATGACATCGGCTGACCGCCCGGCGTTGGAGCAGATGCAGGTTGAGCGGCGGGAGTGGCGGTTGGCTGAGAAGGTGCTGTTGGCTCGGGAGGGAGACGAGGAAGAGGAGCGCCAGGATGGCGAAGATGCCACAACATTTCTTTTTCTCTTGCCCTGTAAGACAGTGCGTATCATGTGAGCTGAAATGGCGATGTCTCTCTGCGTGTCAGGAAACTCACTTCCTTTCCTTCTCCTCCCGTTTCCTCTTTGTCCTCTCCTCCTTCTCTTTCAACTTCATGCTCTTCGCCAACAACTTCATCTGCTCCTTGTTCATCTTCTCCCACCTCTTCACCTCCTTCTCTTGTTCTCTCAACAACTTCTTACGCGTAGATCGATCGAGATACTCCCAATTGTTAGGAAGAGGTTTAATGCGTTGTGGTACGAGGGCGGGCGTTGCAGTGGTTTGTACTTCGGTCAGTTGTGGTATGGGTTTACCGTAGACTGGGGTGGCTTTGGGTATCTTATGCTTTACTGGTGGCTAGTGAGATAGATGTACGATACTACATCAGTCTTGGGAACAGCATACTGCTCGTACGTCCCGTCCAACAGATTGTGAGGTGCAATATGACAATGCTGCAATCTGCAACTTACAGCGTACCCGTATCCATACCCGTATTGATCGTCCCACACAACCTTCTTCTGGCCATCGCCGAATAATCGATCACAGAACCCTCTCTTAGGCGGATCCAGACCCCATCCCCATGCATATGGATAGGTCTCCTCCGTGGTCAGAGGAGCGCAAAGTGTCGCAGGTTGCGGATAGGCCAGACCTTGCGCAGCGGAGTGGGAAGTCATTCTCGTAGCTCAGCTGGGTTTGTGATGATGGAAGGGGTTGGGGTTCAGTCTGGTACTATATGAGCAAGGTTTGGCAGATCAGGTGGTGTAGCTAAATGCTGATCAGTATGATGCGAAGTGTGCGTGACCTATAACGACATCAGATGCATGCACAGTTTTATGCCTACCGTTGCTTCATCTTTGATGATGTTCTATTCTGGTGAACAATTGAGTGAACAGTGATATGTGTGTAGTGGAGACACACAGCCCCGAGTACCCTGTTTCATCTTCCTCCATCATTGTTCGATCGATCCGCGTTGTTCCTGTATGCCAAACAGAGGATGCATGTCGTTACACGTGACAGACCAAATATGCACAATAGAGACCATCATGACTGTATGAAAAGCAAGAAACCAAAACTCTACTACACTTAGTTGCCGGTCTTGAGAGAAGGTGGCAAAGAGCTAGCGGGATCAGCTGCGGATCGCTCTCCCTTCTCTCCTCTCTCTCCTCGCTCCGCGTTCCTGTTTCCACCTCGTCCACCTCGACCTCCCCGACCTCGACCACCACCTCGTCCACCCCGACCGCCTCGTCCTCGTCCACCACCTCGGAAGCCACCCTTGCCACCTCGCTGCTTCTTCTCATCTTGCTCGTTGAGCTTGTCAGCGGCGTTCTTGCCTTGGAAGTTGGCTCGGGTGTTCCAGAAGTTACGTTGTTCTTGCTCTACAGACCGACCAATATTCCAATCAGCTCTGTTTCTGCATAAGTCTGACTTGATATGACATCACTCACCGGACATACGAGCCCACTCAACCTCCGCACCACCGAATTGCATCTTGGCAGCTCTGAACTTTTCCAAATCTTCATCGGTGAAGACGGAAGAATCTGACTTGGCAATAGTACCGAAAGCAGCTCCAGGAGGGAAAGCGAGGAAAGGAGCGCTCCCCAAGACCTCGCCGACCTGAGCCTTCAAATCCTTCCAATCTGGGTTCTCTCCGTGGTTGATGAATTTGACGGCTGAGTCGTTCTCGAAAAGGATCTTTGAAGGATCCAGGACCTTGCCGGTGTGTCGGTCACACTCAAGTTTGGCACCCTTGTACTCGATGATGAGGGGTTCAGGCTCTTCAGTTCGGGCACCCTTGCCTTCTCGCTCCTCGCCATCCTCTTCTCTTCCTCGTTTCCTGTCGTTTGTCCTCTGTCCGGTCTGGCCCTGGGGTCTGCTTCCGACAATGGCGACCTCATCGGGGATCTTGGCTAAAGCAGGCAATTGTCCCTTCTTCGCCTTCTCCATCTCTCTGAACGCGTTGAACTTCTTGACCACAGGTCCGTCTGATTTAGATCCTTGTCGTCCCTTGTGGATCTCATCCTCAGGAATACCCTTCTCCTTAGCCTTCATGGTCACATAAGCGTCTCTAGTAAGGTCGACCGTGTTAGTGGATCTTCGACTTCTGCAGAGGCCTAAAGTTCCATCACTCACTTGGACATCTTGACCATCTCTGGGCCATCGGCGGTGAATTTAGGAATGGATTCTTGCTCGAGGAACTTGTTCATGTCGGCCTCGTAAGCGAACTCGGCGAAGACAGATCCCTACAAATCAACGAGCGTCAGCTATCGATCTATTAGGCTATGACGACTGGTTTAGCTCACCTTGAACTTTCCCTTGCCCTTGCCAGCAGGACCCTTGCCCTCGAGATCTCCTCGCCTGAGTCGGACAGCGTTGATCTTGCCGAATTGCTCAAAGTACTGCTCGATCTTTTCTTGCGAGTTCGCCTCTGTCTCCTCCTCTCCGAAACCTTTCTGCGAATGAGACCAGCTCTGTTAGCCGGAAGACCAGATTTGTGCAGCGCATAACGATGCAATAGCACTCACGACGTAAGCGGACCTAGACCAAGCGGTGGCGTTAGGCTCCAGGGGTCTCCTCCTCCTGACGTTCTCTCCGTCCTCGCTGATAGCGACCAAAGCATCGTTTCCCTCGTCCTTGATAGCCTTCTGCAAAGCGTAGACAACGAAGGGTACACCGAGAGCTTGGAACTCTCTCATTCGCTTAAAGGTGAGGATGGTCTTGATGGGAACCCAACCTTCGGCGTTACAGCATGTGAGGGAGAAGAAGTATTTGTCGACGGGGAGGTTAGAGTCGGAGAAGTAGAAGTAGACTGCATAAGAGTCCATGTCAATCGCGAGTTCTTACGATTGACGACAGGATAGGACAAATGTGACATACCTTGCTTAGCAGACTTGGCGAGGAGCTCTTCGACCTCTTTCTCATCCTTGCCCTCAACCTTGGGAGCGGGACCGAGCTCGGTGGAAGGAGCAGCAGGCTTGGAGTCGGAAGACTCGGCAGCAGGGGTAGCATCAACCTCGATAGGGGTAGCCTCTGTTTCGGGCTTGACGTCGGACATGGTAGCGGATTCTTATTTGAAAGGCGACGGGATGAAATGTAAAGGATAGATTGGTTGATTTTGTGTGCACGTAGACTCGTTGTCTATTCCTGTGCTTTTGGTCGTGATTATAGATGATGTTACGGAGCACAAGTGTATCAGGCATTCAACACAAAATCACACACATCAAGACAGTGGACTTCGAACTTTTGCAGCAACAATGACAACTCTCCACCGTCAAGAAATCTTATCTCCGTCCGGATTTATCCCAATGTGGCACAGCGTGGGAGACGCCAAGGTAGGTGTCATCCAGTCGGGTGGCAAAAATCAAAGTGGAGGAAGTCCATCCAGCCATCTTTGTTGGTGTCTTCCCTGAGAATCTGATGTACAAGTCCAGTATCTTCAAGTTGATATACATCATCGGTAGAGATGGCGTTCAGAATAGCAGGTAGCAGTGCAGAACAGGAGCAGATCGATGCTCGTCCATTCCACAGGCTACGGGGCGAGCCGGCTCACTCTCTCTCGTGGTGCGAACTGCTACTGACCATTGATGAGGATGTCAATTTCTCGCAATCGTCTACACTGCATCATCATCACCTCTTTACCTCCATCCTCACTTCTAATCCTCCTAACTCACAACTTATAATCCTCACCGCTGCAGGTCAGCACACTCTATACACTACCAGCCTATCAACAAACCTCTTGACGAGGCAACGCTACCTTACCACATTCTCTCAAATCTTACACGCTCACACGCTCACAAGCAAGTACAACTAAGCAACAGCGGCAAAATGACCATCAAACGGTCCAACTCCGCTACCGCTTCTGCTGCCGCCGCCATTGTCGGTCTTGCTACTCTGCCTGGTGCACTTGCTATGACTCCCGCAGCGCGATGGGGTCATCAAGCCGTCTATGTAAAATCGAAGCAGGCGATGTATGTCGTTGGAGGAGAAGTGATTTCGTCGCATACCGAGATCACCAACGAGGTTTTGATTTTACCTGTAGGTTAACCTCGGTCGCCTTGACAATCACGGCTGTGACCCTCATCCATGATGCTGATGATCGGTTATTGGCCCACTCCGCTAGCTCAACACCTCGAGCCCCTCATTCAGCACCGGCTCGTCAACTGGACTCCCTCCCCATGCCTTCGGTTCGATGATCATCAATCCGGAATCCGACTCCCTAGTCGTCGTTGGAGGAATGACGTCGGCCTGTGGGACAGATGGTACAACCCACACTCTCAACCTGAGCTCGAACGATGGGTGGATCACTAGCAGTCCGAACAACTTTGTGAGACGAAGGGGAGCAGGATTGGCTTGGGTGGACAATGGTTCTTCTGGTGGAGCGGTCATGGCTGTTGGTGGTATTGCGGACACATATGCGTGTGGTGAGTTGCCATCACTCCAGCTCAAGCCGTCTTGATGTTGTCTCAACATTGAAGCGATACTGAACTTCTCTCCTCATAGCTTCCTCTACCTACTCCTACCCTGCTTCGGATGTCCTGTCTCTCCCCATCTCCTCATCCTCCCTTATTTCTTCGCGAAACCTCCCTACCTCTCTCACCGGATCTACTCTGGCAGTGTCCGATTTCAGCATCGCGGCCGACCCGACCGGTAAGATCTACCTCGCTGGAGGTCAATCGTCAAATGGCGACCTTGTTGGGCTTGAAACTATTGGTATTTGGGATGCCTCGAGCGGCTGGACCTCGCAGAGCACTTCAGGAGATGTACCACCTGGCAGAATTGGTGCTTCGCTTGTCGCACACCCTAAGCTCGACTTGCTGTGAGTATTGGCTGCGACGGACAGCCATGTTAGCCGACACTGATGTCGATTCGCAGAGTTATGCAAGGAGGTTCGGTGAACAACGGATCAAGCGACACTCCGACAGCCCTCTTGGCTTTCCTCAACACCACTTCGTGGGCGTGGTCGACACCCTCGAACCTCCAGCCACCCGCTTCGTCAGCTGTCTCGTATCACACGTCTGTCATGACTGACCAAGGTGTTATGATTTCGGCTTTCGGTCTCTCGGCGTCTGGCAGTCCGCGATCCGATGTGTACTACCTCGACATGCGTGACCCGACCGGATCATCGTGGACCTGGAAGTCTAGCTGGAATAACAACATGCTTGCCAAGTATACTCCTTCCAACAGCAACACTGGATCTACCGCTGGTAACAACAACAACTCGATTGGGACTACCGCCGCGGCAGCAGATACCAAATCGGGCTCCGGTCACTCAACCAAGCACATTATCAGTATTGCAATCCCTGTGATTGTAGTGCTCATTCTTCTCGCGCCGATTGTTGTCTACTTGATTCGTCGACGAGTCCGACTTATCAAGAAACGCCGTATGGCACGACACTTCTCCTTCTCCTCTCAAGAGGACGAAGGTGGATTCACCAGTCCATTCTCGCAGTACATCAACAAGCGACGAACCAAGACTCAATTCCCCTTCGGTCGCGATGCGAATGAGAAGGATGGAACCCTCGTGTCTGATTTCACGGGTGGTCTAGCCAGGATGGTCAGTCGATTGAGCAGCAGGTCCAATTCGGACGAAGGACATGATGGGCAAGCGACAGATAGGGAGATGGTACAGGTGGCAAGGAAGCCCATCAGATTGGATGGTCCCCGTGGTTCGAAACAACCAATGAATTGGGAGGAGATCGACTTTGGCCTCGGTAAACTCGACGAGTCAAGGCATTCTGATCCCTCATATGGGCAACAAGCTCAACACGATTCTGCGGTTCACGGTACCTCAGACCGAAACATCAATGATGAGGGAGGCGCTGCCTACGGCGGTGTTTCCTTCCCCGTCGCTTCCGCCGCAACAGCACAAGGTGCTCAGGGCTACGAGCCCCGAGCTTTGTTCAATGCGGAGGATGAGCACATGGCTGCTCCACCTCTTGTCACTCTCAATGATTCCACCCTCGACAACACTGGTTCACCATTGAACGACGGACAGGGACCCCTCCTTCCTTCAGTCGTCATCATGCCTCCTACTGCACCTGCTACACCTGCCATCAACTCACTTAGCACCGCTTACCCCGCAATGGAGCCAACTCCCGCTACCGGTCCTCAGCAGCAGGATGGTTTGGACTGGAACCAGCTGCAACAGGAATTGGACAACAAGCCTGCGTTCCGATCGATTTCGCCTCACGCCCAACTCCGATCTCACGCACACGCTTCCGCTCCTAATGTGATCACCAACATCCAAAGGACCGAGTCTCCTCGACCTATCACTCCTACTACGCCCCCATCGCTCCCTCCTCTCGAGTTCCAGCGTACACCTTCTCCCTCGGGAACGATCACCTTGGTGAACCCCAGGACGGGTCGACGAAGCGCCGAGTACCTCCCCTTCTCCAGCTCCAGCACTGGTCTCGGTCCGGGCGCGCCTTCTCCCCGAAGTGTCTCTTCGCCCACTGGCGCTAGACAAATTGCAGGTGGATTGGCAAGACGTGGTTCAGCTCCACTCGGTGGTCAAGCTAAACCCTCTGCCAATGTCAACCCTTTCGACGATAATGCCTCTCCCCTTTCAAGCGGTCAAAGTACCCCTAAAGCGGGTCGACCTTTGTCATACGACGCGTCTGTCAGACGAGCAAGCGCCGGATCGTTGACTTACCCTGCTGGCAACGGCGGTGAGAGGAGAGGAAGTCAATTGCGAGTCGTCAATGTGACAGACTCGGATGATGAGGAGGACAAATCGGGCCAGGCGATCTAAGCGCGGAGTGAGGAGGGTTACCCTCAAACATGTCTTGTTATGTATTGATCGCGTGTGATCAGGGAGACGCACAGGTTCCGTTTATGGGGTGGACAGGCAAAGGCGAATGTTTTATAGCAGTATTTCTCCAACAAGCTGAGCAGGCACGACTGGATCGGCCGCTTGATTGATTGAATAAGTAAATTAGGTAAAGTAGTATAGTATAGTATCAGCGTCACAGATATGAGATGCATGTGAATGGACAATACCTACAGTGTACAGAAAGTGCGTAACGCTGAACGATCAGGTGAAGATTGATCGCCACGCCACATGAGGAATGCTACTGGTAGTGGTGGCCATGTGCTAAGCGCCCGGCGCCATCGGCGACTTCCGAAGAGAGATCTCCCAGAGGGTCGATGACCGAGCCCGTACAGATCGGGACTGCAGGAGGAGTTGGGAAAAGACAAAACGTTCATGCGATGGCAGTCCCTTCATGCATGACACCAAGTATGATACATCCATCCCACGAGGGAGACCGGACTTGGCAGAGAACAATTATAATATTGTACAATCCACACGAAGCAGACTTGTTGTCGGGTCGGTTATGCGTAATTTATGCAGTATTCTTCCACTGATGATTTAACCTTGATTAGGAGCAAAAGATAAATTTACGCGCTCGCTGACTTCGATTTCGGGCACTTTTGATCATTCGGTCACCCATCTCATCCCATTCTTCGCCTCTTCGTCATATCTCCTTGACTTGACATATATAAAGACCGGCTTGTGTACAATACCGCTGTGTCTTTCGATCTCTGGTCTTCATAATATTATAGGCTACGATCTGTGATACCACCACGTTCAGGAAAGAAGGGGCATTATTCAGTGAAATTCAAAATACGTGAATCGCTCGGAACATAGTGAACAGATTCAATCGGACCGACAAACGGATAGGAAACGCTATAATAGATTTGCATAGAACATCGTGGATATCTGCATAAACTCGATTGCACAGGAAGAGAGGGGGAAGAGTGATTAAAGTCCACCAAGAGGACCAACACGAGCTCGACCATCGATTATACGAAGATTAGTACTACATCGCAACGCCTCGATTGTATACCCTTCGCTAGAGATCACCTAATCTCTCATTGAGGACCATGGAAGGCAGTGCGGGGACATTGGAGATCAAAGCTGCGGCTCTTGAACGCAATACGGACTCGAGCTTCCTGAAGGAAGAACCGAATATCGATCCCGATGGCCCCACAACCGAAAAGAACAGAATAGCGGAGGAGGCGGAGAGACCGAAATTAGATACAGAGCTTAGTGGGAAAGACAAACCGCCATGGGGCATCAAGGTGTGTCTTTGTTTTCTATCAGGTCAAGTCCGACCGGGAAGTGTGGAGCTAATTCGTCTACTGAATCGATGGCGTAGTGGCGAAGTTCGAGTTGGTTCATCACTAGTGTTGTGACATTGGGTGCGACGACGGATATCCTCACCTATGTTAGTCATTGTTCAAGTGTTGCTGTGATTCTGAGACGATTGTGCTAATGGACTGCCGTTCATCCTGCAGACCATAGTGGTTCCCGTTCTGCCTTATCGGTTACAAGCGATGAATTACACAAATATATCTTCCTTGACATCCTGGCTTCTTTTCGCCTATTCCGCTGGAATCCTTGTTTGTGAGTCTACCACATTCAGACTGTCCCACAGCGGTCGTGTTACCACGTCATTCATCTCTTCTGCTCTTTAATGAGCTAATAGCCAATATGGTCCATCGTAGGTACCCTCCCGGTAGCGTGGTTCTTTCACAAATACCCATATCGTCGTAATCCCCTCGTTGGGGCAATCTTGGTTCTGCAAGGATCCTTGGTCCTGTTCATGCTCGCGAAGCCGTATTGGGTCATGGTGGTCAGTCGGTTCTTGCAAGGTGCAGCGAGTACGATCGTTTGGTCTGGTAAGTTCTCCTCAACCGTCTGACTGCAAATCATTTGACTGACATCCGACATAGTTGGTTTTGCCCTGATGTGAGTGGTCGTCAATAACATCGTGGAGTACTAGAGCACTGGAGTACTGGTAACCATGCTGACTTTCATGGTCTTTGATCAGCTGCGAGAATGTCGAGGAAAAGAATATCGGTCGACAGATCGGTTTTGCTTATTCAGGAGTCGCAATCGGTACCACGATTGTGAGTCGCCTTCCCATTGCAGAATACTGTCTCACAAAGGTCCCATAGAGCTGATCATCCCTGTTGACCAGGCTCCACCTATCGGAGGAGCGTTGTACTCTGCACTTGGCTGGCATGCCCCTTTCATCTTCTGCATCATTATCTGCGCCATCGATCTCGTTTTACGACTTTTTGTTTTGGAGCAGAAAGATCTCCGAAAATGGGAGGCCAAGCACGCTCAACGACTAGCAGCATCGCATCAACGTGTAGCGGCAGACGAGGAAAGACGATCAAGAGGTCTGGATATCGGTTCTTCCGATGTTGCGACAAGAGACGATAGTCCGGATACTCTCGTAGCGGCCGAAGTTGAGAAGAAACCAAAGACAGAGCTATCGCCTTGGGGTGTGATTGTCGCGCTAGGTTCGTCGCCAAGAGGGATGACAGCATTTGTCGTCTCAGTCGTTTACGGTTTGGTTCTCGGATCTTTGGAGCCCTCGTAAGTGGACACCCAATGTCGCTCATGCTGAGCTATGATGACGCTGAGAATGACCACTGATGGTAATGCAGCTTGACATTGCGAGTCCAGAGTATCTGGCACAAGGACGCCGATTTCGTCGGCCTAGTCTATCGTATGTTTTCCTGCATCCTCATCGCTCCAATCACGCTGACTTGACATCCACAGTTGCCGCTGCTGCCCCTACATTCATCTCGGGACCCGTCGTCGGTGCCATGGCCGATAAATGGGGAGCGGAATTTATCATGTTACCTGCTTTGATCATGATCTTACCTTGGCTACCTCTCATGCTGTTATCGAAGAGCATAGCTGGGTTCATAGTGTTCTTTGCGATCGCTGGTGAGTCACGCTGTCCGTCCTCGACGCAGGTATTGACGCTGATGTTTCGCTATCGCAGAATTCTTCTTGAGTTGTGCGATGGGTCCGACGGGTTTGGAGGTGACAATGGTGGCGAGAAACATCGTGAGTAAATAGTGTTCACGCAATATCTATTTCCACATCGAGGTCTTATCATCTGATGTTATGTTACCGTTAGGACGGAATCAGCGAAATCCGTGAGTGCTGAGATTCTGCTCAAGAATCAAGACGAGCCGCTTGCTAACTCTTCCATTCTGCAGATCAATTCGCAGCTATGAACATTGCCTTTGGTGTGTTGACTTTGACCTGACTCCCACAAAAGCCAATACTGACTTCGTCCGAAATGCTAGCTATCTCAACGGCAATTGGAACAGTTGCTGGAGGACAGATGTACGATCACCTGACAAACGGGTGGGCTGCTGTCATTTGGTGAGTGTTCCTTCTTGCATCGCTCAGGTTGCAAATCTCCGAATGCTAACATTGTTGTTCGTATTGTCCACCCTGTGCAGGTTCTGTTTCGGCGTATGCGCTTTCGTCATCCCCTTCCCATTCTTCTTTACGGGAAACAAATCGTTCTATCGACGATTGGTAGATAGGGGAAGAAAACCCTCCGACAATGTTGAGATGGAGAGTGGGCAAGGGACAGATGAGACGGTCATTTCATACAACGTCCCACCGGAGAGGACAAGGACTCGAGACATGTAAGGAAATGAGATTATAATATGGGCTTTCCGTATCCTTGTGGGGAGAATAAGCTTGAAAAGAAGGATAGAAGCACAAGGTATTTTAGACGGCATAGTATCGCTCATATTTTGTCGGAGGGACATTCGGATCAGATCATCATTATCACTTGCTTGTACCACTCATTGTCATGTATCTCTGCATTCGCTCCAGCTTCTTGGATAAGCGAGGGGTTTCTCCACAGAGCACGAATTCTCCTTCGGCAGAGGACTGTACAGCTATGCAATTCATTCTTGATTTGTATTGTATACTACTTCTTTTGGTACCCGTTCTCCTAGTCTGCCTTGCCGACAAGCAAGGGTAAAACGCTCTAGTCATCCGACATCATCGAGTCCGTGTCCGCGAACGGAGCATACTCGTAATCCATCCTAGAAAGCGACGACAAAGACATATCAGCAGCACTTCGCCTTACATCGTCACAGTGACTTACGGTCTTCTCATCTGACTAGTCACCCAATCCTCATCCGTATCTTCTAGACTGTATCCTTGTCCACCTGTATACGTGAGAAGTACAGGGAGCAACACCAGACCGTGTAGCGCTCCGGAAAGGATGAGCGAGAGCCACATTCTGAAATAGTAGATTTCGAGAAGTTTGGATCGTGTCAGAGCGAGGACGGAGATTCCAATGAGCTTCGTCATTGTGATACCGGAGAATACCTAACAACAAAAAAGGAATCAGCGAACAAGCGGGATCGAAGATTAACACAGGAGCAGACCGTCTATTTCGGGGTCCGGCAGTGTGCACAAACCACTCACCGAGGGTCCAACATCGACCAACGCTGTCCAAGCTCTCTCATCCATCTCTCTCTTTCCATCAATCTTATCCACCGGCAACCCCGATCCAGCGCCCATGAACGCTCTTGCGATATGACTACAGAACTCGACCGCGATACCGAGACTGATCACCAAGTTGACCAAACTGATCGCATTGAGAGATATACCCCAGAATCCCATGAGACCCATCACGTTCGTAACCGCCAATGCGCAGACAAATGTCACCGTTGCTCCTGTCTTCCAGGATCCGAGGAGGAGTGAGGTGATTGCCAGAATAGCGAGTAAAGCAAGTGAAAGAACTTCGATTGCGATAGACTTGAGATGCTCGTATTGATCGAAGAAGACGTAAAAGAGGGAATACGCAAAAACCTTGACACCTGTGCGACGAGAGATGTCTGCCGAGATCCGTTGGGCTGCAGTCAAAGCGTCGATGAAATCGGCTTGCGTCTTGAGAGGTGTATGATACGTCCTGAAATGGGACGCCAAGACAGTCGTGTTGTCTGACGCCAATTTGACCGCGGATGCGTAAGGTGCTTGTCCACCGAGAGGACACTCTTCGTTCGTGGGCGAAATCAACCATTGTTGGAGGTACCGCATGAAGTCGCTTCCTTCAGGCAAACCCGACATTGTCGAATCCCAGTCTTGCCCCTCGAAACACGGTCGGCAGAGTCGATCGGAGTCGCGCGGCGCACAGAAGGTAGTTGGATCACGCCGTCTCACTCGACAACAGCTCTCAAAAGTCGGGTTGGTCCACTGTAAGAAATCATCGATCCACGCAGCTGGCGGAGAAGCAATGAAAGAACTGTCGGGTCGTTTTCGCTCGGCTTCAAGAGTATTCGCAACGGACAGCTCTTCGCAAGTCGTGAAACGTCCGCAAAGCTGTTGCTGACCGTGCCGGTTTGGAACATCGGCGTTCTGCGCAACGAAGTACACTGGCGGTCCAACGTCGAGGTATGCGTCCAGGGCGTTGAAATAAGGAACCAAGTAGGACTCGGATGGCAGAGCCAGGCGTTGGTCTGAGATGTCGACGTCAGTAACCTTGGTCGGTTCTGATCATGACAGTCACTTACCGAGACCTAGCGTGATATGCTGAATACCAATGGTCGCAACGAGGAAAAGTCCACCGAATGCTACCAGGACAAGTTGTTTGACTTCGTGGCGCAGCAAGAATGGAGCGTAAACGCGTCTCATGAACTTGGCGACTACGCCTTCGCCAGACGGAGCAGTGTTGTCATAAAGACCAATTGGTGGGCGAAGTCTCACACAAGGGAAGCAGTCGATTCGCATAGACTAAAAACGCGTTCATGAGCACTTACCCGTATGATATCTATAGATGCACAATGAAACTCACCTCTGCGCGTTTGAGGTCGAGTGTCATCGCACTAACGAAGACTGTTACTTGCATAACAGCTCCGAGGAACACACTTCCCGCTGCGTAGATCGCAAAGTTCCTCACTGCCGGCATGGGCACAAGTGCACCCAATGCGAAAGCAACCACTTCCGTTACGGAACTCAGCAGGATCGATGGTCCCATGCGAGCCACTGCTCGGGCGACTCGTTCTTCGGCAGGCAATGATGCACCGGTACTAGGCTGTCGGCCTTCGCTGTTGACCGAATCGTCATCCTCTGGTTCCTGAGCTGAATGCAGGTTGTTCTGTCGCTCAAGCTCGTGTACGAGGATGAAAACGTTATCCACTCCTACAGC
Source organism: Kwoniella shandongensis (assembly GCF_008629635.2). Taxonomy (NCBI): domain Eukaryota; kingdom Fungi; phylum Basidiomycota; class Tremellomycetes; order Tremellales; family Cryptococcaceae; genus Kwoniella; species Kwoniella shandongensis. The sequence goes on from NC_089294.1 coordinate 667,480, forward strand.
CAATACAAGGAAGGGAATGACCTCAGCGATGATGAGCGTGACCTTGACTCCAAGGAGGGAGAACAAGCCAACAGAAGACGAGACAGCCACCAAGACGATGGTGATACCGAATAACCCCAGGGAGAACTTCGAGTTCACCGAAAGAAGGGTGGGAATGAGCGAAAAGCTGGGCGATGATGACGTTTGCTGAGCCGGCTGTGATTTGACAATGTGAAGTAGAACGCCAAGTCGAACAAGCCCTCGCCAAAGACGTGTCGCAAAGGCTGAGACAACGTTTGGCGGCAGACCTCCTCCAAGCGTTAGGGAGACGTATAGGAACATCACAAGGTACGACAAAACGACAATCTTGACGTCGGTATTTGTGCTTGCGTTGATCTCCTCTTCCAGACTGATACCGGTGGAATAGCTGATAGTAACACCAGGGTGATGTAATCCCGCGAAGTAGTTTTTCAGAGTCCTCTCCCATTCCTCGGCAGGTTTGGCTCGATCGTCGTTGTAGTTGTCAACTACCCAGGTGATGACTAATGCTTGGGCATTGAGCCAATCTCCCTTTGCGCCACCAAGGACGAGCTTCGGATCGATAGGTTGACCAAATGGCGGGAGACATTCCCCAGGTCGAGCTGCACAGTCGGTGATCCGCTCTCGCCAATCTTCTCCCCAACCTTCCAGGCTGTCGCCTAGCCAGGCTGAAACCGATTGGACCACGCACGGTGTTCCTCTTCCAGCAGGGGCGAAGCACACATCTGAGAGACCCACACCGCTATCCGATTTGAGTTCGCTGATGTCTGCCTCAACTTTGAGCCACCAGTCGAGAGTGTCGTAGTTGATTGGAGTTCCACCAGGTTGCGTGATGAAGACTTGTTCTGTCCTGTAGAATGGTCCGAAAGTCTCGTCAAAGAAGTGCTTCTGAGTTGCCGACTCGCTTGTCGGCGCCACCCATAATCTCACAGGATCGGTCTCGACTGCAAAGTATTTCCATCCGATGTTGAGAAGCGCAACGATGACAGCGGTGATGGCGAATACCTCGATAGGTCGCCGAGCGCAGAACAGACCAAGACGATAGAAGAACCGCCGTAAGGCTGCGTTGATCTTGTTCTGTTTCGGTTGAAGATGTTCCATGGGATCCAGAAGACTTGCTCCTCGTCCTAATCTGAAATGGATTGAACCACTTGGACCAGATTCCGCATCATCTCCTCCCCGTCCTACCAAACCGTCCAAGCCGTTGGTCTGTCCATTGACATTGGTAGGAGAATGAGGTGGATCCAGCAGGGCGACTCGCTCGTACCGTCTTTGTCGATGTCGGAGAGCTTGTTTCCATGAGTAGAAGATGATACCGCAGAGTATCGCGACGGAGTAAATGATGAGAAGAGAAAAGGTGAGGCATGATACTGAACCAACGTGGCACTTGTTGGCCGAAGGAGGAGCAACATATGGCAATGTTGGACACACGGAGGGACAGTCGGCGCAAGCACATCGAGCATTGATGTCGCCAGCATCGGCACAGTTGAGTGGTTCACGCTTGTATGCTGAATCGTCGTTGTCGGGGAAATTAATCTGGAAAGGTGAACCCAATCCAGGCCGTAGATCGCCCATGTATTGTAAGAATGCACTGGCGTTTGTAGCACCTCCTCCAATGAGATCCATTGCGAATCCGTTGGTCGCGCCAAACTGCACGTCCTTGCAACTATCGTAGAAGCCTTGCTTGAACGACGCGCTGACCTCATATTCCACCTCCTTCACCGCGTCCTTTCCTTCGGTAGTCTTCTGCGTCGACGCGACGTTGAGGAATGTGGATTGGTCGGGCGAGCAGGTGAAATCGCAGTAGAATGATCGGAAGTTGTTGATACATGCTGGACAGGAGGAAATGAGAGGTGCAGCTTGCTGAAGTCGGTCAGAGAGGGTTGATAGTTGATCGTAGGTACAACAGACAGAAGAGGGTAAAGTGTATGACGGTCCGCAAACCGATGACATGAGATCTAGCAGCTCTTGTTCGGGCTATCGCAAAAGAACCGAGTCAATCCTTTAGCTTCTGAAGGCAATATGGTCAATTTTGAAACACTGCTCACCGCTGTCGCGTCGCCATCATCAGGACAAGGCAGCTCTGCGCCAAACATGCTCAGCCTTCCACAACTTCCCCTCATCGCGCAGACTCCAGGCCCTCTACGGGGCGGGTCATCGAAGGTGACCATATCGTGTGGTGTAATTCAGTCTTCCTGAATGTTGTCGATATATGTTCAGGCCAGTAAGTGAAAGGAAAGCTGTCAACAGTACAATCGTTCAACAGTGCCAATAGGTGATTGCTACGATGATGACGGTGTATCGAGTTAGTCACGTGACGGTAATTTGCCACTCGGCCGAACCCGGCAGCGTATCAATTGCCGAGTGGCAACAAGTCAAGCAAAAGTCAAGCGATCGACGTCGTCTGACTATATCAGAGCTATCGCTGGACATCTTGCAACTCCCACTACAACATCCATCGTATCTATACCTGTCCACCTTGCAGCTCTGCCTGCTATCACCAATCAAATCATTTGCTTTACCCATTATTAAGGTTAGACTCGATACGATATGTTATAGTGAGCGCTCCCGATCTTCACATACGGTCCATTTTCAAACAAAGCTAACGAGGTCTGCAGCGCACTTGGATTTATAGTTATCCTTGTCATCATCTTGGCCATCTGGCTCAGTGAGTCTTTTGATCAATCGCATTCCTTTACAGGTCTTGACTGACTCATCTCATAGTCCGAGTCGTTGCCGCTCGTGTAAACCAGCATAAGCAAGCTCATCATCCTCGATCTGATCTCGAAGCGGGTGATTTACCCAATACCACCCAACCGCACATCACCGAGGTTGCAAGAGATGTGACGAACCGATTATTCCCAGCGAGACCGGAGCAGACTGGTCATCCTTCTTCACGTCTTCGATATGCGTCAGATTACGCTGCAGTGACCAGAATGCCTAACGTCAGTGAAACGAGTCTACCAGCATACGGTGAGTCCACCTATCTACGCTTGTCCATTACATCGGGTCGTACTTACCAAAATGTGGTGTATCGTCAGGCGCCCCTTCACTACCCGTCCCACCGGCACCCGTATACGAGCAATCAGGTCGCACACGACCTCTCGCATCTTCCGGCGCTCCGATGGCTTACGCCGAGGCTCCACCCAAATATAGTCCCGCATCTTAGTCGCCTCCGATCTTCACGATGAGAACAATCCGATTTATTGTTAGTCAAGATGTTGTAAAGATACGCTATATGGGTCATGTATCACCGATTTAATGCTTGTTGAACTTTGGGCTCGCCTCTCTTCCTCCCGGTCTCGCCAAACCAGTATCCTCACCGGAAAAACGGCTCCTCCCTTGGCTGATCTCGCCACTGCAGTAAGCGCTGTGATCACCTCTAGCGTGCCACATCACAACGGCCGGTAAAACGACCTCCTGCGCAGTAAAGGAAGCATGTGGTGTGCGCTGTGTCACAGAAAGGATGTACCATAGTGACGTACCAGCCCAGGAGCAGACTGAGGGTTAGGCGAGTGGCGACAGGGGTATATAGGGCATGTAAGCGTTGTTAGGCAATGTGTTCGGTCCATCATCCAACTCATCACATCCACCGCTGCAGTCACAGTACACACATCAGCCTACCAACAACACAGTTCACATCATACCTTATCGACATGTCCTATTTCACTAGTTCAGATTCGGCTTCAGGAAGGTCAAATGGCAATGATCCTGCAGCTCAGAGTTCGTCCGCCTTAGTGCCTCTGGCCCCGCCATTTGCACAGTGCGAAGGCGAACAGCAAGCCATCTATCATCTGCAACGAGCGGTCAGAGGTAACAGAGGCTTTCGCGAAAAGAACATAGCCGCGATGTCCTACGCCCTCGAGTACTTTCTTCGAACCGGATCAACTCAGCCGACCCCCGTGACTTATGGGAGCCGGGGACACAAAACCAACAGTCACCTTCCGAGGGACAAAGACATGAAAGTGCTTATTCGGTCGAGTAGGAGTACAACTGACGCAAACCAGCTCATGCGAAGCGACTACATCCTTCGTTGCCTTGTCGATAGATCTCGACCAGGAACGCAGAGTCCGTATTACAGTCCGGTGCAAGGATCAGAGAATGCAATGGAGGATGACAGCAATGGAATCGATCGGTTTATTGCCCTCTCTCACAAGCAGCAGTCTGCTGTTGCCGCAATCTGCACAGCACGCGACAACGATAATGTGCTCACCTTTGCAGAGCGGATGGCTATGGAGCGCCTGTATTTCCCGATGCACGCAGCTCCGGAGCGAATCACACTCCCTCGAACTCACTGTGTTCTGAACACATGCCTTCCCGCTCCGAGTGTCATTGAGAGTTTGGTGGATAAGGGGACCCTCGATGAGGATACCCTCGATGATTACCGTGAGATTTATCGACTGGCGGGTGACCTTGATTATGCAAGTAGCGCCTATTAGCGTGATGGACTTTTGTGTTCAAGTTATGTCCTAGTGAGGTGTAAATAGCGCGGATGTTAGGTACATATAGAAGGCGTGTTTTGAGGCTCAATAGGCTCAGCAGCATCTGTTTTTCCATTTAGCCAAAACAAAAATAACAGTGTATATACAACACAGGAAGCACAGGCAAGCTGCCATCTGATTGCACATCCGGCATGATTATCACTGTGAATTTAAATTCAACTTTCTCACCTAGCTTATTTGCTCAGAGCAAGCAAGTGACTTGCTTTTAATATATGTTGACAAGGTATGTCTTTCACTAATAACTGTCACAGTGAACAGCCTCATCCCCAGATTCTCTCTGGAATGGCCTGGTGTGACACTTCATACTGTTGAGAGGCATGGTGGTGTGCACAAAGTGTCACAGACTAAGGGGGGGTCAAGGGGGACGGAACTAGATCAAGGGGTGTCCTACAATAAGGATAAGCCTCTGGCTTGTCATCAGGAGTAGTGGGACTACACCCCACTGAGGTACTGGAAGGGGACTGGGACTCAATGGACAAGATGTCAGGTTTGAACTGACTGTGTGACTTTTAATGTGGGAATCAAATTCAATCCATAGCTGGGGAAAGGACTAACTAATGGCCAGAAGGGCTGGCTTATATACCTCCTAGCTACGGTGAAAGACTAGAAGTAATTGGTAGGCAATTCGGAAAAGGCTCGATGATTCTCAAGGAGTTCGGAACAAGTCCGGTTTGAAGTCGTTACGATGTCAATACGAGTTTGGTACGAGTTTGGTATGATGTCATTACGACCCGGAACAGAGCCGGTCCGCGCGCGTTGGAGGTGTGTTTGGAAGTGGCAAAGTGGATTCATGACACTTATGTGCACCAAGTGTGTTCATGTCATGATGTACTGAGGAATAGTGAGCAGAGAGTCGACAATCTTGGGTGGCAAATATGGTCTTCTGTGTTGTACACTGACAAATATGCTGGCTGCTGTAGTTATTCTGTCTTGTTATATGCTTGCCAGATATAAGAGGGTTAATGGTACTAAGGAAAACACAGGTGGTTCATGTCTCAGGTCCGCTGTATGATGTCATTGTCCAACTCGTAAACATCTCCTGTGCCACCAGTACTTGCCTTCTTCGGATCAGTATCACCTTCTTTACCTAACCCTATGACATCATACATAAGGCACAAGGGAAGCTCACTGACCCGGGAATGTTCATGTCACAGCAGGTCACAAATATAAGAAGGGGTTCAAGGACAAGCAGGATCATCTTTCTTCTTCAATAACAATCCACTTCCAAACTTTTCCAATTACTTCATTTTCTACATTGCTTTACCACCATCAACATTTCTATTCCTACTGCACAACATGTCTGGATGTGAGTTCAACTAACCTGGTAACGCACAAAGATCTCATAGTCTAGATTCGTAAAGTTGACATATCAATTTTGTCTATCTAAAGCCTCTCAGCAGTCTGTCTCAATGCAGTCCCGGCAGAGTGAGGACCAGCAGACAATTTCCACGAGTCGATACGGTAAGCATATGAGGCAGCTGCCTCAGTTGTTTGTGTTGACCATGAAGATAACCTAATGTATTTTTGTACCCCTAGATGCAATATGGGCAAACCAGTCTTGCATAGACATGCTTGAATCCGCACAGATGTCTGGGTCAATGAGCCCCCACGAGGCCAGAGAATTGGCCAAAACACAGAGTCAACTGTGGCAGAGTTGGAGAAACCTCCAAGATACTTCAGAGGAGGCCAGAGCAACTGAACATTTCCTGAAAGGTTGCCAGTATCTGAAGTCAAATTCAAGTAAGTAACTCAAGCCTGTAGGACTTGACATCCAACTGCTGGACTGTCAGGTGTGCTGATATTGCTGGGGCATCTTCAGACCGATCAGTTGCCGCATCTTGCCTCACAAAGATGCAGGACTTGGAGTTTGGAGTCACCCATCAGCGTAGTACTCAGTAGTTTCAAGTGCATCTAGTGTTAATCAGTACCACAATCAGAGGGAGGTGAGGTTAGAAATTGGGGATCATGGATACAGTTTGTTCATAGAGCTTTAGAGGAATGTATGAATGCTGGTACCTGGTATTAGGGGTACTGTGACTTTCTGCTGAACTAATTTCAGCAGTTTATTTCAATTTGCTATCAACAAGGATTTGTGGATGAATTTCTATACAGCAGTGCAAGCTCTTATCTACAGTAGAACCAAGTCTCATCTGCAAAATGGATATAGTCATCTTCTGGTATACCCTCAGCTCCACATGTACGACTGGATGCAAAAACCAGATCAGCTACTTATTGTTGGCATCGGCAAGCTCAGCATCTCCTATTCAGGCTAAAATGGTGTTGATGACCCAGAATATGCTGACTCTAACTGTCCTTTAAGGCCCCAAGCTTTAGTTCAACAAACGAAGAAAATGCATATCCGGCAAATCTGCTGCCCCTCTGGCTTGTAGACATAAGTAGTGGTCTATGCCCCACTGGCATGCTAGTCAATTGGATTGTGACTGACTACCAATCCTGATGTGGCGTCATATTGACTGTCACGACACAGTACAACAGTGCCATTGACTTATGTTGTGACACCCAGACTTGGCCCCCTAGTCATGTGACTCGCCCTCTGTCCTCATCTAGCTTGAGCTGGCACGTAGACGGCCAACATCAGACATGGCCAACCTGGCTGACAGATCATTCCCATGTGTTCTGTATTCCTCGTGAAGGCCTGTCAACGGACTGGCCTCTGACCAACTGGGCTCAATGAGCAAGATATCAGGTCCAAATGACTGTGTGATTTTCATGTGGGAATCAAATTCAATCCATAGCTTGGGAAAAGGCTAACTAATGGCCGGAAAGGCCGGCTTATGTACCTTCTAGCTACAGTGCAAGACTAGAAGTGATTGGCAAGCAATACAGAAAAGACACAATGGTTCTCGAGAAGTTTGGAACAAGTCCGGAACAAAGTCGGTAAGGAGTCGGTACAATGTCAATACAAAGTTGGTACAAAGTTGCAGGTGTCTTCAGAAGTGGCAAAGTGGATTCATGACACATACATTCAGTACTCAACTCATCTTATTTGCATTAGGACTTGAACCTTTTCACATATTGTACTGCCCTGTACCGGCTTGTCATTGGACTGCCCCCTAGCGCAGGCCTGGTGATGTCAGCTGGACTAAAGTTGAAACACGTTCAGTCTTGATATGTGTACTGTTTACCATCTGTGTCTGCAGCCACAATGATGGATTTGTAAGATAGCACCATGAAGATGTGATGATTCCTAGGTGGCAAACTGCCATGATCTATGCTGAGAACTAACAGGAACCCTGTCTGCCAACTTCTCAGTGACAAAATGTTTTATGATGTCATAGAGAAGGCTTTAGAGACGGCTTTAGAGAAGGCCTTAGAGAAGGCCTTAGAGAAGACAATGTCAGTGCTTCTGTAGAAGACAGGAGGACATGTATGTCCTGTAACCATGGTGGGAGAGTGAAGTTATAAAAGGGGACCCAGAGCATGGGGAAACTACAAACCTCTGCCAACCAGTGTATTCCTTCTCTGCTGAACACATTCACATATCTACATACACATACAGACGGAGAGAAACAGCTTCATTGCTTCCAAACTCCGCAAATTAGCACCACTCACTCTGATCCTCCATTACTCAATGCCTCGAGGTCCCAACGGATACAAGAAAAACTTGGGTAGGTGAAAGAGCTATTTGAATAGGACTGTTCTCATCCTGATATCGTTCAGAATTACTCCAGCAGGAGTTTCCAAATACACCTGCAACTCTTGAAGACTTTGCAGCTATCATTCTGTCTCAAGATCCTAAAGACAGGTCTGAGGCTGCAAGTGAGCACATCATCCACTAGCGCAACAGTAAGTCTCTACCTTACAGTCTATTATTCTTTACAAAACTCAGATATCTGAAGTTCACTCACCCTATTTTACAACCAAGGCTTCCTTGTCACATCTGGCCACCATATTAAGAGATGGAAGACGGAAATTGAAGAAAAACAAGTGACCACTGAGACAACTGGAACTCGTGCATGCATGATTGAACAATCAGTGGAGTTATTTTACTCTCTGCATGGTTCTCAACAAGAGCTTGATGCTAGCAAGCACTTCCTTGATATCCATACAGAAATGGATAAAGGTGATGACACTTGTAGGTTCTCTTTCTTTAGGGGCAAGGACAAAGTCATTCAGCCTTCCCTCAACCATTGCTCACATTTGTGGGGGAGGGGTAATCCAAGGCAGACGTTGATGTTTATATCGATGTTGCAGGTTGGGACATTGTTGAGGGACACCTCACATCAATGAAAGAGGCAAGTGAGAGATCAAAGGATGAAGGCAATTAGAGGGAAGTGAAGTGTGAGGTTTACTTTGCAGCATTCTCCTTGAAGCCGCAGTATTGTGATAAGATGGAAGTTGGTTACTACCACCTGTTGAGCTACCATTCTCTGTGCCATATGCAATCAAATGCCCTAGATGTACGGTTTGTGATGAGACACCGTTATCAGTATTCTGTACCCAATAGCATTGTGTGAAGATTTCCAATCTATTGTGGAATACAAGCTTAATCCATGATTTGCCAAGCTCTTGACAAACAGCCCAAGCAACTGCACACCAACAAAATATTATAGGAATTTCACATGCATGGTGCAGTACACAATACCTTCACATATAATCACTGGAATAGGAGACAAGCAGTACACTGCATTCATCATCTCCCAGAATGTGCTCGATGACAAGCACCTTTCAATGACTGGCGGTGTGTTTCAACAGTCTCCCACTCTGCAATATACACAGGCACATTAACATCTGGCTCAAACCACCCATTCACATATCGACAAGTGACTCTTTGCTTTCCTCCAAGTCTCAGAGTAGACAATAGAGAAATGAAGCCTACTCACGTATCTGACTGCCTTTGTCCATTGCTACACAGATTTGAAGGAAGGTCTTACGTGCATTGTGCTCCTCGGCAGTCCCAATCACAGACACAAGGTCACCCCATGACATAAGGGATTCCTGAGAACGTCTGTTAGATGTCACCCGGTCAACTCGACCGTGTCTTGACTCCAGCTCCCATTTCTGCCTGTAATTCTCAAAAAATGAATGAAGGAAGCCTTGATTGATGGAGTGGATCAGTAGGAGTCCTGCAAACCTTTTGCTTGCATCGAGAGGATATGCATCAGTGTCAAACTCACCATCAGGCCTGCCCTCAAGGAGTGACATATCGGTCACAGACCTCCCTTGAAGGTTTGTAGTTGCATTCCTGGAGGCAGAGCCAGTAGTTTGTTCATTTGAGGCTATACCTTGTTGCTGGGTAGAGGCTGAACATATTCAGGTTTAGCTTCAAATCAGCCTGAAAACATAATGACCTACTTGAAGACTGGCCTCCAATGGGGTACATTTCAACAATGAGGGAGTACTTGTGGAAAGGTATATATGGGGGTCTAAGTAGGCGATCGGCCAGAGATAAGTGGTGTCCTGTCACAAATTGCCCCTCTTGCCAATTCGTCTTCAAATACCTCAACTCTTAGCATTATATGCATCACAACCTACACTGGGCAGAAGCACATGTAAAGGCAACTTAGTGATGTCACTGTGGTCCAGCTTCTTAGAGATGCATAGTCAGATACCACACAAAACATGACCTCACCAAAATACTGGGATACAGGTAGCACATGCTTCTCTTACTTGTTCTTCAGGCCATTCCCCTTGAGTTGTGATTCAAGTTACCAACATTTACACTGAATTGATTCTCTTGATATTCTAAACTGCTCTGGTCCTTTCATATCACACACAAGGAAACACGCTTAAATATTGGTGGAGTATGGGTCTTCTAGCCAACAATGTCTTGGCAACATGCCAAAGATTCATTCTGTGGGACAGGAGTTAGAAGGCCAGATCTAGTGATGTTTGGGCGCACCTGCATCTGGGAGGGCAGCATTTTGGAGCATTCTTCTTGTTGGGCTACCTGACAATTGGATGCACAAAAGATGTCTCTTTGCATGTAGTATCTCTGCTCAGTACTGGGGAGCTGGACCAAAGCCTCGCAGTCCTATACGGTTTAACACACTGATGAAATTTGCACTCTGACATGTCAAAAACACACACATTTGCCATTGACCTTGCCCACTGTCGTCCTGTTGCTTGACCCCCTCTGCATCCCTTCCTTTTGGTCTGCACATGTAAAAATTGATTCATCTCACTTTGTTGACAAAGCTCTTGGTATAATCAAAAAGCTATTCAATTAATGATGATGCATTGGCATGGTGCCTCGTTTCACGTGATAACCGAATTCATTCGATATTTCGGTGCGAGATGCGTCACGGTAGAGACTGGCTTTCGTTGTCCGCTCCTCGACCATCTCCATACATCACTAAGCTCAACTAGCAGATTGATCTGCGACAGACGGCTTTCACTACTCGCCCCTCGCATTCGCAACATATCGTCATGGCTTCATCTTCGTCATCACCTCGTTGTTTGGTCCGAGGATCTATTAGTAAGTTCCATTCTACTCACCTCCACCTACCTATCATTCACGGGTGCCAAGAATCTATAGTATCGTATTGGTCGTGCTTCGCTCACGTTCATACCACTTGCAGACATTGACGAATTCTTTCATTTACCCCATATCGTCCGACCAGGGGAGACCATCTCCTCAACCCGTCTCACAAAGCGAGCAGGCGGGAAAGGCGCCAATCAAGCTTATGCCGTAGCGAGAGGCGGAGGAGCTGTCGACTTGGATGGTGCAGTTGGGAAAGATGGGATTTGGGTCAAGGAGATGCTGGAGGGGGCAAATGTAGGTGTGAGCAAGCTCAAAGTGCTGGATGAGGAGGTAAGTACCGGCTTTGTATGCGATGATCATACTCAGAGCGCATTGCTGATTATCTCAATTTTCAGTTGACAGGAAGAGCTATCATTCAGAGTTCTGCAGATGGCGAGAACTCTATCGGTATGTCTTCCCCTTTCTTGTCAAAGCAAGTACACCTCTCTGAACTCTACCTGTCCGGTCCCTCGTAGTTCTTCACGCTGGTGCAAACTACTATCTCCCCTCCATCACCACCTCCCCAAACCTAGAAGAATACACCCACCTCCTCTTACAAAACGAAGTTCCTCTCGACTCAACCCTCTCATATCTCATGACAGCCGGCGAACTGTCATCTATCACAACAATATTCAATCCATCTCCCATGCTTACACCTGCCCAACTTCGTGATTTCCCTTGGAAACATTTGAGATGGTTGATCGTCAACGAAGTTGAACTGGGTGATTTGTTACAAGCCTTCAACTCTTCTTCCCCAACCGCCAAGTCCGACGTTCCCGAGGATGAGGATCTTCAAGCTCGAGCAAAAGCTGGTATACAAGCTTTGCATACCAACGAATATTTCTCGCAGAACGTAGGCGTGATATGTACTCTCGGATCTAAAGGGATATTGTACTTCCAACCGTCAGAAGGGAAAGAAATTGGATATCTACCCGCGGCAAAGTTGGTTAATCCCCTCAAGGACACGACGGGTGCAGGAGATTGTTTCGCGGGGTACTTTACCGCTGGTCTGATGTCAGGTCAGAAGCTCGAGGATGTGCTCAAGACGTGTCTGACTGTGAGTTTGCGCAAACCGTTCTCCAAAGTATGACGATGGAGTGCTGACTATTGTTGATCGTAGGCATGCGCTATTTGCGTTGAGAACGAGGGTGCCATGGAAAGTGTTCCTCTGCAAACCGCCGTCCTGGACCGATTATGATGAACGACTACAAATCACAATATTTTCAATGCATATTCCTCAGATAGTCACTCTGATTTTCCGCCTACGCGGTATTCACCGTTTACAGCTTGGCTCTAGGCTTCCCCTCCGCTTCAAGCTTGATCTCCCAAGCCATCTTGCCGAAAAAGTCAAAGACGGGTCTACTGTCCGCTCTTGCATCTGCTGAGCTAGCTTGACCAAGTGCTGCACGAGCTGCGATGCCCTGCGCGATGATGGCGAGTCTGAACAATATCCAAGAGCGGACCCAGCTGTGATAGTGTTGTCATCAGTCCTATCTAGCATGTGGGTAGCGGGACGTGGAGACCGACTCACGCCATATGGGGAATGGGCCATTCCTCCCATCTCCGAGTTCCACCGTGATATGCCCCACCTTCATTCATGCCTTCCACCCACCATCTCTCCAGCTCTTCCCTGCTGGGTATACCAGTCTCCTCGCTGGACAGTCCCTTCAGACCCAGTAAGAGGGTCATGTCATCCCGCTGTCCCTCGCCCAGCGCCGACGACATGTGCTTCATATACTCTGAAGAGAGAGGGGGAAATGAGAATGGCAGCAACACATTACCGAGATCAGCTAGAGGAGAGCCGAGGGTACACAGTTCCCAGTCGAGAATTCCTATCACTCTTGGTTCAGTCGGATGAAAGATCTTCATATCTCTTCATATCAGCAGCACGTTCTTGACAACCGCGGAGTCCCGCCAATCTTCGATTGACACTCACAAGGTTATCAATCTTAAAATCACCATGTACGACACTGCCCACTCCACCAACCTTCTCCGCCTGACCCAGCTCCTTCGCCCCGCCCTCAAACCAGCCTTTCATCTCTGCTGTACCCCAAATAGGTCCAACTTCTTCACCTGTCTCTTTTGATTTTGCACGACTTTGCGCTTCTGATACTCTGAGGAGGGAGATGACCTGTCGAGGGAAGTACGGTTTCTTGTCTGGTGGCGGAGCGAATGAGGGTGCCAAGGAGAGAGACGAGAGGGGGATGGTAGAGAGACGAGTGAGAGTGTTGATGGCTGATTTCCAGCTGTTGCAAGAAAATACGATCAGCACGGTCTCTCGTATATATAGGAGGCATTTATGCAGCTCACCATGCCCATCTCTCATCCTTTGAGAGCTGCTTCATCCTCACGTCCGTAAAGACCCTTCCCTTTATGTACTCCATCACGTAAAAGCTCGCTCCTACCACATCCTTATCCTCGCAGAGACAATATACCTGAGGAACGGGTACTCGTCGTTCATCATCTACGCTAGAGTTGTATTTGTTCAGAGCGGAGAGGATAAGGTACTCCCGGTCAACTCTATGAGCAGTGGGTGAGAGAAGAGGACCAGAAGGAGCTCGACGAAGAACGAACGATTGCGAGGGTGCAGCTGGGGTGAGGAGGTAAGTCGGATTGGACTGTATCGGTCATCGAAATATCAGCTTCTGCCTCTTTATCTCAGACTTCCTAGCAGACTCACTTGACCAAACTGATTGAGATATTTGTTAGCTTACATATCTGCGCGAGTCGCAAATTCGCTGAGCTCACCTTGAACTGCTTGACCTCTACTGGACCTCTGAAGCCCTCTATACTCTTTTCGAGATACGGAACCAGCTTATCAAGTGGTAAAGCTGACCGGACGTCACTCAACTCTGCGCCAGACCTAGAGGTACTTCCGTTCGACGACATGCTGGAGATATGGAGTGGTCAGCCAAGACTTCTGAGCGAAATGACGGTCATAAGAGGGAAAGAGGATCGACTACGAACGAGAGAGAGGGAAATGGGGTATCAACAGACCGGCGAGCATGATAGCCGGTGAGGGTATTACAGTAGACATTACAAACAGTTCCTACTGGCTCGTCAAAGCATTACAAACCAAAAGCTAATAGGCGAGCGATAATGATTTCGCCACGTGGTTAAGGGTGATCGAGCAATCTACTCGCACCCTTTCGAGAGACAACTTTTTCCTGAATACCGAGTAAGGAGTCAGAAGTAAGATAACCTTTTAACAGCTATTCATCACACATTATACCTTCATCAGCATCCCAAAAGCAGATACACGTTCAGCATGGCACCACGAAAGACAGTCGGTATCCTCGGTGAGCTGACAGATCCGCAGTGAATGCTGGACCTGCGCTGACAAGTTGCACATCACATAGGCGGAGGGCAACTCGGTCGTATGCTCACACATCCTGCTGCACTCCTCGGTATCCCCTTGCTCATCCTCGACTCTGGCGAATACACACCTGCCAAACAGACTCTGCTCGCTCCTCAACCACACTCACACCCTGACGGACCATTCACGTCGGAACAACACATTCGAGAGCTGGCATCAAAATGTGATATCTTGACGGTGGAGATCGAACATGTGAACGCGGACGTTCTCGAGTCTGTTGAGAGGGAGGGACTGTGTGAAGTCCAACCTTCTCCAAGGACAATTCGACTCATCCAAGATAAATATGAACAGAAGAAATATCTCGCCGAGAGAGGTATCCCCGTCGCTCCTTTTGAAGGATTACCTTCCAACCCTACAGAGGAGGATGTAGTTGCCGTGACGAAGAATTTGGGTTTACCAATAATGTTGAAAGCCAAAACTTTGGCTTATGACGGACGAGGGAACTCCCCACTCCAATCGACACACTCGAAAGATATCCAAGCTTCGCTCACGCATTTGGGTGATCGACCATTGTATGCCGAGGGATGGGCACCGTTCGTCAAGGAAGTGGCAGTCATGGTCGTCAGGAACAAGGAGGGAGAAGTGAGGAGTTACGATGCCGTGGAGACGATACATAGAGAGAGTATATTGAGGGTGTGTCTCGCACCTCTCAGAGGGGAGAAGGGGGTCAACCACAGAGCGAGGGAGTTGGCCGAGAAGGCTGTGGGACATCTGGAAGGAGCTGGTATCTTTGGTGTTGAGATGTTCCTCATGGAGGATGGTGAGTGGGCGTGACGCTTGATTCTTGATACAATGCCTTGTACTCGCCATGCGCTGCATGCTGACTATACGCCTGGATCGTCAGGCTCCCTCCTGCTCAACGAGATCGCACCTCGACCTCACAACTCTGGTCATCACACGATCGAGGCTGCCCTCACCTCTCAATTCGAGAACCATCTCCGAGCCATTCTCTCTCTCCCTCTCGGCGCCACAGCGCTCCGCGTCCCCTCCGCAGCAATGATCAACATTCTCGGATCATCCTCATCCATGGACCCCGTGCATGCCATGGCCGATTCGGCGCTCTCCGTCCCCGGAGCAGCTGTCCACTTGTATGGAAAAGCTGAGAGTCGAAAAGCTAGAAAGATGGGACATATCACCTTGACAGCTGAAAGTGATGCCGAGCTCAATGAGAGATTACGAACGATCCTTTTCGCTCAACCTGATGCCGATGCGAAATGGATCGATCCTATCGCTCCTCCTCCTCCATCACCAGCACATTCACATGCTAAACCCCTCGTTGGGATTATCATGGGTTCAGACTCCGATCTCCCCGTCATGTTGCCCGCTACGAAGATCTTGGATCAATTTAAGGTGCCTTACGAATTGACAATCACCTCGGCACATAGGACACCGGAACGAATGGTCAAATACGCCAAAGCTGCTGCGGGCAGAGGTCTGAGAGCGATCATCGCCGGTGCGGGTGGAGCGGCACATCTGCCAGGGATGGTGGCGAGCGAGACCAGTTTGCCAGTCATCGGTGTTCCGGTCAAGGCGAGTGTCTTGGACGGTGTCGATTCATTGTACAGTATCGTGCAGATGCCGGTGAGTTAGAGATCCCTCCCTTCAGGCTGATAGCTATCATGCTTGGTACTGTTCCTCATCGGTCTTAATCATGTGCTAAATGTTCTTACCGTTGGTAGCGCGGAATCCCCTGTGCAACTGTTGGAATCAACAACTCCACCAACGCTGCCCTCCTCGCCATTCGTATCCTCGGCACTTCCATCCCTGCACTCCAAGAAGCCACAGAAGACTACTCCAAACAGCTTGAGGAAGAAGTGCTGGGCAAAGTGGAAAGGTTGGAAGAGATTGGATGGGAGAAGTATGCCGAAGGGTTGAAAAAGTAGAAAAGAGGGGTTTATACTTTATAGATGGTTTGATGAATATAAAATTTCATGCTAACATACGGAACACTGCAGCTAGGCGAGACCAATGCGATTTGACGTTACGGTATATTCATTATCATTATCGTTGCCCTTGGGTGTATCGACGGAAGTTATGTCCTCGAAATGTCCTCTTTCTCGTTTACAAGTACGAACATGCACGCTCCCCATCCGTCTTTGATATCCCCCTCTCCTTCTCTCATATTTCGTGCATGAACCAGCCATACATATCACCCCGTCTGCTCCTTCTTGATGATGTTTCTCCTTGCATTCGCCTCCTTCAGCGCATCCCTCACATACTGCTCCGTCAGTCCTCCTCGTACGTTGAAATCAGGCTTGAACCCTCTCAGCTTTCTGCGAGTAAGTTGTTCTCGAGCCGGCATCGGAGACGATGATGGGGCGGAGGATGAAGAACGAGAATGGGCATCGACATCGGGGACCTGGGATTGACGGGAGGTAGGTCGTATCGAACTGATCGGGTTCGCACTCGTGATGCTAGCTCGTGAAAGGGTAGTGGTATCGACAACATGACTCCTTTTGGCCGTGCTGACGCTTCGAGGAACTGTGGTTGTGTCGTTTGAAAACATGGCAGAAGCCGACGATGGTAGCGCGAAATCTCTTGTCTTGATCCTAGGTTTCATGGTTGGTCCCGCAGCCAAGATCCACGCTGGGACGGCTACATTCTTCTCATCGTTTCCTCCCTCTGACTGGGAATCAGACTCGAACTCGGATGGGTCCGACTCATCATCTCGTGACCAACGACGACCATTCTGTTGTCGAGACCTCGAGTCGTCAGTCTTCGTTTGCCTTTCTTCCTCCTCGTTCACCTCCATTACCTGATCATTTCTTGCACCCATGGATCGGCCATTCATTTGCGAATCATGGCCAATACCAGTCATACGGGACGGTCCCGGCTCGCGATCAGCACTCTCACTTCGACCTCTTCCCCAACCCGTCCATCGTCCCAACACACCTCCCATTCCACCAGCACCCCCTTTCCCCACCAAGGGACTTTCGATCCCCTTTGCTTCGCGGTACTCGTCATCCGGCTCAGTCTTGATGATTCGCATCGAAGCAAGGAAGCTCCTTACTGATCCCTTCTTGGACGATCCGCTACTCCCCACCTGCGATGTGGGTGTCTTGTGCTCTACTTTGAGTCTTTTGTGTTGCAATCTCGAAGCCGATTCTGGTTCTCGCTTCACCCCGCTGTTCAATGACGTGTTTTGGGGCAACTGCGTCTGCGGGTGACTTCGAGCCGGTTGCGTAGCTGCCCCAACGGTATCGGGTCTTGAAGCTGAGACGTGTGTTGGGAGTGACTCGGCTTCGAAAGAAGCTGAGATATCTGCTTCGTTGCCTCCGCCCTGAGACTGGGACTGAGTGGTCTCCATTTCACCAGAAGAAGTCTGCTGAATTTCTCGTCCTTTGCCCTTATTGTTGGAGGAAGGCGGAACTCTGACGGTGGACGGCGATGAGTGAGGTTCCGTTTTCGTTACTCGTGGGGATCGACCCTGTGGTTGAGAGCCGGCTTGGGCTTGTTGGCGCAGCGATTGAGAGCCGGGTTGCGAATTTGCCTGAATGAGACTTTGGTCGCTGTCCTCCACCAGAATCTGGCTCTGCGAAGCTGGATCATCTCGAATGGTGCCCTCACTACTTGACTGTTCGCCGTTCAGCCCAACATTCGTAATATTCACATCTTGCCTTCGGCGGCGGTTGTCCAGAGACTCAGATTCGGGAACCAGCTTCTCCGCCTCAATCGCATCTTCTTCATCTTGGTCATCGACCCTCTTCTCATCTTCCATCTCGACGTCCTCGTCGCCGTTCAGTCTCATATGTGCCAACGCTTGTCTTCTTCCTTGTATTCGAACAGCAACATGCACGTCGTCGTCATCATCTTCTGCCTCGTGTGCGACTGCCCCACTTCCAACTCCTCGCACTGCCTTCTGCTCCGCTTGTTGCTGATCCTTTGCACCTTCTCGACCCCTATTCTCCTCACAATCATGGTTTCCATCGACAGCGGCTGAAGGCCTCGAAAGCTTTCTTGCTTTCTCTCTCTGTTCCCTTTCATAGTCTGACAGCTGGTCTTCATCCTCATCCTCATGTTCTTGGACTTGCTGGGAACTCTCGGGAGTCGGTATACGAAGAGGATCGAAGAGCTCTTTGCGTTTTCGTGGCGCCACGACAGGTCGAACAGGGATGTCTTCCTCGTCGCTTACTTCTTCTTCTGCTCGCTGCATCCTGGGTGCTGTGGTATCATGATTCTGCGGGAGTCGTTGAGCGGCTGGTGGGGGAGATGGCGATCGAGGTCCGACAATAGCCGGTTCTAATTTTGGTGAGGGTGCTCGCGCAACTTCCCGCTCTTTGCCCTTCCTAGTAGTCGAATGTTCCGCTTCGATAACGCTTGATTGCCCCGATATGCGTAGTCCGGGTGTAGTTGGTTGAAGAGCGCTATCCGCCCCAAACAGCGTTATATCCTCTAACAATCTCTTCACTTCCTCCGGTTTCTCGAACAGCCACTCCGGTATAACCTTCGGCTTCTTCCCGCCACCAGGGTTGAGATATGGCTGAAGGAATGAGACAAACGTTGAATATGATTTGTTGGGTATTCCACTGTTGGGGATCACAATAGGCTTAGTGGTTGACAGCGGTGCGGGCGTTTGTAAGAGCTGTTTTGGACCAGAAGAAGGGTATGATAAAGGCTGACGAGAAGGGGTTTCCATCTGACTGGACTGATTCTGTGATGGGTCAGAGAATGACCTGAGCAAAGTCAATTATCAGCTCTCATTAACTCTGCTAATATGTGAAGCAGCGACTCACTCTCCTAGCCACCATTTCCTCAGTACTCTTTGCACTTCCCCATCCCTACCCCCTCTTCCCACCTCCTCGGTGCCGATATGGAACAACGGATCATTTCTGTCCCCACTGACAACATCCCATTTCGTCACATACAGCACGACACGGGGTAGGTCCAGGTATGGCGAATCGGGATTAAGTTTGATATGGGGTTTCGAACCTGGTTTGATTGCTGAGCCAGGAGTACTAGGACCGCCTTGTCGCGAGGTGTCTTCGAGGAAGAAGCGGAACGAGGTGAGTCGGAATATCGCACGAAGGTGGGAGGTGAGCGATTCCGAACCGATACCAGGTACAGCTCTGTTGTTGCCAATCACGTGTAGGTCAGTCGCAGCTTGATGGCGCTTCAAGGGCGGTGGAAAGCTGTCAACCTACTTTTCAAACTCGTCTGTGGCCTCTACGTCGAAGATGACTTTGACATGGTGTGTTTGGTCGGTTACAAATCCAATGATCTGATTATGCGGATCATCGTCGGTCCGGTATGAAGAGAACTAGCAGAGTGGACGACATGAGCATCAGACTATACTTATAGTATTCTGGCTGAGCGTGGAATAGATGCAGTAGACTGCAGATGTGGAAAGTCGGTGTGCTAGCACAACTCACAGATCTAAGCTGACAATATCCCCCTGCTACATCCACTTCGAGATTGGCTCCATGTTGACGATCATGTTGCACGACCGCTTTCGCCAACCAAGACCCGAGGCTCTCAGCCATCGTAGAAGCTTTGTCAAAGTAGCTTCCTGATCTTCGAGGCTGACAGCTTGTTGCAGTTCACAATTTGAAGCTGAGAGACAAGAAGGAAAGTAAAAGTTGAACAATTGTTGATGTTGAGCTTTGGTCATGTTCTCCCTCTCTTTCGACGCGTCTAATGAAGTGGAGGTCAGATTACGTGGGACGCACCCACCCAGCGGTGATAAGCACGTGGAAGTCAAGCAAACCCAGCATGACGTGGAATACATTTCTCGTTCGTCGGAATGGTCCGGTCGTTGTTGAAGGTGGAGGTGGTATGATGTGCTCTGTATTGCTTGCTTACACATACAAAATAATGTTGATGTTTCCTCGTCATTCCTCTCACTTCTTCACGACGTTTAACTGATCCCCAAAACATACCGAGAAGAATTATCCAAGGAGCATAGCAGAGACGCTTAGGAACAGCAAGATGACGCTAGCAACGCTCGATTTCAAGGTCAGCTCACTTGTATAGGTCGGCAACCGACGTCACAGCTGACATTCTGACTTTCCAGACCGAGTTCGCAGTCGACATGACTTGTCAGAACGTGCGTGTCCCGCGACTCCCATGTATACAGGGTGCAATGAGAATGCGCTGATCATCTATCCCCGCTGTAGTGTGTCAAAGCTGTATCTGGTGCTCTGCGGGATGTTCCAGGTGAGTTGTTTTTACCTCGGTATCTAGATGTGACGCTGAAGTGACACGCAGGAGTCGAGCGATATGACATCGATCTCGAGGGCAAACGGGTCACTATCACGGGCAAGAGTGAGTCTCAACCTGGGAACTCCCCTACTCGGCTATCTTCAAAGCTATAACTAATGCATTCATCGGTACTACAGCACCGCCATCTCAACTACTGACCGCTCTGAAATCAACAAATCGACAGGTCATCGTCCGAGGTACATCCTCCGCATCTCTTAACGCTCCTATCCAAGCAGCCGTCTCCATCCTCGAGTCCCCCCTTCCCCTCCCAACATCCATGGCATCAACGTCCAATCCTATCCTTGCTGGTGTTGAGAATCCTCTTTCCGCTGCTACGACATCAAATCGTGAATTACCCGGTATGAACGAGGAAGAGCATTCGCAAAAAGTCTTTGGGATCTGTCGATTCGTCCAGATTGCTCCCAAGACTGTCCTCATGGATCTCACAGTCCGATTACCACCCCCCGCTCGAGTTGGTCTCGGTACCGCTACGGACAAAGCGAAATACAACGTCTACGTCTCTTCGACCGGTAATTTGGTCGATCCACCATCAACGACAGGCAAGCCGTTCGTCAAGCTTGGACAGATCGAGCCGGACCAGGAAGGGTATGGCGATATGTTCAAAGAGGTCGATGGAGAGCTGTGGGAATGGATTGGGAGAGGTTGTCTGGTCGAAGCGGCCACCCAGACGTCGGCGCCCCCACCGCAGAACAGCAGTGCACCGACATCGACAATAGGTAGGATATTCGCGGGTGTGGTTGCGAGAAGTGCGGGTGCTTGGGGAAATGATAAGACTGTTTGCGCTTGTAGCGGTAGAACCATGTGGGAAGAGGGCAGAGACATGGAGAAGAAGTTCTGAGCGTGTGATATGGGCTTGGCTGTGTAGATGGGATTATGATATTTGATAGTTAGCATTCATGCAATAACGATTGCAGCGTTATGTGTAAGAATGCACTCACATAGACCTGACTTTCCGTCCGTTGAGTCTGACGCCAAGCCAAGCCATCTGCGGTCTTGCGCCGATCTTCGCTACTTAGCGCAGGTATACTTGCAGCTGTTTGTGTTATGTATCACTGTGCACGGGCAGAAGTCAATGGTTGCCCATAAATTTGTGAAGGGAAGCAAGAGCTCACTGACCTGCACCCGCGTGATTCATACCTAAATGTCCCGCTCGCCAAGCTTTATCCGAAAGCCCACCATAACCATGCACCCCAAGCGATGGCAACGACAGCAACCAGCCCTAGTCTGCCCTCACTTTCTCCAATTGTGTCTGAACCGCGAACGACCTGCTTCTTCTCCTTTCCCGCAGGTTCGATCACGTAGATCTTTGTAACTTCTTCACGGTTGAATATTTGGCCATTGACTTGCGTCGAGTGGATTTCGCGAGTCTCGTGTGTTGTCACTGAGATGACCATGATGGTTGCACGACCTGTCCGGGGTAACGATCTTGACGACCCAAATCACACCACGGGCGAGAGTGCTAGCTTTGCACGATGCGGGGCGGATGATACACGATATGATATTATTGAGGAGTATATGGATCTTGTCTTGACGTCTCTCACCAAGCTTTTGTTTGGGGTTTCATACAATAAATCTTCAGGCACGCTTATTGAGATCTTCGATCACGTGATTTCCACTCGTTTCCAACGTGGAGGTCGTCCTCCACTACACGCATCAATCGAGACATGATCAAAGCGTTTGTGCATTTGTTTTCATGTCTTCCATCGAGATTCACGATACAGCCAAGAAGCAGCTCCCTACAAGAGAACTGAGACAGCACATCCATCATGCGACGATAATAACATACTACCAGTCAAAAACGCATAACAATCGTTGATCTTCTCGATAGGACGATTCCAGGAGAGCATCAGCCTTAACGCGACATAATCTTTTATCTGCTTTCGCCACGATGGTGGACAAGTCACTCGTTGCCCCCTTCCTCCAGAGTACAGCAGGAGAATGGGTCATGATACTGTCATTAGTGTTTGGTGGATGCTGCTCGTATGTCGAGCTGATGTAATCTGCATCTTGTGTGGAGTGACGAAGCTCACGTTCTCATCGTAGTAATGTCTGGGCTTTGGAGGGGGTACTGAAATCACATCCGAAAGCTGGTACGCCTCTTTACCCTTGTTAATCACCGTCATCCGGACTCAGGCTGAATGATAAATACTACTTGCTAATCATAGGTACCTTCCTCACGTTCGCGCAGTTCCTCTACGTTGCGATCCAGAACCTCTCTTCGCAGCTAGAGTTTAGACGGACGAAGGGTGGTCTTACCTATCCTCGATTGAAAGAGAGGAAAGTACCGCTCAAGAGATGGCTAGTACAGGTCGTGCTATTCCTAGCTATAAGCTTGAGTGAGATAGCTTCTCCTTCTGTTGCCTCAAGAAGTAGCTACAAGCTGACAGTGCTGGAATGATTAGTGAATAATTACGCCTTCGGACTGAAAGTGAGCTACATCCGTGGTCTGGTATACAGATCGCCTCGCTGACCTCTGACAGATACCTGTCACTGTTCACATCATCTTCCGGAGCGGCGGTAAGCTCTCTGAGTTCTCGCTCTGGCTGCGCTGGTATCAAGCTGAGTCAGTAATATAGGTCTCTGCGTCTCTATGCTGGTTGGACATTTCGCCGGTGGAAGACGGTACTCTCTAGGCCAAGTTGTGAGTCGCACTTCCAAACCACTCAGCCTTCACCCCGCGTCGAGAATATATCACACGTTCTATCTTGCGGTGGTACTTGGTCGCTGACGTTATTACAGCTCTCTGCCATCATGATCACAGTCGGTATCGTGTTGGCCACGCTCTCCGCTCCTCATCGCAAATCACCGAAACCTTCTCCATCCGAAGCTGTCAAGATCGCCTCTGCACCGTCTTCTTCGACCTCATTGATACCTGATGAACTGGAATACGTCGCTGGAATCGCACTTCTAGCGGCTGCTCTGTTCCTGTCGGCGTTCCTGGGTCTGTGGCAGGAGAGCACTTATCGAGTGTATGGGAAGCAGTGGAAAGAGGCGTTGTTCTACGGTGTGAGTGGATATCGATGGTCCACGAGAACGGGCAGGGCTTATTGCGGTTCGGCCGTAGCACTTCCTATCATTACCGTTCTTCCTACCTCTCTACCCGTCCCTAACAACAACATTCACCTCGTTCGCCGCCTCATCTCCCATCACCTTCCTGAAACTCCCACAACCTGCTATCTTCTTGAACGACTTCGCCGCCACCCAATCGTCGAAAACCGACTGGTTACGTATGACGTGGCGAGACGTAGTCATGCCTTCGGCAATCTTCGCTCTTCTGCTCAATATCTTCACGCAAGGTCTCTGTATTCGCGGTGTCAACAGATTAACAACGCGAGTGAACGCAGTGACAGTCAATCTGATCTTGACAGTGAGAAAAGCGGTCAGTCTGGCGATCTCGGTGTGGTATTACGGCAGTGGGTTCTCGACTGGATTAGCACTGGGCGGTATACTGGTCATGCGTGAGTCAATTTTTCTGACTGGTGTCTCGAGATGATTGCCAGGCGAAGCTGATCTTTATTCGATCAGTGGGAACGATCTTGTATTCAGTCGCTCCTGGTCCAAAAGGACTCGCCGAGGAACCTGTCAAGGAAGGCTTATCGTTGTCGGAGCCGTCAGCATTGGCTCTGCCTCAAGAGGAGCGATCAAAAGGGGCCTCAACGTCGACGAAAATAGATACAGAGGATCAAACGGGATTGAGACGGAGAGAAAATGTCACGGAAAGCAGGTCATAGATGTAATAGATTCGGATTGGAATTATGAACGGCATACGATTCAACTGTTCTGCATGACTGTTCAAAATATGTACGTTCATCCGCCACCCGGAGTGACTCTCTTCTCTTCCTTCTCGTTTCGCCTGCAATCGACGAATTGATCTGGCACGCGCTGGACTTCGACATCGGATCTAATTCTTCGATGAACTAGATTCGACAGTTTTAGCGCTGTTCATTCGACTGACAGTCCCAAGCAAAGTGCTGGTGTCGCTGTTGGTGCGACTCGGTGGCCCTATCAAGGTGCTTGTATTGCTATAGGTCCTGGTCCGATAAGACCCGTATGGGTTGCTGGTGTTTTGCATCAGATTCCGGAGGACTTTGCTGAGCGAT
Organism: Kwoniella shandongensis; assembly: GCF_008629635.2. Lineage (NCBI taxonomy): Eukaryota > Fungi > Basidiomycota > Tremellomycetes > Tremellales > Cryptococcaceae > Kwoniella > Kwoniella shandongensis. The sequence continues at coordinate 692,179 of NC_089294.1, forward strand.
CGAACTGCGAATCGACATCGGTTAAACGAGTCAGTATTGACCTCCCAAGACTATGTACCACTTACTGCGGGAACTTTTCGGAGACTCGCTGCTGGTCTCTGCGTTGCTGGTCTCCGCTTTGGCTGCTGCAATATCAGCATTGGCTTTGTGAATTGCAATGGATCCTGAGACTTGTTCCTCGAGTTTTTCAATTCCCTCTTGATATTGCAGCAATGCAGTGGCATTGTTGGTGAATGGCAGATACAGAGCCGCCACCCCCCGAACTTCTTCAAGCAAAAACTCCTTCTCTTCGTCAGGCAGGTATGCACCTTCAATCTTTGTGATCAGATCCAGACTGCGTTGCAGTTTGTCTGCAATAACATATTATAAAAGATCAGCCAACCCACCCTATGTCTCACAAGGATCCTTGTGCAGCTTTTTTCCTAATGACACAAGACTCACTGGGGCCCATGGCAAGCTGCCTGTGTGAAAAGCTGGTGATGTTTGCACTTCCAAATGTGGCTATATCCAATCTGATTAGCTATTTGCACTGCTCCTATACCAAATACCAGCAACCACACCAAAAAGGTTTGACTCACCAATTGATCGGATGTCGCTGTTGAATGACATGTCGCTTGATTTCTTAGTTGACTGGAGAGGGTGATGAAGTGATGATCAGAAGAAGGTGGTGAAGAAGATGTGACAAGAGATATTTTTTGGTGAACAGGATAGAGTGCTGGAAACAAGATAGCAGACCTGCTTTATACCTACAAATATGTTAAAGAGCTCAAAAATCCACAGACAAGTATTCCTTTGAGATAGTGTCCCCTGTCAAACAACAGAAGACCAGCCATCAAACATATTCTTAGCCAGCTTATCTAGCACAGCCCCAAGACTTCTGTACATGGATGGAAGACCAATCTGAAACTAGCTGACTTGAAGCCAGGTTGTCTTCTTTTGACAGTCTTCTGATTGCATTGTTGCAATCTGAGGTGATTGTGGCTATAAGTGGTGGCAGTGTGGTCCCATTGCAAGCATTGTATCTGTCACAATGGAGGTCAATGGCATGTACATCATGTAGTGCTCTTAGTCATGACTCTACAGGAAGTGTCTACCCAATTTACCACATAGGTAAAATTTGTCAAACCTGTCGAAGTTGACCAGCAGCATTTGCCACTGCCTTGCATTAGAATTGGAATGGACGCACCTCAAGCAGTGTGCTTTGCTAATTCCACCCGTCTCTGATATTTTGCAACATTGATTGAAGTACGATATTATTCCACATTAACTACATTTGTGTAATCTATGTTAAATGTGGTAGAAATTGGGCATATGCACCATCTAGTGCAATTTCACCAACAATTATATGTTGCAAAAATGCCACTAATTCTGACCAGAAAGCATGATCTCCAATCAGTGTAAGACATTCAGCCGTTGGTCCGACATTGAGCCCCAACACTGATCTTTGGTGGACCTCATCCTTGCTACAAAACCCATCGATCCTGTAGTTATGGATTGTTGCAACATCTGGATTATGATCAGCTGGAAGCCTTCACACAATACTCTGGACAAGAATCAAGACTAACAGTGTCTATCCATCAAAAAGGGACATGAACATTGTCGCAGTAACAACCATATCACAAATGCAAGACAGTATCAAGCAGTCTCAACTGTATCAACATATAACATCCTCCCTCTACAACTCCAGTATTGGAGATGTTGCAACATGCCAAATACAGTGCACTATTTCGTGACACCACTCTCAGAACAATCACCAGGCTGGGTGTTCTTTGGGGATGCCATGGACTGCAAGGATTTGAGGTTTCCGTTGGCAATCTCAAAGTCTGCAATTGACACAGGATTATCAACATCTCTTACACTACTCTTTGTATATCTTTCTCTGATCTGAAATGCTGAATGGACAGAAAAGCTTACCACGGTTGAACAATGCCTTATGAAGGTCCACATGAAGTACAACTGCGTCGTTCTCCTGCTCAGTGTTTGCTAGAGACTCGAAGATCTCAGTGGAATCACCAGATATCTGAGTTTGCTTGTCGTGGTCTTCTGCGCTGATCTGCCCATTCTTGAAATCCGAATCCCAGTGTGCTTTATAGATCCCAATTTCATTTTGATGTGCTTCATGATGCAAGTAGTGATATCAGTACCAGACCTCTTCATACTGTCTGCTGGCAAGTGAATCATAAAATGTCAACATACGTCCGAGCCAGCGCTGGCGGGCAAGCTGTTCCGACGACACACGTTGTGATGTGGTGTCTTGGCCAGGTCGGGCAGAAGCTGCATCTTGCCAAGTCAGTTTCATGGCAGACCTAAGATATCAAAGACCTACTCGAAGAAGACATTGTGTAATGGAGAGTCAATCTGAGAGATACTGATGTGCTATTGGATGTGTAAGCGCAAATGGTGTGCTGAATTGGAAAGAAGTATGTTGTGTATTGGATATGTTTGTTCTCTTCTTGCTCAGAAACCTGTTCTTATACATTTACAAACCCTTGCTAGGTCCATATTATAATGCCTTCCTATGTCCGGCAAGGAGCGCCATTGACATCCTTTTACATGACCTGATACAAGTAACAGACTATGTCTTCCTCAGCACCTTACAGAGGTGATGGTTGACACTGTATTATGCGTATTGACAATGACATCATTCACAGATCTGGTACATGTATCACTAACTGCCTTCCTTAGTGTCTTCTGCCATTCCTGAGAAATGTGTGTTGAGACACTGCAAAATAGGGGCAGTGACATCACTCACTCACCCTGGTGTATTTAGTATATTTGCATCTGTTGTGCCTTCGTTGGTTCCAGTTGGAGCACTTCCCAATGCTGCTTTAGGAGATGGCCATGACATCACTCCAAAACCTTGAAACACATCTCACAATGCATCCCTGACATGCCCACACAGAGGTGAGTCTGATCGACAAGCCTGTACTAGGCAATATGGAGAACGAAGAGAAACCAATTTGAATTGAGCGCTGTAAGTACCAAGTATACAAGACTTGGTTCTGACTAGATAATGCTTCGCTTGCACAATAGCAGAGAATACACATTTGTGACAGGAACAACGATGTATAAGCCCTGTGTTCATGTTTACAATTAATAATGATGCTGTCAGCAAACCATGGAACAGACTTGGTCATCCTGCTGTTGGATAAATGTGTAGGCAACCTCCCGCAAGCGCTGACATATAGAGATAAGGCATCGTGATGGGTTGTACCAGTCAGCGTTAAAGGCGCCCGTCCAATGATGTGCCTTTACTGGTGATACGAGGCACAAATCAAGTCAAGTCCTATGGCAGATAGCCCGAGTCGAGTACCAAACGCATGAGACTTGGGATTTACTACTAGAATGCTTCACTCGCACAATAGTAGTGGACAAGACAGAGGAGTGAAAACATTACAGGAATAGCTATGTACGAATCCTGTGCTCTTTTAAACAAGTACTAGTGATGAAACCTGAACCGTGGATGCTACTCGACAGTCCAGTCTGTCATGTATGTCGGTGAGCGCCTCAAGTGCTGACTCAAAGTAGATGACGATGAATGACGGTTTGACCTATTTGGGCACTGAGTCGGACCATTATGGCATAAGTCAGTTGTACCATTGTACAAGGAGGTAACATTCAGGTGCTAAGGTGCTGCATCACTCTAGGTTAGCACTCTTCTTCTCCTGGCAGCCTTCACATAGATGACAACTGGGTGAAAATCATGTCCTAGATTATTACAAGTACTTCTTGTGGGACTGACGAGTTACAAATGCTCTCAGGTAATAGTCATCAATTTATCATTAGCTCCCTCCAATTCCCTCCCAGTACATCATCTGTGTGATGCATGCTATATGTTGACAGGTATGATTCTGGTATTTCTGGTGTGTTGCAATGGTGGACTGCACTGCAGTGAAGGGGGACAGTCTTCATACCTACTGCCTTCTCAGAAATGAAGCTGGAAGTCTATTCAAACTGCACCAACATAGATCAATCACATTGCGTTCAGACCATCGAGTATAGGACATGAGAGACTTCCTGTAATCTGGTATGACATCTTATCACAGTATAAATCAGTTTCAGTCCTATCAACACTCCAAACCGCATACAGCTAGAAGTTGTGCCATACAGCAAAGTGGACAGAGGGATCCTTTAGCCTGTACGTCTCATGGATTGAACTCTCTCCTTTGCAGCCCGCACTGATTGACGATCATTAGCCACAGTTGTCAGATCTGTAAGCAAGACCACAATGTTAGCATGTATCCTGCACAGTAGTCAAAGAGGTGTGAGGCATCGATTGAATGTCTATGCCTATCTTTGTGCTCCTTTCTCCTTTATTTTAGTGACATGTACTTACCATCTTTTGTGCCTTTGTCCAGTCCTGTGTGGATGCGATGGAATCGTTCACCGGCATCGAACTCCTCTGTTGTGTCTTCCAGGACTGAGAAGTCTTCTTGCACATTGATGATCACTTCTGTCCGTTGTAACATGGTGGATCGATCACATTGTAGCAGCCATTTGTACGCATACCCAGCACTTTCCCTGAAGACCCCTGGGAAGCAACAGAACATCAGCAGTAGCAGAAAGTGAGCTGTCATGCTGTAATGTCTTTGGTCCTGCATTGAAGATAGTGTCAACTCACCGGAACGCCAATCGACCACTTGGTTTTGTTCTGCTTTAGATCTGTCCTCTAGAGGCCGGGACATAATCTCTGCCAGGTTTTCAGAGCCACTTTGGGTGGAAGTGGCACTGTTTTGCTGGTCTGAGGCAAACAACCTGAGCTGTGAATCAACCCCAAATGTGTTATGACTTACCTGAGGATTGGGTTGGTGCAGAGGACATAGTGTGATAAATAGTCAAAGTAAATGCTGATCAGTGGATGTGATTGAATGTAAATGCTATGTTGATTTAGGAAAAGGATGTGATGTTGAAGAGAGGGTGTTTTCCCATGAGTGTTGGTATCCTTCTTATACCATCCCAAGCATATTGAATTCTATTTGGTGAGCATGCCTTCCTATGTGAAGCAAAGCATAGCTTGTGTCCCTTACATGACTTGATACATGTTAGACAATGTGTCTTCTGACCCCTTACCCCTTACCCCTTACCCCTTTGTCATTGGATGTGCCTAATGAAACTGCATGGTGGAAAATAGACAATTTCAGCACTTACATGCTCCAATGCATGTAGCACTATGTATCCTCCTTGATGCTTTCATCCCTCCCCCATAAGGAGTATCTAATCCGTTTGTCAATCAAAATGAAGGACAGCATTCATCAGTCAACATACATGCAGCCTTTACTGTGCATTCTGTACTGTGTTGCCTTCTTACTTGTTGTGAGGGATTCTTGAGCTCCATGCAAGAGATGGACAATGACATCAGCCAATATGCTTGAGACATGTCTCACACTGCATCCTTTATGTCTCCACCCTTATACTTCAGTATTGCTGCTCTACAATCTGATCCTTTTATTGACTGCAAAGTGACTGCACGGAGCAGCACAATAAAGATTCCTGCTAGGATCACCAACAAAGTGAGCCATGTTGTCTCTCAGATTTCATCACTTCTCAACTGATCTCTATGCACATGATGTGTTAGGTCTGCCATATTGTGCCAGGCAAACTGCATGCAGCCACAGATACAAATCATTACTGCACAGGTGCAGGTGGTGGTGGTTGACAAATTTTGCCAAACAATCAATGTATCACACCTGTGATTGCGTCACAACCCAGTACAACTGAAATGACAACTTATGTCCAGTTTTACCTTGTCTGCCACCAAGAACATTTACCACCTTACTAAGCAAGCATCTCCACCAAGCTAGCTACAGAGTCTCCACAGTACCAGGTACAGGGTCTCTGAAGTGCCTGTTATAGAGACTGGTACAAACGGGGGTACAGGAATGTGGTGTGTAGGGTTACATGAGTGGGATCACACATGCTGTAACTCATACATGGACCCCATCAGGCAAGTCTCAGCTGAGGACAAGTATCTTGACGCTACCTTAGCAGAGACAGCAGAGCTGCCCTTTTGGATAATAAAAGTACAGACCAAGCACAACTTATCGGCTAAAGACCAGAGTTGACACTCTTCATTAGCCATACCCAGTGGATACACCTCAATGGGGGATAAACATGTTTTCCCAAAACATTACCATAGTCTGTACCAGCATCATTGAAGAGAAAGCTCCATCTCGCCTCAAATATCAAAAGCTACATCAATATCTTTTCCCTCTTCCTGCGCCAATGGGGGTCCTGCATGTCAAGTCTCCTTTCAGCTCGGCCAACCGTAGTGAACCAATCATATCGGATGCTTTCCACTGATGAACCTGTTGACGTTCTCAGAAGTCAGTGTGTGGTAGGCATCACACTTTGTTTTGTAGGATATCTAGTATTGTTCATGATGTAACACACCCACAAGTAATGCTGCCACTATCCAATTTGGACCGCAGATCAAGCAAACCATCCCCAATGCTCCACTCCTCTGGGGTGTCCTTGAAGTTGAAATATTGTGCCAATGAGTCAGCTGCAGTGCGTGCCCTGAGGGTACGAGTTGTTGCATCAATCCCACTGGCTTTCTTTTTATGCTCTTTTTGCCACTTCTTGAGGTAATGTGCGCTGCCGTTTAGCAAATCTAGACAAGGATATGGCATTAGCTGCGTGCGCAGTGTGTGAACCTCTCCAGATTCAGAACATCAATGACTTACCCTGACGTCTGGTAGTGATTCCATCTGCCTCTGCCCTGGACCTGTTCATGGGACTTTTTGACATACCTGTCTTTGCACATGCAGCTGACATGGTATCCTGTTTCAACAATGGGAAGGCCGATTTTGCTTTTATTATTAACATGAAGTCAGCTTTCACACCTCATCTTTTAATACAGAATAATTGTGCACATACTTGAAGACCTGGTCTTATCCGATGAAGACATGTTTTGTAAAGGCTGACTCAATGTGTGACTGTATCAGGATAGTGAGAGGGTGTGAGAGAAAGTGTGTCAGTCAAGCCAAAGTATATGTTGATGATCAAAAAGTTCAGTTGCCACTCGTCACAGACCCATTTTCTGACTATCTGGCCTTCTGTCACTTACACGATGACACGATCTCTCCTTTGTTTTGCTTGAAGCAGAATGGATGTCTCCTTCAAATGAAGTCACAAGGTCAGTACAGTATAATATCTTTGACTTGGCACTCACACACACCTCCTTGGGTTGATCATCCAGATTATGAATCAAGCAGTAGTATTCTTAACAACACTCCTCTTTCGGTAGTTACCAATAGGAGTAGGTTACTCATGGGGGGCTTATTCTAATGATTGGGAAAGTGGGAAAAGATCAAAGCTGTCCTGTTGATCTGTGACTAATAGTCCCTGGGACGTCTTGAGTCTCAGCATCCAGAGGATGCGGTCTCAGCTTCAACAGACTTTGTGCAATCGAAATCGGTAGGAAACCCTGACCTGACAGCTGCATAATCATGTCCTGCTGGTGTTTCTGTGTTCTGACATATTTGACAGGCAGCAGCAACAGATCATTCATGCACAGAAGTCACACAAGATGTGCAGTGAAAAATAACAAGTAAAGATTGAGACTGATGGATGTCCACTGATAGACAGAACCATAGACAGACAGGTATCACAACCAGTGAATATTCTTATATGTGAAGAGAGAACTGTAGCAATAGCAGGGGAAGCTAAACTGTGTCACAACCTAGTGCAACTCAGTGAACGACTTATGTCGTGATACCTTGACTTGGCCTCCAAATAGTTCGACTCGTTATCCATCGGGAACGAGTTCAAAGTTGGCCCGGAGAGAACCGTCATAGGAGATGACCGATTTCACTGGCTAATCGTTCCCATGGTTCTTGTAGCATCATTGGTACTGATATATACATCAGCACAGGACTTGTACATAGTTATTCCTGTGACAAATGTATATTCCTCTGGCTAGTCCACAACTACCGTACAAGTGAAACGCTCTACTAGTCAACCCCAAGTCTCGTATGCTCGGTACTCGACTCGTACAATTTGGAATAGGACTTCATCCTATTCGTATTCCGTATTCCCCGCTAAGGCCCGTCAACGGAACCGGCTCTCACGAAATGGCACATAGACAATTGTAGGGTCAATCGGGCCGTGGATAACCTTAGCAATACTTCTTGCCCACACGAAATGATCTTCTTTCTCTGCAGGTTCATCCCCTTCAAGCACTCTTGAGACCATGTAATCTATTTTTTCGTCATACTGTTCATAATCAAGTGAATCTGCAATGTGCACCTAATCAGTATGCTACGGGTGACTCTTTCTTTGTGCTACTGTTCTCCTCCAGGGTATGCTTACCTGGATCTGATCCTTTGTCCAGTTTCTGCATCATATCAAAACCAAGAGCAATGCACTCCGGCTCCACTGTGAAATCACGGTATTGTTCACAATTGTCCACTGTCAGTGATAGAATCTCCCTTTTCAATTTTTGATACAGTGTATTGGCATCACGCTCTTGCTCCCATTTTGCCTTATATCTGGAGGACATGTCTGATAGAGCTTAACAAAAGTGAATGGTCAGCAAACCAAAATCCCTATGGTGTATATGTTGATGTTTTTGGCGGCAAAGAATGATTGTCAGACACACCAAATCGAGCATGAGCCACAATGAAGTCATCTGTAGGAGACCTGCGCTTGGGACGCTTTGACCAGATGCTAGCCAAAGCTTGAGTGTTCAATGTCCCACCAGATTTGCTTTTCCAGGGAATCTACACCCAACTCTAGACACTACATTAGTATACAGGGGAGCAAATGTGACTCTGGGATATCTACCTTGTAAAACCCGTACCGTAAACTCCTCTGTCACTTTATCTGGGATGCACTCCATCGCTAACAGGCTGGCTACAGCTTGAGCATCAAGTCCATTTCCAAGTGTCAATGAGCCTTGGTGTGATTGGATGGCTGCACTCATACACTCACTTCAGCACGATAGCAACAAGAATGTTCTGTGGAACATACCAGATCGAGCCTGGTCAACAAGAAAGTCTGCTGTAGCTGCCCTTGTACAGCGAAATCTTGACCATTGAGCAGCCACCAATTCAGCATTGATTCCCCTTGAGAGTTCAGAGGAGATTTGCTCAAGCACATGAGCTGCGACCATATGTATGCATCAGTATCACACTGACAATACTCAAGACATGCCACAAACCTTTTAACCCTTCTATCCAATGAGATGACATTGTGTGATAGCAGGTGGGGAATGTTTCAGGGTGTGTTGTGCAGAAGTGTGAAGTTGTTACACTGATTGAAGTAGTGGGGAATGGTCTTGTCAGATTGAAATCATATTTGCCACCCTCAGCGGCCTTTTTGTCATGACGGTCACTGCCACATACATCACGTGACCTACAAGATCCCGACGCACTCTCCGCACTACTCGCTATTCTCGTCGAACTCGTAGAACTTCATTCAACGAACCCATCTCTTATTCGGTCTAATTCGACGAACTCGCCGAGTTGTAGAATATCGCTCAACGTAGATGGACGGATGGATGGATGGATATATAGGAGAATGGCTATTCTCATCTTTTGTACTCTTTTCCTTAGTGATTTCCCGATTAAAAGTCATACACCGTACCTTCGCTATCGCTCTTGACGATATCACTTAGCCTTCAGTCAGTCCAAGGCCACAACGCTCATCCTGAGGTTGTTCTCTTCGGATTCTCGTCGTTCTCGTCATTCTCGCTGAGTATCTCGTCCATCTCGTCATTATAGTTGACGCCTTTGGCGAATATCACTCAACCTTGTCTCCGTGGTGTGATAGGGCTTCATTGACTGAAGCCTCTGTTGATCATCGTGACACTTTTGTACCACTCCCAAATTGCGCCAGAGCACTTACCTTGCAGTACTTCCTTTTCCATGCACTATAAAGGAGTGGCATTCACATAACATCATGCTCTAGTAGCTATGACACCACAAAACCAGTCAAATTAGAAGCTATATGATTGCATGTCTGTCAGAGCCATCCTATCAGACCTTTCATGCCAGATATTTGAAACATGCTCCCTATGCTCTCCGTTGCAAGTGGTCTCAGCTACTTGAAACACCATCTGCATGGCTTCCAAGATGATATATATGCCTTCTGAGGGTTTTAAACATGTTTTCTCTCCTGACTCTGGATCTGACTTCCTTGCCTGAATTCATGCAGTGAAAGTCTTCCTGTACATTCTGAAACCAAGCAGGATCACCGTTGGGTGCACTGTATGATCTGAGAAGAGTACTGGTGTGTTCAATATGTCCTGTACCACTGTGGAAGCTGATAGCAAACCTGTCTACACAAAGCGTGAGCCTGCTATTGATATTACTATATTCATGACTAATTATTGTTGGATGTACATGCTTCCACTTTGAAGTTGTGTTCCTGATGACTTTGTCTTCCTGAGTCCTCAATAAACATGTTTTCTGTATAGTTCCAGGTTCACAACTAATGCGTCAGAAATGGCATCCTCACTTACCCAGAGACTCAAAACCGTTTATATAGCCATGAGTTGTGTACTACCCATTTTCTGTACACCACTCATCACCTGAGACAGATTGTAGTGCCACCACATTCAGGATTTGGTCAGGGAAATCAAGATCTTTTGGTCTGCCATGCTGTCGTGAGCTGTGTGATATTGGTGATGTTGGTGAGGAAGTCCTCAAGTCATGATGCCAACATTGGTGGTGATGGTCAGAGTGGTGATCACCACTAGATCTGCTATGGCGCACAAATCTGGAGAATTGTATTTCAAACAGTGCGCGACAGATGAAATGTGGCGTCATACCCGGTTTGCTCAGCAGAATGGCGATCGGGATTGTGCTGCCTTACTCGACTTTCGGTGCTCTGGAAACCTTCCCAAGATGTCGCTGCTTACACACTATGCTGCCCCTTATGTTCTCAGACTCCTGGGCACCACTCACGGTCGATCTGATGCGGTATGCTAGTTGTCGGAACGAGTATGATTTTGTCGTTCCCTTCATCCGACAATACAGACATAGTGTACAATCATTTCGTGCTTGAATCATTGGCAAAGCTCGGTCGAGCCGTTTGCTCGCCTTTGACATGATGTAAGTGTGAAGTTGAACTTTTGAATGTATTGCGCGTTGACGTCGTACTGAAGCGTATCATATTTCGAGGTTGTCTTGAGAGACCGAAAGTCATGCTGCTTCAAAAATGTGTTCTAGCAAATACGTTGTTGCTATACGCCTTCAGCGGAGACATAGCCCGGCTTTCGCATTGCCAAATCAGTACTCGATCTAGATCAATTCGCTCTTTGTGTCATGATGGAATTGTGCATGAGGTGTATATGCAATCGTTGATAATCTAGTGTTTGGCAGCAGTCTGCTTTCCTCTCGGTCGTTCCGTGACAACGCTATAACACGAAAAAGACATGTCAGCTTGTGGCCACCTATTCAGAGTGTAGGGGAAATGCAGATACGCACGCCTTGTTTCCATCCTTGTCCTTGGGTCTCCTCGTCCTGACATGTTGTAACAAACCGTAGATCGATCTGGGGTGCTTGTTACCCTTGCCCTTTCCTCTACCACCACCATGAGGATGGTCGACGGCGTTCATCGCCACACCTCGGACGTGGGGTCGTTTACCGAGCCATCGTGATCGACCGGCTTTACCAAGTACACGAGATTGGTGCTCTTTGCTGCAAGCAATGACCGACACACATCAATACAAGTAATGAAGACAAAGTGAGACGTGTCAGTTGCGACTCACTTGCTCACGACACCGACGGTAGCGACACATCCAGGATCAAGCTTCCTCACTTCTCCACTTTGCAATTTGATCAAGACGTAACCCTTCTTCGGGACTCTGTTTCCATCTTCATCGAAGCCTCCGCCCATGGTCAAGACATCCGAACCACCAATAGCTCGCCCATCCGCAGACTGGTGCGAGACAACCTGAGCGAAGGTTCCGGCCGATCGACAGAGTTGCATCTTGCCGTCGACGGTGAGTGAGAGGTTGTGAACCTGTGTTCCGGGAGGGAGGAGGTAGAGAGGAAGGACATTTCCAGGTTTGAGTGTGACGGTTCTGAGCAAACCGAGGGCACGACGCATTTCCGGTGTGTCGGTAGCGGGAGGTTTATCTGATCGAGGTGTGGAGACTGCGGGGACAGAAGGATCGTTGTTCGAGGAGATGGAAGATGATTGGTCGAATTCCCGGATAACGCTTTCGGGAATACCACCACGATATGAGACGACGACATCACCCGCTCTCAATCCCTGGGGGGCGACAATATAACTCCATCCACCCTTGACTGCTTCCGTAGACTTCTTTGTACCCTTGTTCTCGACCAACAACCCTTCCTCCGCATCCTCAGCACTGACGGTTCCAGTGCTGCCTCGCTTCTTGATCAGGGCGATATGAGCGCTCCTTCCGGGATCATATTCGATTCGGATGACATCGTGTTCACCGCTTTCGACTCGGTGGAAATCGATCGTACGCAATCGTCGTTTGTGACCTCCTCCGATATGTCGGTTGACAATTCGACCAGTGTTGTTACGACCACCTTTTCGTCGAAGGGGAGCGGTAAGTTCTCGAAGGGGACCTCCTTGGTGAAGATGAGGATGGTAGGGGTAAACGACGTGACGCAAACTCTACATATGTACCAGCATAAGCAACGATCCCCATAAAATGCATTGGCAGGACCCCACGCAACAAGGAGGATGCAGAATGACCGTTTGTACTCACGGGGATGAAGGGGAACCCCTTTCCTGTGTACTTTTTCAACACCGATCCATCATCCTTCCTCACAGGTGGTGGTCCACCGAACATCATCTCCTGCTTGACCTCTGGTCTAGTTTCAGTCGTAGTAGCATATCCTCTAACGACGACGACGGACTGGAATCGAGAGGTTGAAGGGAGACATGTGCGCGAGACCGATCGCGCGGTCTTGAGTGCCGAGCGGGGGACAGTCGACATGGACATGACTGAGTAGTGCTATGCTCCGATTGTAGGTGTGAGAGACTCAAGAGCTTCAGGTGAGGTGACTGTGACTGATGATTGAAGTCAACGACTTGCAATATGAGCCAAAGTTGCGTTGCAGTCGAGCTGCCAAAAGTCAAAACTCGGACTTTCGAGGCAGAATTGGTGCAGTTGGAAATTCACTGAAACCTGGCATGCCACGTGAGGTGAGAATTCATGGAAAAGCACCCCTGGTTTTCGGTGAATTCCCCAGGACAGGGAGAGTCCTTAATAGGTTGTAATACCGCCGACGGGCATTTTGTAATCAAGACAGCGGATATTTGGACTTGTGATTAGAAACCTTATCCGTTCCCTTCTCTCCACTTTGTTGCCCTGATTACCATTGAAGGTAATCCCGTGACCTGTCGAGTGTGTTGTGTGATCATATGCTGCCTGCTTGCATCCATCTTAAACTCCGGCCCGAATGCACAGTGCAAGGTGGAGAGAGAGGGTCGTGAATCGCCCGACATCATACATTCCACTTGTGGGGTTCATACAACCATCTCAACTCACATACCACCTACAACCATCAATTGTCCTATTTATCGTCCATTCTCCACACATACACACACATAGATGCTCTAGAGGGCTCATCATCTATAGAACAAAAGCACTTGGCAGTCGTCATCGAGCCGACCGGATTTTACCGAACAACCCTCTACCAGGCCGACGCTTCATCATCCCCGACTGTGACCAAGGATCCATCCGCTCTCATCGCCTCGAGAAAAGACAGAATTGCTATCATTTCACTCTTGGATCTGTTCTAGACGCTCTGCGTAACACGATTAATTGCCTGCGAATCTAAACATCATCTGACTGTTGCTACACGATGTCCGCTCTCCGGAAAGCCTTTAGGCCGCAATCGTCTACGAACAAACCTCTCACCAGTCCTACCACACAATCTGTCAACGAGTTCGTCGACAATTCTCTCTTGTGGGATGTTGAGAATGGTCAGGCTGTCCCAGCGGTACAAGGGAAGGGGAAACAGCCAGAGCGATTATGGGGATTAGAGAACTTTGGGAACACATGTTATTGCAATTCCGTTCTTCAATCATTATACGCCTGCGAGGTATTTCGACTCTTGATCGAAGCCTATCCAGACATCCGACCCCCTCTCAGTCCATTAGGTCCACCCCCTGGTGCGGCGAACCAACCGATCGTCCCGCCGAATCCGCTCGGGTTAAGCGGACCCATGAGCCCTGGAGGAGGAAACAACAAGAGTAATCCTTTCGAGTCCCCATCGCTGGCTAACGGGTCGCCTATGAGTCCTGGTGGCAAGGAGAAAAGGAGCTGGACTTCGCTTGGAAGGAAACCTACCAATTCTGGTGCACCTTTGCCCACCCTGGGCGCACTGCAACAGCAAAGTGCCCAGCCGACTACCCCTCAAGTTGCACCTCCTTCGGCACCGGTAGCAGAAAATGCCAAAGCAACAACAACAACATTTCAAACACCGGAACCTGATCCGAATCAACCTGATCCGTCAGTGTTTCAAACTATCCAAACCCTCTTTCATCATCTTACAACTTCCCCTTCGCACCAACCTGTCCCGTCCAAGACCCCTAACAAAGATGCGACTGGTGCAAATGCGCAAACTGCATCCCTGCTCCCCGATGCACCTGTTGCAAATGGCGCCAATCCCGCGAACCCGACTCCATCCCTGACGACCACCTCCACTCCAGCAACGACGACACCTCAAGGTCCCCCTCTGCTCGCTTCGTTGCCACCACCATCTGCACCTCGAGGCGGTGGTCCATTCCAGGCAGGTAAACTCGGTCGCGGTGTCGTCAGACCAGAGGACGTCATGCGAACTATCAAAAGGGAGAACGCGATGTTCCAAGGGATGAACCAGCAAGATGCTCACGAGTTCCTAGGATGGCTGTTGAACCAGATCGCAGAGGAGATTGAGATCGCAGACAGATCTCTCAAAGTCCAAGGGAAGGAGGTGCCCCAGGGTACAGGACGGGGAAAGACTTTCGTACAGAATCTGTTCGAGGGAGTGTTGACGAATGAGACGAGATGTCTGAGCTGCGAAACTGTACGTTTACTTCTACGACCGTCCCGAGATGGTACTGATCTGTTTAATTGTTTCGCAGACATCGTCACGAGAAGAATCGTTCCTCGATTTGTCCATTGATATCGAACAACACACCTCTGTCACTTCTTGTCTTCGACAATTCTCGGCAAGTGAGATGCTCTGTCAGAAGAACAAGTTCTACTGCGACTCTTGTTGTGGCCTCCAAGAGGCTGAGAAGAGGTGAGTGTGCGATTTGCGACTTTTCCAAGAACGATGTCTAACGGTTACGTTCCATCGACAGAATGAAAATCAAATCGCTGCCAAACATCCTTGCCCTCCACTTGAAGAGGTTCAAGTATCAAGAAAGTACTGGACGATACGCCAAGCTGTTCTATCGTGTTCCTTTCCCAACCGAGCTTCGATTGCCCAACACCACCGACGATATCGACAATCCCGATCGACTTTACGAGCTTTTCTCCGTGGTTGTACATATCGGAAAGTAAGTGACTAGCCATCGTAGGATGGGAATGACTGGACTCACACTGACGTATAAACTCCCACAGTGGTCCTCACCACGGACACTATGTGTCCCTGGTCCGTTCAGGTGGCAAGTGGGTGATGTGTGATGACGAGAATGTCGAGCCTATTGACGACGCGGACATCTACCGATACTTCGGTGATTACCCATCTGGCGCAGGTTACGTTCTATTCTACCAAGCGGTCGATTTAGACGTCACCACACTTGGCTTGAAGCCTCCTTCCACTCCAGCAGATACCGAGCACGAAGCACAAGTGGAGGAGTTGGCTACGGTACCGGAACACCCGACAGCGCCGACACCGGAACAACTGGTTGACACCGGTTTGGTGGACACCCCGAAGAGCTACACGCCTCCTACAGCGACGACGCCTGCCGTGCGGACACCTATCTCGGTCGCTCCTACTCCACCTGCATCGAGGCGTGCGTCTGGAGGTCCAGTGTCATCGTTGCAAACAAACGGGAACGGCACAACGCCCACACCCGCTCCTGCTGTAGACCGCCAATTAGGCTTCAACACTGCGGCAGCATCGATACCGAACGCTGCAACACCGTCAACCCGAAAACCGGCCCCTCCACCACCAACGGGTGGAAAGGACAAGGAGAAGGATGGTGGACGATGGTTGTCGCGCGTGACTAGCAAATCGGAGAAGGACAAAGACAAGCGGGCGAGCGTTGTACTCAACGGTTCTTCCAGTCGGGAACAGAGTCGGTCTACGAGTCAACAGACACTTCCTACCGTTACCAGTGCCCAGACCAATTCGTCGAGACCTTCGACCGCGCAGACAACGGGAAGCACGACATTCGGTGGACTGGGTCTTAATGTCCCTGTGGCGATGCATGGGTCGGGACCAGAGGGTGTGCAGGCTATTATCAATGACAACTCTGGAGTATCAAGTTCAGCCTCTCCGCCCACCATGTCCAGCTCTGTCATGTCGTCTATCTCGGCGGCATCTGCCTCGACTACAACGACTTCGTCGATCCCTACATCGTCGCAGTACACATCAGCAAAACCTATCCCTACTTCCAAAGCAACGGGACCGAACCTCGCTCCGCCTGTTTCGTCCAACGCGCCCTCATCAATGTCGTCTTCTCAACAATCGGCTTTCTCATCGTTGGGCAGAAAACCCAGTACTTCTGGCAGGGACAGGACGGTCTCAGGAAGCAGTATGAGTAGTGGACGTGGCGATGCGTATGGAGGTGGTGGAAGCCTTGGAAGGAGGTTGAGTGGGATGGGAGGGAAGCTGAGCAAGAGTGGCAGTATGAGTTTTGGCAAATTTGGATTCGGGAAAAAGGATAAAGATAAAGGAGATAAAGATGGGATACAGGAGGAGGTGAGAAGGGGTGAGGAGAGGAAGGGACTTTTGAGCTGAGCGGGGGCGCGGGATAGTGGAAGGGAACGTAGATGACAGATATAGTGCGTGGTCGTAGTAGTGCTTACTTGGAGAAGTGTAATAAGAAGGGAGGATCTTCAAAACGAAACCTGCGAGATATTATAGGTTGTACCAGGAAACGATGCAATGGGTTATGAATTGGAGCATAAGTCAGGACAGATGCATGAGTGGTACGATCCTCGCCTTTCAGTGTCGTATCGTATTAGTTGAGGGACGTAATGATTAGGGACGATGAACAAACAGCAAGATTAGACGGGTCCATTCATTTCCTTGACGAACCGGTAATAACCGATCAACAACAACTTTTTAGCTATCTTCCACATCTTCGTTCTTAACGTTTCATATCACACACTGTTACAAATGTCCAACTCCCATACTCCCGGGCTGGGTCACAATCTCCAAGCAGGACAAGCTGGACCGAGTCGACCTCCTCGCTCCGATACCACCGCATTCCATTCGAGCAATGCCCGAGGTGGTCGACAGGTCAATTTCCCTTCTCCAAATTGGGACGAATTCGAGGTGAGTGTCTGTCATCACAACTTTCTTCGGCCGTGTGTCCACTCGGGGATCAGTCGTCGGCGTACTACATAACATCAACGTGGTCTTCGAGAGTGAAACGCTGCTGATCACACTGTGGGTCGTGATAGGCGCAAGTCCTCCTCATTTTGGTCGGATTACCAGGATCTGGAAAGACGACATTCGCAGAATCGCTAGTCGGTGCTTCGCAGAGATTGTACCATCAGCGACGACCGGACGATCGGCGAGCGCAACCTTTTGGGAGTGGAAGTGGATCAAATCCCAATCATGATCTGCGGAACACCAACCCACCTCTTAGCGACGGTGTACCAGGAACGATTCCCAACCATGCTTTGAGTACTACTGTACAAGACGACCGACGTCGTCCTACTCCTCGCCCTCTTCGACGTAGGGTATGGATTCGAGCATCTCAGGACGAAGCGCCCAATCGACGTAGACAAGAGTGTGAAGCTCGAGTGAGATGGGGTTTGAGAGAAGGGTACAGCGTCATTGTGGATAGGTGCGGATTTGATCCTGTGTGAGTGTCGTTCTTCTGGCAAGGCAATGTATCTGGGTGAGGGGTGAGATTACGTAGGAGGGAGGGCGTTCAGATGTTTTGGAGGGAGAGAGTATTCTGGAATCACCTGCTTTGGAGACAACCCACTTTCCCTTTCGCTCGGGACCTTTTGTTGGCTGCATTTGATCTTCTTGTGTGCGTCTGCTCTGCGGGAATCACCTGCTCCCTGATCACGACGATGCAACGGGAATCATCCATCCGTCCACTCGGGACCTTGTTGGCCGCTGGATCTGGACTCAAGTGTGTTTGCGGGAATCCCCTCAATGATGGGACCTTGTTGGCCGGACCTATTCTTTTTATCGCGGGAACCGAATCACCTGCTTTGTTCGTCTTTGTCTGTCCATTGGAACTGGAACCACGAACGTTATTCTTGTTCCTCCGGCCCCTTTCTCGGTGGGAATGACATCTCTGGTTTTGGGATCTTTGGGTTTGGAATACGTCTTGGGGATCAGGTGGACATCTCCTAGGTATTGGAATCAGGCTCGCTGGAATCACCCGCTCGTCAAATTACGTCTCCAATGCCTTATCATGCCCGGATCACCTGCTCTCCGTGCTTGTCTTCTGTACCTGAAGTAATTTCACTCGCAGCATTATCAAGCCGACGGGATCTGGCTGGGACCCGCTGACACTTCAATCACAATCACATAGCCAACGAAGTCACTTTGTCAACATTGCCAATTCCACTCCTCCGCACATTCCCCGTCCGCTCATCTACTGTCTTATCTTGGATGTCTCGCCCTCCACGCTCGAAACTCGACTGATCGTCCGACCCTCCCACCCGACTATACCCGACGCCGAGACGGGGCTGAGGGTGTTGCGTCAGATGAGAGCGGGGTTCAGACCGCCAAGAAGAGGAGATGGAGAGGGATTTGATAAGGTCTTTACGTTGAGCGAGGAGGAACAGCGACGTGCGATGAGACCTATATCTGGAATCGGTAAAACAGCTGTAGGTGTAGCACGAGAAGGAGGGGAAGGACAAAGTGATAAGATATGGTGGGCAGACGAAGAGGTCTGGAGTGTTTTGGACAGGATCGAGGAACAAGGCGAGGCGGACCCGCTTATGCAGAAAGCGCTAGGTCAGATCTCACATGGTTAGGGTACGAATGGCCGGGGCGGTTACGGTCTCGGTAGTAATTGTGGCCCGAGGGGGACCATTATTGGACTAGGGGAACGGACATCAACACCTACAACGCTAGAGAAGCGAGGTACCGCTACATGGGGAAGAGGGATAGTAATTGTCCGATACGACGCTAAGGACACTGATCACTGATACTCTTTCTCCCACGTTGTACCGATGCATCCATAATTAAAGCGACAGACTGTTGAATGGTGGATCAGGTTTCAGATCATACTCGCTCTCCCGCGCTCCGAAGTTCCAGCGAACTAGTCAGTTGTGAATTTCTCGTAAATGACTTTTCGTTCAATTAGATTAGCGTCGTATTCGTCATGCTTTGTGAGGCATAAAGGGGAGACATGTGTGTGTATGTGTGTGTATGTGTATATGTGTGTATGTGTGTGGGAATGTGTGCCGTTCTTTTTGTCTTTCAGAGACTAACTTTGCGTGCTCAAGCGCGTCCGAGAAGCGGGATTGATAGGAAAGCGGAGAACGGTCAACGGTCAACGGCCTCGACAAAATCCCAAAGAAAGGCAAAGGGAAAGACACAAAGGAAAAAGGTACCAATCTTCGCAGACACACCCCTCTCACCCCCCCCCACCTCTCCTTCTCCCCCACTGTTGGACCGACGTAGTATGTACTCTTCTTGATACCCACCATTTGGCATTTCTGCATTGCCCTTGAACAAGTTCTGTATCCGGTCTTTGCAACAAATAAATAAATAAATAATAAAAATTATTTCATTGTTATGTCCGCATTTACTACCGTGCATGAATGAAAGAGTAGTGAGTCTGTCACAAACTGGCGGGAAATGTCCCCTGTGAGCTAGAGCGGGAATACAGTACTCCTAAGCTCCACTTGGAATCGGAACCGTAGTCATGCTATTAGATCAGCTGCTGGAACTGGAACCCCGCCGCACTTTTATGTATTTGTATTGGATCGATCTTTGGTATACTCATATATGAAAAGACGCGTAAGCTTATATATATATATATATATACACGCTCTCAGGAGAGAAGAGCCTTTTAACCCTAGCGTTGTTGGGGTTCCAGCGGTCTTCTAGTCCAGGTTATTCTCAATTGAATAATTATCTTTTCTATTACTCATCATCACTCATCACGCGGCCGTGGGACAGCCACATTTATCATCATCTCCCCTTTAGACCGCTTCCATCACATTCTGTTCTGTTATATAACTTGTCCCATCGTAACAGGGACAAGAGGCCCAGGAGGGACAGCCAAGAGGAAAGCGAACAAGCAAGTCATCAATATAGAAAAAAAAGACGTAACAAGCGAACTATAACAAGGAACCAGGAAATAACACCCACTTATATACAGATTACCTTTTTTGGCAATTTGATGACGTAATCATCTTTCTCAGTCCAACCACCTTCCCCCAGGTTCAGGATTTGGCCCCCCCTTTTACGATCTCAGGATTCAGGTTACTACGGTTACATCCCATCTCGAGCATTGCACTCCTACTACTCAATTACAATTACTAGGTTATTTTTTTTTACACATATCCAACCCATTCGTTCACCCTCATCACCTACTTGATATCACACACACACATTCGAATCGGATGGTCGGCGCCATCCATCAACCTCGCAATAGGATCGGAAAGCGAATGTGTACAATACAAACTTCTGGTCACTTCTAGATTGGCAAGGAAAAGGAGAAAAAACGCAAACGACGCTGAAAAAAAAAAGTGAAAATCCCCGGACATCGGAGAAGCACGCATACGAAAATCCCTTTCCTTTTGATTGCCATTGCTCCATTACACAGCACAGCATTCCATCGCAAATCACCTTCGCGTCAATTCCAGTAGAGGACACTGGCAACAGGTCGTACCGAGTTGTAACCGGCACGGCCCCCTTGCACTCGGTTTCGGGAAATTCCACAAGCAGACAAGGGATATATAATAATAGCAAGGAAGGAAGTGGTGGAGGGAGGGGAAGTGTAATGGATACTCAAACAGATGGGTCGACCATGACGACTGGGAGCGAACACCCGTGAGTGCTGCCATCTACGTCCGTGCGCTGCCTGCTTTGCTGATCCATTCCCTTTTCGATCATCAATCATCACAGATTATATTCGTTGAGGGTCAGACAACAACCCGAAAGAGCGAGATTATGTTCATACAAAGAGGAGAATGAGACGAGTGAGTAACGCGCGTTTCGTTCATCGATCTCACATCGTTGTCAATCGACCCTTGCGCGTGACGATCAGTACTCCCACTCACACATCGAAATGTTTCTTTCTTCTTCTGCATCACAGTTGATAGACGGCCAGTCGATCCGCCGCCGGTCGTTGAACTCTATTCTCACGCAGTCCCATTAGAGTAAGTCCTTACGTTATCTTTTACACCTGTCAATCAAATCTTCATCACGACTGATGTGTGTCACCCTCCCCTCAGTGAGCTGCTCGAATCCACTTCATTCTTCATCCGAGCGACGATCGTCGCTGCCAAAGCTGTCAACATCCCCATACCGGATCATGGTTTGCCTTCCACCCTGGAACCGACATACCCAGCTATCAAAACGCCGATCGGAGCAGACGCCACCACGGGAGAAGTGATACAGACGCCTGAGAAGCTACGATTATTGGATGGGAGGATATCGGCGTTGTGCATCTTTGCAAAGATAAGCGTGCGAGTGCCAGGTGTTTTCAGACTCATGTTCACATTGTACGAGACGACGGAGTGAGTCGAAGTGCGGGGTTAGAACACCGGTGTAACGCACAATGCTAACTCGATCACTTGCTTATAGATCTGGTGTTATGGAATTGACACGCACCGTTTCCGAACCATTCGAAGTCTTCTCGCCAAAACTGTTCAAGGGGATGCATGAAAGTACCCCTTTAACACGTCATTTGGCCGCTCAGGGTTTAAAGGTTAAACTCCGAACAGATACCACCGTAGGCAGACAGTGAGTATCGTGTACAATCCGCCCATTCGATCGTCTTATCGCAAGTCGCTGATCATTGTTATGATCGGTCGCTTGTCTAGGAGTGTCAGCCGTCGACGAACATCGAACACAAATCCACCTGCGACGACCACAGCCTCTGCTTCGGACAGAGCGCATTCAGCTTCTCCGTCCGTCGTCAAGGCCCAACACCGAACGTCATCAGAAAGGGCTTCGTCCGCAAGACCATCGCCACTTGTTACGCAGCCTCCCTTCGAGTCACATTTGTCTAGGCCTGCCAACTCGACGCGTCGGACGATGGGTGATTCGCCCAGATCGTTGGTTTGGAAGCAAGGGGCAGAAGATGTGCCGGCTGGAGGACCGGGTCCCTCCACAATGGGCAAACGACGATTTGTTGACGACGGCACGATCCCATCGCTGTACGACCTCTCGTCGAGGTATGACTTCACCCGTGAGTCTGTACATCCCGACATGCGCCTTTCAAGCTCTGACCCCGGTCGTCTGTCAGGTGGCCCGCCCGCTACCGATCTTTCGGCCTTTTCTCTATCCCGGATGGACCACACCCTCCCCGGCTCTGGCCGTGTCAGTCCGCACAACAATCGAAGCGGCGGCGATGACCCTCGAAATACAAACAACAGCCCCCATCCTCATTCGCATCACCAATCATATGATCGACAGTCTTCATCTAATCCCTACCCTTCATCACACCATGATAATCAACACCGATCTCATTCCCATTCTCACACTCAAACACATCACCGACATCATCAAGCTCACGAATCGTCTCGATCGTCAATGTCATCACATCAACCATTCCGATCGTCCTTTGCAAATTCCAATGACAGCTCCCCGTCCACCCATACCTCAAACTCCACAGCAGCCAGCTCCTTCTCGTCAGTCCTGCCTTCGCCCTATCCTCGCTTGAATATCGGTCCGGGAGACGATGGTATTCCGATCTTGCCGCTACCCAACATGTTTCCATCATATTCACGAAGCGCGGACTTTGTTGCACCAAGCGTGAATCAAGTGCTGGGCGGATCAGCTATCCAATCACCGAGTCCAGGTGGCAGCTCTTCGAGTCCTGGTAGCGGACGTGTATCGGCATCTGGTCTCTCACCGCCAGTTCCATCAATGACAAAACGGCCCTCGCCGCTCACGTTACCGCCGATCAGGCAAGGTATGGAGGAGGAGGCAGAGTGGGCACGAGAAGTAGCAAGACAACGGCAATGAAAAACGACGATCGCGATTTGCATTCGCACCTGCCATCGGTGATGGTGATGAACGAAACGAAATCAAATTGGCCACTTCCCGCTTTAAATCCCACAAACATCATCTCCTGAAAACAAAGTTTTCCTCTGTTTCCATTTACGAAATCTTCAACGTTACGACGCGTCCTTTTTTCTTTTTTCTTCATTTTGCTGCCTTACAGTCTTCTCTATTTTGCTAGTTTTATCTTGGATTGACGGGATTATGTGACATTATTATTATTCTTGACGACGTCAGAGTTGTACTTTTATACAAAGGTATGTCTTTCAAAAGGTGAACTGAAACGACAGTCATGCATCGGATGTGAGGGTGAGATGTACGAGTTGTCTCTGCATTATATAAAGGTGTACCATAATTGTTGAAGGACAAAGTGGGTGTGTGTAGGTTTCTATTTCTATTTCGAGACCTTGGCCAAGATCAACTCCCGTCTTTCTATCCAAGTGTGTTTATCCACACTCATCCATCTGCCCTTCCAACCCAATACTCCCACCTTCTCAACGAGTGATAAACCCATTCGTTCCACTTCCAAACTTGGAATCGGTTCGAATCCCGCTTTGACGAACAATTTGCCTCCATCAGGTGAGAGAGGGTTAGTCTGGACAATCACCTTTTCAACGCTCGATGTCGAAGTTGACGTAGACACGGAGGAAGGTTTCGTATGACTGGCGTCGAGGGAGAATGCAGAATCGAGAGCGATGAGGAGGAGTTCGGTTCCTACCCCGACTCCGCGATAGGGCGTATCGACATCGAGATGTCTTATCTGGGCAACATGTCCTTCAGTCGACCTCGACTTGGAGTTCTTCCGTCTTCTCAAATCTGCGTTTCCGTTTAAGATTGACGTCGACTTCGACAGGGTTGAAGTTTGGTTGACTCCCTCTCCGTGTTTTGGGAGGAACTTGTCCAGTATACCTTGTTGAGCCAATTGTCCTTCCTCATCCCCCAATACGCTCTCCAACGTCTGTCCAACTCTTCCAGATTGGGTATCGAGACATATAACACCTACAACTTCTTCTTTATGTTCAAATACCCATATCCCACTTCTACTGGAAGTGTAGAACGTCGAGGGACTGACTAGGTCGATCGATCCGATCGTCTTTCGTAAGCGGGAGGTGAAGACTGGTCTGTGGATGTATTCGACAATACCGATAGTGGGGAGGAGAACCATACATGGTCCGATCAACGGTGTGATGTAGGACAGGTAGTTGTCGCGAGAGGGGTTGAATGAGAGGGAATGGTTGATAATCAGGCCGAGCGCGAGGATTAGAGCGATAACGAGGGGGTGTCGGAGGACTACAAGCGAGTAAAGTGTTGAGTCAGCTTCTGAACGAGCATAATCAGGTGGAAGAGGAAGAGCAAGCCGGAAGAAGATGACCGATTGATCGTTGATGTGCCGCGCGGCAGGATGTCAAGATCCACAGTCCATCTCGTCGAAAGACGAACGTGCATCTCCCCGTGGCAGTGGGGTACTCACATCGTCCATTGGCTCTGGCCAGACCTTCCATCACACCTTGTCCAACGAGCATCTTCAGAATCTTCACATCCTTGCTCAAGTCGAACGGTCGCACAATATCGACCTCGACCTCGACCTCGGTGGAGAGCTTGGTGGTTCGTTCTGCTCCTGACGTTGACGTGCTAGTCTGAGTCTCGTTTTGGGTTTGTGTCATCGTGGCGAAATAGATCGGTTGACCGAAATGCAGTTTCTCGTCAAGTCGAACTGCTCTTTTCTCACCGAGTGTAATGAACGCGGGAGAGAGGTATTCTGTAATTGTTAAGAACAGCAAGGGGATAAACCATCTTGACTTGAGTCGTGTGATCATACCCCCTCTGGCTATTTATACATCTCATCTTCTATGCTGTCTGATATGATCTCACCAACAATAAGCATGAACACTGCGCACGTGCGTTGTCGATCAACAGGGTTTTTATACTCTACTGTAGATAGTGATTCAGGCACGCCACAGACTTGCACGTTCCTTGTCGTCTTTGTTACAAAGCGGGATCAATTAAGTATATCTACATTGCGATGGAGATCGGGGAGCTGTCCGTTAGTTGAGTGGATGACATTGAATATCAGTTGAAACGCGTCGCGTGATGATGCATTTTCATGTTCACTTGCATTTACTCAACTTATCGTCTCCTCAATCAGCTGTGATCCATTCGCACCTCAAGTGAGCATTTCGAACGAGAACGGAAATCCTTGTCACACGCTATACACGAAAAGATGCCGATCCCCGTCAGAGATGAGCCGTGAGTCCACCCTCTGTCATCCTTCTTCCTCCCCTCGTTACTCCTCCCGTAGGCAGGTGCTGACTGCTCGCTACCACAGGATGGTCGACTACGAGTATGTGGCCCTTCTCACATTGGCACTGGTATCAAGTTGGCTGACCATCTTTTGCGGCGACCCGCAGTCCGAGCTCACCCCAGGTGATGAACGCCTTTTATCGTCGATTATTCCCTTACCGACCGTTCTTCCTATGGCTAAATCAGGATCAAAGTGAGTCGTGTCGTCAAACTCTTGTAGCTCTCATCGACTGACCACTGACACTCCCCGCTTCCAGTCCCCGCCAAACTCTTCACTCATCGAGAATTCGCTTTCACCCTCGCCGGCGATGTGTATATCCGATACAACTCGTTCCATACCGCCGACGAGTTCAAGAAAGAAGTAGTCAGATTGAATCCTGCTCGATTCGAAATTGGTCCTCAATACAGTGCAAGAGTGAGCTTACCTCCACTATGTCACCTTTGAGACATAAAAGGACTGCAGCTCATTGAAGCCGCTCGTAGCCACGAGATAGGAAGACTCTTGCCGCTGGAGCGTTACAACCCCAACGGAGAGAACTGGTGTTCGATATTGATATGACGGATTACGATGAGATCAGAACGTGTTGTACGGATAAGAAGATCTGTAAGCGGTGTTGGGGATATATCGCTGCCGCCGTCAAAGTCCTTGATCATTCTCTGAGAGGTACGTATCACCAGCTCTCCCTTTCCCCTACTGCCACCTCTTTCTTTGTAGTGAGGATAAGGGGAGACATCGAACGATAAGCTCACATCGATTGCAGAGACGTTCGGCTTCAAACACCTTTTATGGGTATACTCTGGTCGAAGAGGTATTCACTGTTGGATATCCGATCCGGCGGCTCTTGATCTGAATGACGATCAACGTAAATCACTCGTCACGTTCCTCGAAGTCATCAAGGGAAGTAAAGAGCAAAGTAAGAAAGTGAATGTGAGAGGGTCGAAAGATGAAGGAGATTTACATCCTGCTTTGAAGTGAGTTTTCTCTCTTCCCATCAAGGATTGTTTCGCTGACGATATCGGCCGAGTAGAGATGCGTTGGAACAACTCAAGACTTCGTTTGTGAAATTGTGTCTTCAGGACCAAGATTGTTTCCAGTCAGAGAGAGGATGGGAGAACTTGTTAGCTATCTTACCACAAGATCGAGGTGAGCTGTCCTGTCCTTCGTAATCCTGCGTGAAGGAGAAGCTCATGCTCGTTATATGTATCAGATGTCATCGGCCCTCTACGATCGAAGTGGCAGGCGGATCCAGGCCGACCGAGCGACGAAAAGTGGGGTGATCTAGTGTCCGCAGTTGCGATGTTAAAGAAGAACCAATATCCGTTATTCGTACGTCGTTTCCCTCATTATGACGTGATCAGAGCTAAATGTCGTTTTTGACCTTTGCAGCAAAAGTTCCAGAGAGCAATGGAGGATGTAGTGTTGCAATACACATACCCACGTATCGATGCGGAAGTGTCAAAACACCGAAATCACTTGTTGAAAGCGCCGTTCTGTGTACATCCCGGTACTGGTGAGTGTGGTGGTCCTTCTTGGATAATTGGTGGACTTGAGCTGATCGGCGTTCTTCCCAGGCCGAGTTTGTGTCCCGGTCAACCCGGATTTGGTAGATGAGTTCGACCCCGATACTGTACCGACAGTCGGCGAGCTCTTGAACCAGCTGGATAAGGCTCCTGTCGAGGCTGCAGATGGCGCGAAACGGATAGAGGGTAGGTTCCAGCCAAACTGCACCTGAATGTATGCGTGGACTGACTCGTGATAATTCAACAGACTATGACCAGACGAGTCTGAAACCCTACGTGGAAATGTTTGAGAAGCATGTGGCTGCGATTTTGAGAGACAGCAGGGGCGCGAAGAGGGGTGAGTGGCATACTTTGGTTCAAGACAACGGGTCATAGGGAACTAATAAGCATGCGGTCGCTCGCAGCTTTCAAAGAGGAGAGCATGGACTTCTGAGCT
This sequence comes from Kwoniella shandongensis, assembly GCF_008629635.2. NCBI lineage: Eukaryota > Fungi > Basidiomycota > Tremellomycetes > Tremellales > Cryptococcaceae > Kwoniella > Kwoniella shandongensis. The sequence goes on from NC_089294.1 coordinate 719,737, forward strand.
CTGCAGGTGTTCCGTTGGTGGTAGCGTTTGATATAGGTGTCATGTTGTATTGTATGCATGCATTCGTTTGCTTGGCTTCGCTCTCATGATCTGTTGTTGTTGAGGAGAAGTTTCGGAGCCCCACGACTTTGTGCCTGCTCTCTCTGAGCGTTTCCTCCGATTATTCTGCTATTGTTGTCCGATAAATCACATACCTTGTTCAGCTATGATTGCGATAAAGACCACGGACGAATGATGCCTGTCCGGATCTTCCCTCCTACGCGACGTACGACAGTCGATATCGGCACCGCATTCGAACTTCACGCACTGCGTTATCTGAATGAGAAGTTATTTATGGATCTGAGAAGAGTCGGAGGAGCAGGCGATGGTGGTGTAGATTTAAGAGGATGGTGGTGGGTCCCGAAAGCGAGGGGGACAAGCTCGTCGTTTAGCTCAAGCAGAAGCGAAGGAGGTGCAAGTGGGGAGTTGGAGAGGAAGAGGAAGAGGGTGAGGGTGGTCGTTCAGTGTAAAGCGGAAAAGAAGTCTCTGGGACCTAGGAATGTTAGAGAGTTGGAAGGGGTGATGTCGCAATTACAGTTACAATCACATATGCAGTCGAGTGAGTGGAATCTCATCCTATCTAATCAAAAAGACCTCGCTGCATACATGATGCAAAGGACTAGAAACTCTGAGAGGTCTTTTCGTATCTTGCATTTGTCTGTGTCAACGGACCTATATCATATGTCCCCCTTCTATATCTTCACGACGCCATCTGACAGCTGATCATTTCCTCGCATCGCGCAGATCAAACCTCCCCTCCCTCTTCCCAGACATTGCCCGAGCACGACCAAGCGATATCCCTCCTCGTATCCCAGAGCGGTTTCTCAAAAGGCGCGATGATACACGCGACGAAATCCAAGACACCATTGATGCTCGTCCATCTTCCAGGTGGTCAGCCTTTCGGTTCTCTTACCCCTGAACGACTGACTCCGAGTTCGAGTCCGAGTCCAGTCGCACGTACATCGTCGCTGTCACTTGAAACCCCTTTCAGGACGAGCTCTGACCTGTCTGGCGAAGAAAGCTTCATCGACACACCTCCGACGGGCTCGAGAGACGATCAATTAGAGAGCGATAAGAGGGGCGAGGTTGACGATATTCAAGTGGAGAGTATTTGGTGGAATAAAGCTTTGAGCGAAGGTGTTTTGGGCGGTTTGGTAGAATTACGGAGGGAGGTATTATCGTCCGGAAGGGCGAGAGTGGGTCTTTGGACAAGTGGGAAGAGGTTAGGACGATATAGTCCCGCTGAGTAGGACGAACGATTGGAAGAGTCATCGTAAAGAGTCATCATTGGGTGGTGTACCTCAATTAGGACTCGGATGAGTCAGAGCAGAGGGGCGAAGTGGCTCCGGTACTCATAGTACATCTGGACTATCGCCGAAGTCCGAGAAGGGGATAGACACCGTCAGGTCACACAACATAGCATAGCATAGCAGCACATTCATATCATAGCATGGCATAGTATTACATTTCATCGCATATCGTTATAGATCGTTGATATCATATAGATCTCTCCCCTTCATCTTTCATCTCCGGTCCCACCACACCGCGCTCAATCATCCGCCACCAAACCGCCATAATACGCTGTTACAGCTTTCACCTTGCCCCCTACCCACTCTTCCTCAACTTCCACCCATTCCCTCTTTCTTCCAACTTCGTCGACAGCTTCAAGCGGTCGGGCCAACGCTCCTATTTCCTGCATGTCCACATTACGAGGTAGGTAGTAGGCGATATTGGGGGTCAAGGTGGATGTTAGGTTGAAGAGGTCGGAGCCGTGGATGGGGAGGATGGCAGAGAGAGGGAATGTTGGTGAAGGTGTGTTGAGGTAATCTATCCCGCCTGTGAGTGAGAGCGAATCAGCATGACTAGACAATGAAGGAAAAACACGACGAAGGGTTTGACAGGGATGATTAGGCGACAATAGCCATCGATGATGGGAATTGACGACCTGAGCCATGACGAGGAAAGCGTGATGACTCACCCCACGGCGGTGAGAGAAACACCACATCTATACTCTCCCCTCTATCTCTCGCTGCATACGTCCTCGCAAACTCTGTGAAATCGCCGAGGATGAACTCTATCCGATCGGCTACGCCATGATGTAAGGCATTATGTCTAGCAAGCTTGAGTCGAGTCAAGTCGTTATCTATCGCTATCACTATAGACCCCACTGTCAGTACTCGTTTCATGCTGGGAGTAGCGTCGAGAAGAAGCGCAACGGACTCACCTCTCTCGCAAGTCTTTGCAAATTCAATAGCATTCCCTCCGACACCGCAGAAAGCGTCGACGATCAAGTCGCATGCGCACCGTTGGGCGATGTGAGCTGCTATAGATTGTGGAGTGATGGAGAACCATCCTGTATGATCGAGAAGGAGTGGGAGGGTGTCGTATTGCGGTAAGAGGAGGTGTCGCTGGGCGTAATCTGTGACAAAGTGTTAGCGCGTGCACACTCCCGGAACGATGAAAAATGAGAGCAACAAGCGTGAAGAGTAGTCCGCAAGGAAGTAGTGGACACCTCACATCTAGATCAAGGGGCGGGAGGTACGTTGACTGAATTGCACGCTTTGCACTCACATTTAGTCAAATCAGGCGGTACTTCGTCATAACTCGAATACCGGGGTACAAGCCCCGTACAATCCCAAGGATGGTCGAGATATGGGTTCACAACAACTTTCTTGGTCGCGGCATTACCCTTTCTTCTCTTTTTCGATGACAGAGCGTTCTCATATACAGGAGATGACGGTCGTTTGTTAGGTGTTTGGACTGAAGTCGAAGAGGAGGAGGCGATGGGTTGTTCTCTCCGTATGCTTTTGACGATGCTCGATGCGGTAGGGAGTTCACTGGTCGACCTTTCCTTCTCCAATTGGATCACCTCGCTCGTACCAGCTGTAGCTTCTGCAGTGGTTGTGACTCCAAGAACGATTCGCTCATCTGCTCGTGTCACCTCATCCTCTACTTCAAGCTCAATATCGCTCGTCTCATCTTCCGAAACAGGTTGAGTACCCAATAACCCTCCTACCGACACTTCTAAGATTTGCTCGGCCTTGATTCTTACTTCTTCAGCTTTGTCAGCGAGCGGATCGAGGACTTGGGATCTCAGAGTCTGTTTGAGGGTAGGAGGGAGAGAGGCGAAGAGTGAGCGGGAAGGACCAGCTCGACCTGAGCGTCGGGGCATGGCGTGTGGGCGAGTGAATGTCCAGCAAAGAGGCGAAAGTTGGTGAATTGACAGAAGTGGGTCCAGCTGATTGACTAGTATCAAGGTGCAATGCTTGGTGTCAAGGTCTGAAAGGAGGTGTAGGTGTTTAAGTTGAGACGGAGCAATGATATTGGTTCAACAAATCGCCTCAACAAGATGTCGAGAAAGTCGAGAGAGACAACCGAAATCCAACGGAAAGGCACAAAGCATAAATCACGTGATTTATTGATCTCCCCTGGTTTTGCTCCCCCCACTTTATTTCTTCGCACGCAGCGTAATAATTTCAGAATTCGATGTCCACCACCTGCAAATTCAACTGAACCCATATCACCTCGAACAGTGTTTGCTTGCTGTACACTATCATACCACAAATATACATATACAGAAACACGATGCCTGCGTTACTCAAAGCGAGCGAAGAGATCCAGAACAACAAGTCACGACGAAAGTCGAAACAGCGTGTCGAGGCTGGCGACGAAGTGACCGATGGTGCTGTCGGTGCTGCTGCTGCTGCTGGACCTAGTGGACCGAAGCCGAGGAAGGACAAGGTGTTGATGCTCTGTTCGAGAGGTGTGACTCAGAGGATGAGGCATCTGATGAGGGATTTGGAGGTGTTGTTGCCCCATACCAAGAAGGGTGAGTAGGGTCGTGGGATTTAGACTCGGTCATCTCTTGACTCCCCTGTTCACTCAAACTCTGCTCTTCCGCTTCGTTACCTCCTTCTTTCAAGACAGCGGGGTAGACGAAAACGGATGAAGACTTCTCGCTCGCAGACCAATGCTGATACTCTCTCTCTCGGCAGACTCCAAACTCGACACCAAATCATCCCTTCACCTAATCAACGAGCTCGCCGACCTACACTCCTGTTCCAACACGCTCTATTTCGAAGCTCGTCGACACGAAGATCTCTATCTCTGGCTCAGCAGATCGCCCAACGGTCCTTCGGTCAAATGTCATGTCCAGAACATACATACGATGGATGAACTTAAGATGACGGGGAATTGTTTGAGAGGGAGTAGAGGTTTGGTCAGCTTTGCAGGTGGTTGGGATGGAGAGTATTTGAGTACTTTGAAAGAGATGTTCACCCATGTGAGTGCGACGGCTGTCCGACGGGGCCATCATCCTTCACTTCGTAATTCGCTACACGTTCGTAGATAGTAGAGGGGCACGATAGGATGTTGCTTGGTTAGGATTCAGTTCCCGCAGGACAAGTGCTGATTCTGATTCCGTCTCGCAGATCTTCAGCGTGCCCAAAACCTCTAGAAGGGTCAAGCCATTCATCGACCACATCCTCCAATTCTCCATCTTGGACGGCAAGATCTGGTTCAGGAACTTCCAAGTGAGTGCCCCTTTCTGACTGTATCGTGCAATCTGTTTTTTACGATCGGCACTGCTGCGAGAAGAACATCATTTGCACCATTATCGACTCTCGCTTCTCGCTCATCTGTCCTTGCCTTATTTTTGATGGCTATCGCTGTACTCTTGATCAATGGCACGCTGAAACTCTGGCCTTGCTCTTCCTCACAGATAATCGAGAAAGACCCCCTTGTGCCTTCTGGCCCACCTACACCTTCGCTCGTCGAGATCGGCCCACGATTCGTTCTCACCCCTATCAGGATATTCGAAGGATCTTTCGGCGGTCCTACCCTCTTCGCAAACCCCGAATTTATCAGTCCAGCCGCCACAAGGGCGAGCTTCAAGAAGGCCGCAGGGGAGAAGTATAGAGTCAGGAAGGACGGTGAGAGGGAGCGAGAGGAGAGGAGGAAGAGAGTCAGGGATGATGTCGGTGAGGATGAGTTGGCAAGGAAGAAGGTCTTCGCGTAAACTTGGAGAGGATAGACATTATCGCTTGATTGGGCGTGTTTGGGGTGAGAGTGGGTCTTAGGCATACCGCATGTACTTGATTTCGTTTAGTCACTCTGCACTGAAATGGTTTGGTGGCAACTATTTGTTAACCTGATTGAGTGATTCATGTGCACTCGTGATTGACGTGACATCGTGAACCAAAACAGGACAACTAACGAAACAAACTAAGGATAAGACTAAAGAGGAACGAGATGATTACTGATATTATGATCTAACGACAACGAGACATTCCCCCACCGCAAAACTACACCTGCAAGAGCTTCTTCAACGACTCCTCACATACCTTTCTCCCCTTCTCACCCTCACAGACGAAATGCCCTGCTCCTTCCACCTGTTCCCACGCTACTAACCCCTCTTCACTCGTCACTTCCTCTGCCAAGACCCTCTGACCTTCTGCCCAATCGGTATCTTCGTCCATCCTATCTTTTGAACTGACCACAATCGCCTTCTTACCACCTGGATATTTCCTACCACTCTCAAGCAGAGCTCGGAAGGATGCCGATGAACGGGAGAGTGATCCGATGGTCTCTTGTAATCTCGCTTTTTGCAGTTTTTCGTTCAATCTCACCGTATTAGGCAGAGGACGAGACGAAGCGAGTATCCTAGAAAGAGAAGTTGAACGACGGAGTAAGACTGAGGGAAGCCGGGAGAGCGAGAGCGGGGTGATCAGTGAAGAAGGAAGTCGGGAGATCAAACGTGAGAGGAAAGTGGTAGTAGGTGGGTCGGAAAAGTACGTAGAGGCGGTTTGGGCTTCGAGGTGGAGGATCGAGTGGATGTGCGCGGGGTGGCGAGAGGCGAGAACTCGCGATACGAGGCTAAACAAATCGCAATCAGAGGGTGTATCAGCGTTTATTTCTACAAGACACTATGGACAGCTGGTCTCGCAACTCACCCTCCATAGCCCTCGCCGACCAGAAGCAGACCGTTGGACCTCTCAACCTCATCTACGCCCTTGAGCGCTAACCACAGGGCATCTGCGACGATACCCAAGTCCGCACCACCAAGTACGTCCGAGAAACCATATCCTGGTCTGTCCCAGATACATACCCTCCCTACGTCATCTTTCTCTTGCAAGTCGAAGATCCACCTTCCAGGGTTTGTGGCGTCGATTCCCGAGGGCACAAGGGGGGAGGGGAACAGTGCCAAAGAGCCTGGTACACCTGAAGGCGAAGTGTAGACGATCGTTGGAAGGGAAGAGTTGGATGGAGCAGGGGTACATGCGATGTGGAGGTTGACGGGCCAAGCGGCAGAGTCGGGTTGAACGCGTACAAGAACAGATTGAGGGGACGGCAGGGGAAGTGACCCGTCATATGCGGAGATAGACAGGTCAATGAGCAGTAGCTAGTGATGGAAGTCAGCTTGTGTATACGACATCAACATTTACAGGGCAGCTCACCGAGACCACAATGACACCCGCTAATCCAGCAATGAGCCCGACTAAGCCACCAATGAACGCGATGATCCTTCCCCAGAAACCTCGACCTTGAACGCCGACCAACGCCCTTGCCACATTCTCGTCTCCAGCTCTTTCTCTCCCCGCAGCATCTGTCAACATCCTGCATATCCTTTGAGATTCGAGCACCTTCGCCCTTCTAACGAGGTAGTTGGAGAGGAGGGTAAAGATGAGCGTGAGAGCAGTCACGGCGAGAGGGATGAGGATGAGAGGCGAATGGGCGAGTCGGAGTGGTTTGGAGATGAAGATGAGGAGGATGATGGGCAGATGGAGCAGGAGAGCGACGAGTGTCGTGAGGAAGAAGAGATAAGAAGGGTGTGAAAACTGCAAGGAGGATGGTCACTGTCAATGGCGTTTCGAGTGCACGAATTGGGTAATGCAACTCACGAATAGAACACCCCCCAGACTAATCCATGAACCGATGAGTGAGATCCAGAATTCGGTAAAACCGCTTCCTCTGCGACACGCAAAGTGTCAGCATGGTACTTTCTAGACAAAGAGACAAAGAGAGGAGGACTCACCGATAAGGCAAGAACTTTACGCTGAAATCCATGACGGTATTGAGGAAGAGGATGATGGTGAGAACGAAAGATGCGAATGTGAGCAGTACGAGTGTGAAAAAGGCGAATTGCAACGGTAATGTGGTTAAGATTCGCTACGCAATCCGTCGATCAGCTTCCAGCATATTTACACATAAACCAAAGTGGGTGTGCTCACTCTTTGACCTTGTTTACTGACTCTTGGAGCTTGAGCAGCGGGTCCATGTCGTCCATTCACAGCACCGTAACCTCTCACGCTGCCCGCTGTACTTCTTCCACTCACACTACGTCCACCTACAGACGCTTTACGCCCGTGAGGATGGGCGTGACCGTGGCCGTGCCCATGGGGATGAACATGGGTAGAAGGAGGAAGAAGAGCGGTGATTTCGTCTGGTGAAGTTCGTGTGGGCGAGGACGACGCGCTCGATCGAACAGATGGGGTTCGTGTTCTCGACATTGTGTTGGATTTCGTTGACTAGGCTCGATTGATACCTCTAATTGAGGGATAACAAGCTTGAGGGTGGCGTCAGACAAATGAGATCTGACAACGCTCGGTCTGAGCGATTCTTTGTGGAGACTGTCGGTCTTGCGAATCGATCTCACCTCTAGGACAAAGAGCGACTATACAGTGGACCTCGAGTGAGAGATTAATGACACAATGAAACGATCTACCTATCTATGTATCTGTTTCTATCCTGCTTACATCGTTTTTCAGGACATTCTTAACATTTGTAGATCACTTCATTCACCTCTTCGCTCTCCTCTACGTCATGTCACTCACTCACCCTTCACTCGCGGTGCCTGTCATCAAGAGGTAAATTGATTCCGGTGCCACTTCCCCAAATAGGCAATAATAACGCCGCAGAACGCCGATACTGCTTAATACCGTCGCGCCATCCCCCTTCTCGTTGCTATCACTCGCTCACTCACGCGTATCGTCGACGAGCAAGCAGTGGATCCATTGTTCGCATTGTCTGTTTGTTATCGTTGTCATCACCTCACTCAGACTTCAGCAAATCATCGCAAATCATCGAGCGGATAGTTATTGACTTTCTACGGACGTACATCCACGTAATTGCTTGATCCGATCACCAGACTATAATAGCATCAACACCTAGGCGCTATCATCCAACCTTTCGCCACAACTCTATATCATACCGACCCATAAGCGATTAACACTTGACACAAGATGACAGACGGATCAAACTACGATTACCTCTTCAAGGTGGGTCAGCTTATGCATACATATACAAGCTGAAGCTGATGGGTGCTTGCTGAACAGGTTGTGCTTATTGGAGATTCCGGCGTTGGTAAATCGTGCGTACTTACTATTCTACGAGCGGTAGAGATAAGATGAGACTGACATTATACATACTTACTGTTCCTTCCCACCACAGCAATTGTGAGTGCTGTCCTGAACATGTTCTCCTTAGGGTTGAGAACCAAGCACTAATCACGATTTCCTCACACAGTGCTCTCTCGATTCACAAGAAACGAGTTCAACCTCGAATCCAAGTCTACTATCGGTGTCGAGTTCGCAACGAGGAGTATCAACGTGGATGGGAAGACTGTAAAGGCGCAAATTTGGGATACAGGTGGGTGTCGCGTGTTTTGCACAGTCTGAACCCAGGAGGAGCAGGACGTCTGCGTCGTTGAGGTGGAGAGGGATGGAAGTTGGCCACAGCCTGACGTGGAATCGGGTCGGGCTGTTAAGCTGTTCAACATATGGCGTAGCACGCGTGGGACGTGGGACAGAAGTGTGCGCCAATGCTGATACTCTTCTCTCCCTTCCGACTATTCAGCCGGTCAAGAACGATACCGAGCCATCACCTCTGCCTACTATCGAGGAGCCGTCGGTGCTCTCCTCGTCTACGACATTGCCAAACACTCAACATACGAGAATGTCACACGATGGCTGAAGGAGTTGAGGGATCATGCGGATGCGAACATCGTGATCATGTTGGTGGGGAACAAGAGCGATTTGAAGCATCTGAGAGCGGTTTCGACGGATGAGGCCAAGCAATTTGCCAGTGAGTAATTCGAGTCCTGTCGTAGTACTGAATGGACGACGAGGAATGGACGTTAATCTTCTTTTATGCTAAACAGCCGAGAACGGCCTTTCTTTCATCGAAACATCCGCCTTGGACGCGTCAAACGTCGAGTCTGCGTTCCAAAACATCCTTACAGGTGAGTTATGTTCGAGAAATACGCAGTGATGCTCTGTGGCTGATCTCGACCTCCCACTCGCTAGAGATCTACCGAATCGTTTCTTCCAAATCACTCGAGTCATCTGGCGACGTCATCAAGCCTTCGGGAGGAGAGACCATCCTCGTAACTCCTACAGCAGACGACGGCGGTGCTAAGCAAGGTGGCAAGTGTTGTTAAGGTGTGTTCTGAGAAGAGGAGGAGCGAAAACACGGCGCGTTGTACGAATCGAGGTGGTACGGGTGGACCTCGGGCTACGAAGATTGGGAGTCTAGTTGGGGACGCACAAGGACAGATTCGGGTTTTGATTCGATTGGATTGGATTTGATTTCTCCCCCTTTCCCATTAGTTACTTTGGCTCGTTGGCAGAATATGCTAGCGAATGTATTCCTATATTACTTACTAGCTAGGCAGGCCCGAATTTGCGCTTGGAATCAAGCTGCGCGGTATTGGTCTGCAGGCTTGCTTCCCCGGAACTCTGAGTCAGTGTACACAATTTGCAGACGGGTCAAGTCGTGACATCTCCAAGATCCCGCAGTACAGCTGCATGCGAAGACGAAGCGTCAGAATCTCTGACGCGGCATCAAACCTGGACGTAGAGTGCTCATACTTGTTGACACATTTGCACAACAACAGCACATCCAGCTTGTCACTCGCCCTGGCCTCTGGCAGCATCACGCAAAAAAAGATAAGGTCAATGTCATGGATGACAATTACCAAGACCAACATCCTCGGGTATATATAGCCAGAATCAGGAGGTTCAGCAGAATCCCGACTATCGTGACCTTTAATAGTGCGATGTGATGCTCAGATAGTGTATCTGGCCACTGGCTGGGCAATGCGTTATTACAGTCAAGACCCTGATTGTTCTCCCGTGAACGGTCAGTATCTGGTTGTTTGTGTTCTTCTGTTGACAGGAAATTGGAAGAAGAATGTATTGACAGCAAATACATAGACATGAAATCAGTTGCCAAGATAAAAGCCAGCCGGGTATGACTAGACCATGTGCAATTCAAAACTCGTATATGAAGGGGTTCTCAATATCTGAAAAAGCTGAAACAGAGGCCATTGTGAACCTTGTTATCTCTCGCCTCACCAACTCCCAGTAGGGTGCACCGGGTTCCAGTTCCTTGACTATCTCATCTATTTTCCCATCATAGTCACGGAAAACAGACAGGTCTGTGCCAAATTCAAAATCAGCAAGACATAAGTTAAAATACTCTTTCAGGCTTGTCTCTCATCAGACTTGTGCTTACCTGCTTCAGGAGCCTTGTCTAGTTCTTCCATCACAGTCTGACCCAGAACAATGCACTTTGGCTCTGCCGTACTTCGAGAGAAAAGGCCCTTATCTCTGCGCAGCACTTGGGTGACCTTCTCTTTCATCTTATGCACCCTGAAACGTTGAAGATGGAAGCAACGTCTGTTTCTTCTCGATCCCAATAGTCCAGAGAAGGGTCTTTATGTGCAGCATTGAAGTATGGGAACATCAGTGAGGCAAGATCTAGTGAGGCAGTAAGATACACCTAAATATACCTGGCTTGTATCCTCCGGAGCGATACTCTTGCTCCCATTTTGCATCAAATGCTTTGAGCTTCTGTTTTTGAGCTTCAAATAATCGAATTGTTAGTGGATCATATTTTGAGGAGCTGTGCATACTAGCTCTGGTAGATCAGGTGAGATATCGCCAGACATACCAGTACGAAGCTGCCCAACAAAGAAGTGCTCTTCAAGAGACATGTCTTTCCTTTCTTTGGAACACATCTCTCCCATGCGATGAGCATCAAGTCTCTCAGTGAGATCTGACACAATGTCTTGTGAAGAGAGACCTGCACACCCAGATCCTTCAGACAGTATCAAATGAGCCAAAAGAACACTCTCAAGCTTACCAGATTGACTTTGCTGAAGAGTAAATTCTTCTGCGGCCGACCTCTTGCTGGGATTTTTTGACTGGATCCTGGCCAGCACGTCAGGTTCGGTGTTCTCAGTGATGGTGGAGGAGATTTGCTCTGACATGAGATCTGTAGCCATATCTTCACATCAGTATCACGGCAACATTTCTCCAAAATCTTCAAATACCATTGAATTTGTTTTCCCAAGTGGATGACATTGTGTTTGATGGTAACAGGTGAGATATATTCCAATGGGGTAGAGTGAGTATCTATGCTGAAAAAGTGGCAAGTGTGTTGGGGGAACCTCATTATGTTTGCCACCCTCAGGAGCCTTTTGTACCAGCCCCAAGTAGCCTCAGAGCGCACAGTACACATTGCTTCCTTTATATGTGCATTACAAAGGTAAAACTAATCTTCTCACTATGTCATAATTCAATACTTCTGACATTACAAACCTGCTCATACAGGAATGACATCATTGCATATATGTCAAAGATGCTCTACAAGGTGAAACATGTGTGATCATCACCTTTGTTGTGAGTGATCCCTGTTGCTTGAAATTCTTGCATTTGTGCACAAATTGTGTAGCTGTTTGAGTGAGCTTGTGATATATCATACATTGTCCTGGGAACTGATCACTGACTACAGGAGGATGGTGACTCTATATCTTGCTGCCATCCAAAGTTGTATATAACCTTAACAGGTCAGCATTTTTACAGTGCCAATCACAGAGGTAGGCCGAGCAAGATGTAGTTGTGAGACAGAAATGAGAATGTCTGGTGGGATGTTCTCAAATACCACCAGTTTATTTGCTGTGATCTTGTCATGAGGCCCATGCTACATTTGCAAAACCCGCTTAGGAGTCCTGTTGACTGGTGAGATCAACCAGAATTCAGGTGCAGTTTCTACTCTTGTATAGTGGTCAATTGCATCCCCTGTTCTGTTGTATCTTTTCCTTGTCCTTGTCATAGAGCTGTGAAGTCATCATTTGGGTCATTCCATTCCTCACCCTTTGGTCCCGCTGTGCTCATGACATCTACATGCTTGCTCCTCTCCTCCTTTTCCCCCTTCTACCTGTTTTTGCTCCATTCCTTCATTCTTTCCCAACACCTAAATCAGCTCTGACACAGAGTATGTGCTCACATTGGAGCATCTTACATCACAACAGCCAGCATGGCCAATCAATTGTCAGACTTCAGCAGCCTGTGATTTGCAGTCCTTTATGATGAAATTTGCTGAAGATGTCACAAACAAGCATAGCATAGACAAACTTCAAACTGCAACAATGATTGATTGTCATAATTACAAAGAAAAAAAGGAAACAAAACTGATGGCTGGATATGAACAGGTGATTGTATATAGCAGTGGGAACAACTGGTCATGTCAAAGTCAAGGGAGCACCTTATCTGCGAACCATGAGGACTCTGGGTTTGAGGCCTTAATGTTGTTCATTCTCTTCCTCCACAGACCAGACTTGATAATGCGATGATAGGGTGCATCCGGATTCACACTTTTGGCCAACTCATCTATTTTCTTGTCGTGATCGTGGAAAACAGATGAATCTGTGATCGAGTTGAAAGAGGCTGACACTATTAGCACCTGTTTCTGGATCTTTATTTCCTCGTAATACATGCTTACCTGCGTGCAAGCTGCCTTTGTCCAACTCTGTCATTACACCATGCCAAAGGTTGAAACACTCTGGCTCTCCAGTGCTTTGGTGAAACCATTCGAGATCACATTTTGCCACGTCAGCAATCTTCTCACCAATGTCTCCCTCTCTGAGAGTCTCTGTGCTGCGACCATTTCGTGTTGCCCAATGTGCATGGGATTCTTCCTGTTGAGCTTTCATGAAAAGCTTATGTCAAGGAGGTACAGCAAGATGTTGAGGAGACAGGGAGGGGGACAGGGAGATGCTGTTAGACATACCCAATCGAAATTGCTCAACAATAAAGCCCTCCTCTATAGACCTTTCACTCTCATCTTTGGCACACATCTTTCCTACAACCTGCGGATCAAGCTTCTTAGTGAGGTCTGATGCAATCTGCTCGCGAGAGGGTCCTGCATCCATGCCTGCACATCAGTATCATGTGAGGTACAGTAATTATGTCAGACCTCACCCTTAACACTTCGCTGAGCCATGAAACTGTCTGTGGCAGACCATTCAGAGGGATCCTTGGATTGGATCTCGGCCAACGAAGAAGTGTTGAGATTCTCATCAATGGTTTTGGAAATTTTCTTTGACAGGATAGCTGCCAATGTTTTCCTACATCATTATCATATTGACAGTCCTCAGGAGATGTCACATACCTGAAAACGGGCTTGTTGAACCTGATGACATTGTGTGATATGTTGTCAAGTGGTGAATGTTCTGATGTAGTAGTACGAGTATGTGTGGTGAATAGAATGAAGAGTATGTTGTCAGATTCAAAATGTATTGACCGCCCTCAGCAGCCTTTTGTACCATTTGAGAGCTGCCTCAAACCACATAATATGCCCTACTACCTTTTTCCTTGAACTACAGAGGTTGTGCAACCTCCACATGATGTCATTGTACAGCTACCTCTGATGCCAGGAGCCATACTAGAGTTTGATGACATCATTGCATGTTTGTCTCAGGGATCCACATATGTTTCAATGTTCATAGAAGACATCCCCTTTTCCCCCTTTTCAAGGGTTGGTTTTGGTTCATCCTAAACCCCCTTGTCATGTCTTCCAAAACATTACTTATGTCTTCTGAGGGCCTGAAACATGTTTCCACTCCTGTCATGACCTGCACAGACTTCCCATGACATGACATACCACCTTGGTGCCCAAAAGGTGGTACACATTCACCCACCCTACCAATTCAAGTTGACACAGAAGGAGGTCGCCAACGGATATGACCCATAAAGCCTCCAAACAGTTCCCATGGTTCTAACAAGTTGTTGTTGTCTGGTTATGTTCATGGGCACAAGACTTGTACATTGTCATGAAAGACAACTACCAAGACCAACATCCTCGGGTATATATAGCCAGAATCGGGAGTTCCAGCAGAATCCCGATTATCGTGACCTTTTATAGTGCGATGCGATGCTCGGATAGTGTAGTTGGCCACTGGCTAGACAATGCGTTATTACATACATGCAACAAATATATATTTCTCTGTCTAGTTCACCAATATTGTCCCAGAGAAGCATTCTCCCTGTCAGTCCCAACTCTTGGACATTCTTGTAATAATGCACTAACCAACTACGCTATCCCAGCTGTACATCACACTAAAAGGTCACAATGATTGGGATTCTGCTGGGACTTCTGATTTTGGCTCTATATACCAGAAGATGTTAGTCTTAGTTGTTGCCAATCATGGCATAACCACTGCACCAAAAAACGAGACTTTGCTTATTGTCTGAAGCCTCTGTTTATCATTGTGTTACCCCAGTTTTCACAATAAGTGGTCCGCAAAGCAATGCTGAAGATATAAAGATTTGTATGAGGGCTGTTCAGCACTAGCACAGCCTCACATATAAGTCCTGGCGACTGGTGATATCAACCAGAACTTAGGCAGAGTTGCTCACTCTTTGCAGTGGCTAAACTCAACCTCCTGAGCTCATCTCATTCTCAGGGACGTCTCACCGACCAGCCAATGACCATAGTCTGACCTGACAAGGGCAATGATACAAAGTTCACCTATGTCTGAGGGCTTGAGGGGATAATTGATGTGCAGCTTAGATACATGTTCGACAGTCCCCATCATGCAGTTCAGCAACTCTCCTCATCTTTGTATGATTACTGCATGCTCATCCGCATCTGTTTCAAAAGTGGCTTTCACATGGTTGGTCCCTAAGGGTAGACATCGCGATGCAAAATGATGTGGTGGCAATGGATTTGGTGGAGCCAAACATCAGGCACTGTATAGTGGACACCGCTCACATGATTAAAAAAGCACTGATTTCTCTGATGTTGACTGAATAGCCCAACCTGATATTCACTACACATGAATGATCACTACTACCTATTGTATCTTTGCTGGAGATGCAAACAATCCAGCATGGCTTATGTACAAAATACCCTTCCAAATACCACAAGTTATCCATCACGAGACCTCTGAATTGGTGTTATTGTCTATCACAGCCAGTCCTGTTTTGCCGCACTTCTGGTGTGTACAGGGGTGGTGTTGACGGATGGCAGAAGCACATGAGATCCCATCTGCATCCCAAACATAAGAGGTCTCATCTGCCCTCAATGTATGTTCAACTGTGCCAGGCCAATCAGCTTCTTTCTGGCACCGCCTGCAATACAAATAATAGCCTGTCCTGGAGTGAATGGTGAAAGTGATGGTGGTATTGATAGGCTGGCGGATGAAATCAAATCTGGCAGCAAGATTTGGTTTGCCAGCGCAAATGTTCTGATCATTTGGCGTATGTGAGAATTCAAAGATCAGTCTGACAACACATTTGTGCAGAAAGCATAAAGCTCAACCATATGAGAGACAACTGATAGTCTGGTGACATTACTCACACATCTGCTGTCCATTCTCAAGAATGTCTCCACCTGTTTAGTATTCACTACGAACGTCATATCAGTTGTGTGTGTGACCTCACTGCTAACAGTTCGCTTGGCAGTGGCAGGGTGGTTGTGCTGAAACTTGGTCTGGATTCTTGCAGTAATGCCACGTTCAGATCCGGATGTTGATGCCATGTTGTATGTCTAGCAAGAACTGATTGATGCCTTGATACACTGTGATTGTCAGAAGGTTAGTCAATGGTGGAATGGATGTTGGAAAAGGAACAGATCAGGAATCAGACTCCAGTGGCAAGGGCCTTTTTATACCATGTGCTCAATACAATGTGACCTGGAAAATGGTTGCAAACAAATGTGCTTTAGAAGAATGATTGATTCGCCTTCTGGCCTTCCGAGAAGACATTTTGTACTCTGGGAAGCCTCTCTGTGAACACAACTTTTGTCTTCCTGAGAGCCTTCTAAAAGTATTTTATACCTCTGTGCCACAATCATGCACTTCACATCATCGGTCACTTGGCCGTTTCACGTTCTAGCGGTACTCCAAGAGGAATGATGTGATGTCACAACCCATCCCAAGTGACTATGTCAAGTCCACCCATTATACACCCTTCTACTTCCCACTCGCCATTCCTGACAGCCACTGGGCCATCTCTCACCTTGATTGACAGCCAAAGTGAGACATACTGCATACCATCAACACATTGCTGGCTATACTACTGCACATTCTGGGAGTATCTGGTCTTTTCTTAGCAAGACACAGCATCAGCAAGGATACACACCCGGTTCAAGTTGGTCAAAAGAGACTTTTATTGGTCATTTCCTGAGATCTTGACAGATCATCTGTTACTGGAGATGCTCGGCTGTAATAACACACTGTCTAGCCAGTGGTCAGCTACGCTATCCAAGCATCATATCACATTGTAAAAGGTCACCATGATTGGGATTCTGCTGAACCTCCCAATTCTGCCTGTATTTATGTCAGACACAGGTCCATTGACGAGCCTTTGTGAGGGATACAGAATACAAATAGGATGGAGTTCTATCACAAATTGTACGAGTTGAGTACCAAGTGTCCAAGACTTGGGGTCAACTAGTAGAACGTTTCACTTGTACAATGATAGTGAACTAGACAGAGGAATATACATTTGTCACAGGAAGAACTATGTACAAGTCCTGGGCTCATGTATATAAGTACCAGTTGAGAACCGTGGGAATGGTTTGTCAGCCGTGTCGGCCATCTCCTGTATTGGCCGCCTCCTGGCCGGCTTCAAACTAGATGACTACGGATGGCGGGTGAACTATTCAGGGGCCGAGTTGAGGTGTCATGACATCAACCGTTCGTACTGTTGTTTGTTGGTACCCGTGGTGATATTGTGACAAAAATCTAGCCTCTGACTATTGAAATCATCATTGCTATGTAATGTTCATTCATTTCGACCTCATCTCATTCTGCTATCTTGGTGTATCACTCCTCAGAGCGATTTGTTGACAGAGGCAGGTCTTACTGAGAAGTCTAGTGGACAGTACCTCATATCCTCACACATTCATTGTAACCATGGTCTGTCTAGGCCGTGCTGCATTAGCATAATGCGAGGTAACCAAAATGCTTCCAACCCGGCGAAATGTTTCATGCGCGCACGGATCGTCTCTCATTTTACCTCCACTTTGACTTTCCACTCGTCCCAACTCGTCTTTCGCTTCTTTCTTCTTCTTTCACTCTGTCTGCTTGTCTTTCTCAACTTCTTCTTATTCACCTTCTACACTTGATTCTTGTCATCATATCGGTCTGTCATCTCACCAGGACTAACTAGAAGCGATTACCGTGTCCCGCTTCTTGATTATCTCCGTTCTTTCGTGACTAGTATCTCTTGCCCAGGCAGTTAACGAGGACGATATCTGTGAATACGATACCACAAGTCAGCTAGTTTCGCAATCCTTCCAACACTCAGCACGATGACGACCGCGACACAGGGTTCATCTTCTCACTCACCCGAAGCTTCTTCGTCTTCCACCCCGCCATCACCCACTCCCAAAGTCAGCAAGAAACAGACTGTCGATCAATTGAGAGAAGGACTCGCGCAGCTGGGCTTAGAGACCAAGGGGAAGAAGGAAACGTTGTGGCGGTGAGTATCTCCGTTTTCTTGTCATTCAGATCCCCTCCCTTCTCCCATCTTCTGCCCGACTCGCATTTCGCGACAGCACCCTTTCTCAACGTGTACCCCATGATTACTTAGCTCAATTCTTGTGCACAAACGCACTGACCACCTTCGTGTACATCTTGCTGGGATCTTGACGCTGACAGCCCTTCTCCATTTACAGACGACTTCTGGACGCGGTTCATCGAGCAGCGCTTCGAGATCCCTCGTCTGAAGATGACGATGAAGTCGAATCACCTCCTGAGCCAGTCAAGATTGTCAAGCAACCGTACCGATCGTATTTGTGTTTCGATGTTGAAGCGACTTGCAGACCTGGGAAGGAGTTCGACTACCCAAATGAGATTATTGTGAGTTCCTTCTTGGAGAGTGAATTGTACCAGGATTGAATACAAGGAGGAAAGAGCGATACGAATGTAAGCTAACGCTGCGTTGACGATTCAGGAATTCCCTGTCGTTCTCCTTCGTTGGTCAGAACCGGACGAAGACGGAAAGAAGACTTTACAGAAGATCGACTCTTTCAGATCTTATGTCCGACCTACTTGGAGACCGACATTAACAGACTTCTGTACCTCTTTAACGGGTATCACACAGGTGAGTCACACGAGACTTGCTCCTCTTTCCATCCTGCTCGATAACCATGAGCGACAATGCTAATCAACTTGAACCATGCAGCACACTGTTGATTCGTCCCCGACTTTCCCCCAGATGTTGAAAGACATGGAGAAGTGGATGGATAAGTGGGATCTGAGGAGTGATAAGGGTCTGAATGATGCGATTTGGGTGACAGACGGAGTGAGTATATTCGTGTCTTACGAAGATTGAAAGATAACAGCGGACTAATGGCTTGTTTACCTTAGCCATGGGATTTACGGTGAGGCTCAGCTGACCATCCGATTAGTTCATTTTGCTTACAATAGTATGACCCTCGTCTACCCTGGCTCACACAGCGATTTTGTGAGTCATAAGCTCACCCTGATCGACATCCCAAGCTAAATAGCTGTGATTGTGTAGGTCCCAAAACAACTTCACATCACACCCCCATCACCTTTCCCAAATTACTTCCACGGTCCATACCTCAACATCAAACAAGCGGTCCAATCCGTCCTTTCCGAGATTTACCGTCGCCAAGCATATGCCACCGAACACCCCAATGATGCCCCAAACGAACGAGCTTTATCGGCGATCAGCACAGCCAAGGTGTCGAATCTCGTCAAAGATAAAGAACGGAAGATCAAAGAGGCTGGTCCGCACTACTATTTCAATATCCCGGGGATGTGTCATGCATTAGGCTTGGGGGAGTTCGAAGGCAGACAACATTCGGGATTAGATGTAAGCACGCCCCGTTTCTTCCTCCAAACAGCATCATAACGTCAACGCGCTGATATGCTTGTTATGTCTAGGACGCGTCAAACATCGCTCGCATCCTGATTGCGCTGTCAGCGAAGAACGTGGTGATCGAACCAAACGGGACTATTGCCAAAGCAGGACAAGGTAGAAGATACGCCTGGATGGGCGAGAGAGGAGAAGTGAAGTGGGAGGAGTGGATGTCGAGCAATAAGCCCTTGAAAGAGGCGCTGAAAGCGAAGGAGGAGGCCGAGAAAGATGCTTCAGCAACTGACAAAGAGGCGAAGGGGCATGGGAAGACCGATGAGGAGAAGGAAGAGAATGTTGGAGATATTTCTGCGTCTTCGGTTCCTGACAATGGCAATGATGAGGGCAAAAGCTTGGTCGAGGAGAAGGGGGAAGAGAAAGTTGTGGACATCGAGAAACCGAATGAGCCGTCTAAATGAGGAGTGGACAGCAACGATGATGAGGCTTGGACCTACTGTTGTTGGTATGAGCGAGGCGTGATCGGAGGCATAGTGGGATGGTCATTCAAGTCAGAACCATTGTACAATAGTCAATTATCATCATAGTTATCCATATAACCTAGCATTGTTATATTAATCTTGAGATGATACCCAACTGACGACATGTCTAGTTATCATACTCAGACTGCGGCGTACCTTTCGTACTGTGCATAGCATGGTGCCCTTGCCTGTTCTTCGCATCCTTTCATCTTCTGCTTGCGACCAAATGAGGCATTGTTGCTGCCTAAAGTCAGTTGTGCTCTCCCACAAGTGCAAGAAAAGTTGGGTGGCAAAAACCTCGAAAGGGTTGATTTGGTTCCGACCCAAGTCATGTTCGTGCGTTTATGAATACCTCCCACTCGTCGATACTTCATCTCCCACTTGATCTGTTTGATATACTTGCAAATCCACCTCGTCACAGCAGGTGGTTGCGAGAGACTTAAGTAAGATGCAGGGATTCAACCGGTATGTCCTTCTTTGCTCTGAATTCTCCCATGTCCCAGAGCTTCGATCTAAGGTCTTCAAAAGTCCGCCTCCTCCTGCTCCTTGGACACGTCGTTTTACTCCTTACCATGCCCTTTAACCCTTGACCAGCACGCCCAATCAACTTGCTAGAATGCTGACCCTAATCGCTTGGACAGATACATTCCACCGGATTACGATCCGAAGAATCATTCCACGCTCAATTCGGCAGCAGGAAAGAAACATGCTCTAGGGAACAGGGCAAAAGATATCGATAAAGGTATATTGATCGTGCGGTGAGTTGCCTTACCAAGCTCCCCCATACGTTATATCTCCTCACAGCCGTACCAGTACGATTACTGTCTAACACCATGAGACATCAACCCTTCGCTGGCTCGGTTTCGCCTCATAACCTCCCTCGTTCATTGTATGAGGTATCTTACTAATACCTTTGTTCGCCCGCTCGCTCGCAGATTCGAACTGCCTTTTAATATATGGTGCGGATCATGTAACGCCCATCTAGGCGCTGGTGTACGATATAACGCCCAAAAACGGAAAGTTGGGAATTACTTTTCGACCCCCATCTACGCATTCAGATGTAAATGTCATCTCTGTTCGGGATGGTTTGAAATTAGGACGGATCCAAAGGTGAGTTCGACGGGTGTTGCATTTTACGGGACATCCCGCCTCCTGCACATTGTGGTTCAGGTTCAGACAAGGTAGCTGATTGTATCGTGTGAATGATTGTAGAACGCAGCGTACGTCGTTGAAGAAGGAGCGAGGAAGAAGGATGAAGATTGGAATCCAGAAGAGAACGGTGGTTTCGCCGTACATGGTAAGTCAACTCTTTCCCGCATCCTCTCCTTTTGAGTAGATCAAGGGGCACTGCCTTCCTCCCTCGCTCGCTCGAGCTTGGTCTTTCTGTCGGCCCGACGATAAGCTGATCGCTGTCTCTGTATCCCGTAGACACCGAGGCGCCCTCCGCTGCTGAACCGCCTGCCGACCCTTTCGCTGCCGTGGAGAAGACTATCGACCAAGCCACTTGGGCCAAACGCGGTACATCCCGACTGACAGAACTCACCACCGCCTCCGACCGTCTTTCAGGAGATCCATATCGTGTCTCAACTGCACTCAGGCGGAAGTTCAGGGAAGAAAAGAAGGTTATGTTGGAGAAACAGGGGAGAGATGATGATCTAAGACTGAAATATGGTTTAGGGGAGGAAGTTGATCTGGGTGACGAAGTGATTGAAAGAGGGAGGGAGATGTGGATTGTTGGTAGGGAAAGGAAGGGATTGAGTGTTGAAGATGATAAGAAGGATGGGGAGGGATCAAGTGCAAGATCGGTAAGAGTGGAAGTTGGAACACCACCAACAGTAAGAGGGAAAGGTAAAGGGAGAGCGAACGATATTGGATCTGGAGCTGGAGGTGGATCTTCGCCAAGCTTGGCACAGGTCTTGCGAAAACAGACAATAAAGAAATACGATCCATTCTCAAGTGCTGTAGAAGCTTTCGTGTCGACTACTACAACTTCTCCTAGTTCTGTCCAATTAGCGGATGGGATGAAAGTGAGAGGGAAGATAAAAGATCAGAATTTGTTGGTGGGAGGGGTTAAGATTGTGAAGGTGAAAGAAACAGCGCAGCCGCAGGTCGTCGGGAGTCAGGGGTTAGGCGGCGGGCTGTTGGCGGGGTATGGGAGTGATTAGTTTTCAGTATAATGGCCAAGTTGTATTTCAGGAACTATGATGATACGAGCATACAAGCCATCCTTCTTGCCGAGGACAGTAGCAAGAAATGGATACGTTATGCCCGTTAGCTTGGACAGTCAGGATGAGGGGAGAGAAGACCGAGCTTTTTGAAGACATAAACGACCGGAAAGACTGGTCATGGATGCATGTTTCGGTCCGACTGATTGTTCGTAGCTCCGTCCGAGCCATTTCACATCCCCTCTCTCACTCAACGGGCCTCTCTTCGATCGGTCCAAAAAGGTACTTCCTCCTTTTGCCACCCTCTAGTCACTCCTCAATCATCGCTCTCTACTCCACACACTTCGACTGGGCGAGGTGCCTAGTAGACAGGAGGGAAAAGCTTGTACCTCTTTCCTGGGAAGATTTTGGGGTCCATCTCCTTCTTGTATCGAGCGTACTTCTGATCCGCCCAGATCTTCATGAATGTAGTCCCAATGACGAAGTATGTGATGGCTACGAGAGAGTCTGTCAGTTCAAATCTGTCCATGTCGCCCCAAAGGCAGGGTTCAACAAATGAAGATGGTATAAGAATTTGGAAGAAAGGAAGGGGGGAAAAATAAGGTGCCACAAGCGAAGGTGATGTGTTGCTCATCGGCTCGTAAGATAGAAAGATAGAAAGGGAGCACTCACTACCCAAGTCTCCGGCGGTCATGATGACCATCGAGATCAAGCCAAGGATCTCAAACCAGTAGTTTGCACATACGGCCAAGCCGAATCCGAGACCGGTGGGGTATTTTCGAGGTTGTCCGGCAGGTTGACGAAGGTTACGAAGGTGGATGTGGGTGTTGAGGTTGAGCAGTTCGCAGATCTACATGATGTCCAAGGTGTATATTAGTTGACGTCTCGTCTCGTCCAGGACGGGTCATCCAGGTCGCTGAAATGAAAATTGACGTGCGGGGGAACATGGTATTATAAATTGACTGAAAACGTACGACGCTGAAACCGGTCCAGAAGTAGACCCATCGCGGGTCATCGAGCAAAGTACCCTTAAGAGCCTTGGCGCCATATGCAGGTCGATAAAGCGTCAATCCGATGAGGAAACCGCAGATACCCCAGTAATACAAACAGCTGTTATGTTTAGTTAGCGTCATAGCATTGATTGGGCGTGACACGTTAAATGATTGAGCTTACTTTCTGATAACGAATGACACTGGGACGGTGGCTCTTGAGAAGCGGTGGACGAAGGCGGACTCGAGGAATCGCTTGACGAAGTGGAACACCATGATATTTCGGATAGCCCTACGAAAATGCAGGACACCTGATCGTTAGTAATGTCCCTCTCTGTTCTCGTCCCGGTTCTAGGTCGGTCACGATGTGAGGGAGAAGTGAGGACATACAACTGAAGAGCAGAAGGCTGGAACCTGCCCCAAAGTAGGTGAGAGTAGTTGAGGAAGAGCGGGTTGAGGAAGATAGGTCCCACCTAACCGTAACATTGTGTCAGTCTCCGATGTTGTCGTGATACCCATGATTGGATACGTTGACTCACATATTCCCAGAGATAGAGTACCCTATAGCCGACTTGCTGGCCTAAGTCTTTGAGCCTGAGCTGGGCGCCCTCGCCAACACCGTACGAAGCGAGTGATTTGGCCTCGTCAGTGAGAGGTGTGGGTTTACCAGAAGTTGATGGGAGGGTCAGACGTTGTCTGTTGGGCACGAGCTGTGAACGTAGCATATATGTATACACGGTCAGCGTGCGTATTTTGGAGCCAGGTAGCATGGAAGTAGCTTGATCTGTCTCGTCGTGCATGACAGTGGAATAGGAAGAGGTGAGGGAGTTGCGTGCAAACACATACCTTGGGGAATTTTGCCTGGATCGCAATCTTCACATCTTTGATAGTCACGTCGTTGGGATGCTTCTGCGCGAAATCAAGATTGACGGCAGGCTTGCCCGACGTGGAGACGGTGACGGAGACCATTTTAGAGGTGTCCAAGTTGAGTTGCTTGGTGAGTGAAGAAAGAGGATGAGTAGTGAGAAAAGGATATGGGGAATGAAGTGTTGGTACAGTACGAACGAACGACGTGGTAACTGACATCCGGTCTATCCGGAGTGGAAAGGCGCATTACAAATTGCTGCTAATTGGATTTTTAATCGAGCTTGCGGTCAATACAAAATGGTTTAAGTACCGGAACACAACATTGCTATTACGTACTGCAGTTCTATAAATTTCTAGTCCACTTTTGTTGTCCACTTTCAACATTTTGTTCTCTGCATCATCAATTGACTTCCAAATCACATAACGAAATGTCATACAAAATCACAGTGCCCTCCGCCTCCGCTCCTCCACCTGCCAATGACGACGGCCGCTTGTCATCGTGTGCTTCTTCCGACTCCGAAGTTGAGGACGACGACAACTACTCTGACTGGGCATCTACCTTTGGTGATGCCCTACGTACCAAATCACTCTTCGACGAGACCGTGCTGGATACCCCAGAGCTGGCATTGAAATATGATGCCGAGATGCACGGGTTCGAGCTAGGGAAGGAGAGCGAGCGATTGGGCTTGGACATGTTCGGACGGATTAGGTTGATCAACTTGATCAGGAATGCTGTGAGTGCAGTGGTTAATCAGTTAGACGCTCAACTTCCACAAGGAAGCGCGGTTGAGCCGAGCTGACATCGCTTATTCCTATGTAGGGACTGAACAAAGACCAGATCGCTGCTCTCTCACCCTCTGACGCCTTATGGAAAGACGACAACCTTCTCATCCCAGTCATTCCGGACGATCCTTTGCTCCGTAAGTTGACACACTCCCTATTGTCCGCATATCAATTTCGAGTAATATCTGACTTGCGTCTTGTTCGTAGAATACGACCCCGACGATTCCTGGTCTGATGACGATGAGCTTGACGCCCCTGCCGCTGCTGGTCCTTCCAAAGCGATCGCACAAACCG